>NC_039478.1:15968276-16305401 GCF_003590095.1 Trichoplusia ni | reverse complement strand
GATCAAATTGAATCTCGGATCGATGCGATGGAATCATGTAGTGAATTAATTTATTATGGCAATGTTGCAACGTTGTATAGCCGTGGGATGATTTGTTTTGTAAGCATACGATGTTAGTTGTATGAGGAATAGTAACCTTTATTATAGACTGGCATTTTTAAAGAAACTGTTAGCTTTCATGGTAGATATGAAACGTCGTGTTTATTCATAGAAATAATTCTTATTTACGCTAACGTTTAAATACACTAAAGAAAGCTGGTCGATGTGTCTTGGCTAGTTAATATAGTTACTTTGGTGGATTCAAAATAAATTTTCTCAGAACGGTTTACTCACGCGTATGTATCGAAATCGCTCGACTAGTTTTGGACTGACCCGAGTCCATGGCTAGGCCAACTATCTTTCTCTCTAACTCCTCATCTATATCTATACTAATATATAAAGCTGAAGAGTTTGTTTGTTTGTTTGAACGCGCTAATCATAGGAACTACTGGTCCAAATTGAAAAATTATTTTTGTGTTGATAAACCATCACGCTGCGACTAATAGGAGCGAAGATACAATGGAAAATGTGAAAAAAACAGGGCAGGTATAAATCATAACTTATATCTTCTACCCACGGGGACGAAGTCGCGGGGAACAGCTAGTTTAAGATAAATTGGAACAACACAGTAATTTGCAAGTAACTCATCATTGACGATGTTTAAGTACTGGCATGTACATCTATGAAGTCAATATAAAACCAATAAAAACTGACATCAAAATGATATACAGAACATGTCCTTGTCCTTTACAAGTCAATAAAAAGAGATAGCCGATATTAATTCCATATTAGCTAACACGTTTATGAAGAGGTTTATTTATTTGTTTCTTTGCAATAGCCGGTGTCTCGGACAAACGTCAGATGATAAAAACTGAAAGAAGATGGAGTGTGTTAGATGGCTGTTTCTTGTTTGTGATAAGTAAGGATATTGATTTATTAGTTAGATCGTTTAGGTTCTTATTACAAGGTTGTATTTGGCATTTCTTTGTTTAATACTAGAGTTATTGGTTAACTAGTAGTTTGTAGAAATGGCAGTAACTTTTTATGTTAAAAGAGTGATTTATATCGAAATTTTGAGATATGTTCTAAATGTAGTATTTAGAACATATCTCAAAATTTAGTAACTATCTAATGCGAACTAGATGAAGTACTTATTTGAATAACTTTCTTCTATGTTTGAGATCAAATGTAAAATGAATACAAGTGGAAACCTAAAAGTGACGATCACGACGGCCATCGATGTCAGACCGTCTCTCCTCAGATGGTATTTCATAATACGCGATAGCTAAGCAATAAGATCGAAGTTAAGCAAAGCTTGTATCGATTATTTTGATAGCTGACTATTTTTTTGCAAAATCGTTTTTGTTTATCCATTTGTACCGAACTCACTTTTATTCTCTGTGTAGAGAAAACTACATAGTTTCTCGATATCTATTTCTTTTTATATCGCCTAGAAGTGACACAATGTCGTCATATCGCTCTTGAGAATACCACTTCTGGATGAAAAGATCCGATACTTTTTTTCGATCGTTCCGATCTTTTCTGTGATCTAAATAAAAAAAAAACTTCTCTAGACAAATCAAAGACAAATATCTCAGCTGTTTAGTGTCAGTTGTCAGTCATGAATAAATCTTCGCACATTTTTCTATTTGACGTTTAGTATTGAAAACGTATAAGCGAAGTTTCTGTGTATTTCTAATGATGTTGGCTTGTGCGGAATAAAAATGAGCCAATTGTTTCGCTCGTAACATAAAATGCCTTTTATTATCTTATTTTCATAAGAAATCGATGGTCATGAATAACTTTAAGTACTTAGTGTTTGTTATTTCTTGTTTATTACTTGCCTACGTTATTTATTGTATTATTCATGGATTTTCTTTTATGTTTTTTCCCATGACTGTACTTTTGACGGCTTATCAGCTCTTTGTTTTCTGCTATCTTTACAGAATATAGCCGTTGGTTTTTGGCGAATTGGTCAAATTTATATTCTGAAATCATTCATACAAATAAGGTATTTTAAGTTCAATTTAGGAGCTCTTTGCGAACATCAAATCAATGGTATGAAGCAGCCCCAAAATGTGTCTTACCATTCATAACTTCAAGAAAGTGTTACAACCGATAAATTTTTTAATCCCCAAAATGTGAAATAAAATTATTACTTCACCAACAAACTTTTCTACTAACAATCGTACTAACCAAATTCCAGTAGCGAGTCCAGTAACTAGCTAACAGCAAACGAGGCTCCGATATTGCCTAATACAACACCTCACATTAGCATGTGTCTACACGTTTATAGAAAGTGGTACTGTAGTGTGTACACGGACTGTTAATGCAGTTTTTAGAAAATTCTGTGTTGTGTTCCGGTGCTTAGGCCCTTCTGACCTGTTAATACTTTTGAATATTGATTATGTATAGAACTGTCTGTAGTGAATGTGTGTGTAATCGTTTATTTCTATTTCGAAGTAGATCGATTATGATTTGATTAGGTACTGCTAAGATATGATAACCTCCATGGTGGTTTAATATTAAAGATAAATTAATAAATTAACGCCGTAAATAAATTAATTTGAATGCCTGATAACTTGAAATATTATCGTACAATGATAACAAATAGATCCGTACAAGCAAATATGATTTGTCTTTGTAAACATTGCAATAATTTTGTATTCAAAACGACTGTTTTGTGAATTTTGCACTCCTTGAAAAAAATCATGAACCCTTTATTGCTTTATTGCCTATCGGGATTGGGTATTGACCCAACCCCGATAGGTAATATGACCCCCAAATTCGAGTAAAGTATGATTTTTTTTCTATAACTCCCATAAACGATAAGTCACAAACATTATAGTTACTACAGCAAAGTTTCTTCATTAATGCCGTAGTATGTACCTACATATGTAGGGACTATGTAGCAAATAATTCTCCATGACAAACTACGCAAAAACTGGTAATGTTTGCAAATGACGAGTTATGGCCAATCGCAACGGTATATACGAAAGCTTTATGTTCAATTTTAACGTCACTAATAAGGTTGTAAATAATAAAACTGTTAATAACGTAAGGTGTAGTTCCCTTTTATCGGTTGTGCAGGTTTGTGATAGTTTTGGTTGGCTACAAAGCAGACATTAAGTTTTGATGAAGTTAGAGGTTTTTTTGTAATCTTGCTAAATAACCTGTATCTTAAATGTAACTTGTTAGAATAATTTCTAAACAATTTATTAGGTATCTAATTAATAGTATTAAAAATCCTCATCATCGTTTCTTTTTGCTTTTTTGACGTAGAATTATAAATAATAACATTAAATGCATGTTTTACTAAATCGTGTTAATAACATAATACTTTCCTACATTTACCTACATGACGATCCCTTGAATGATTTCAATAAATCCCTTATTGCCGTGAGTTACATTGTTTCTTCGGTAATGGACAACGAACCGATAACGGTACCTTTTACCCTACCGCGTAACTCGGTACTTTCATATAAGGTCACGCCCACATCAGCTCGGGCAGGATAAGCAGTATTAAAGGAACGGTAATTAACTATACTTTGTGTGGAGAAACCGTGGAATTATGTATGACCATTATTTGTGCCATAAATTGTAATGTAGCGTTATTTTTAGTCTCGTCAAGGGTGTGATGATGTTTAGACTACACGGATAGCCGACTAAGCAACATGTCGCGGGTTCGATCCCCGCTGAGGACAAGTATTTGTGTGATCCAAAATGACTGATGAATGATAAATGACTAAATGCACAAGTATTAAAAACTTTATAGCGGGATAGTATACTTTAGAAAAATATGTCTTCGTTTTATAATCAAGTTGTTTCCAGACTTTCAAATACAGACATTTAAATCCAATAACTTATTTCATTTTAAACCTACGTTCAGTTGGACGTCGTATCTCATAACTTAATCAAAGAGCTGTATAATAATATAAATTGTTAAAGTTTCCTGCGCGTGCGCCGATATTGCACCAGATAATGTTATGTAGGTTGCAAGAAAGTGCGCCGTTTGTTATTGTAGAAAAAAGGACAGAAATTCAACAAGACATTCAGAAATTAAATAACACTTTTGACATTTGTTTTGTTAACATGTCTGCTTGTTTTAGCCGATAAAACGCAGTGTTTGGTGTTATCGTGATACACATCAGCCACAGAAAGAGAAAAGACAAGATATTTTCGTGCTTATAACTCTGATTGAAATGAAATTATTAAACATGTATGCAAAATTGACACTGCCATTTGTATTCTTGATAATAAATGCCGTTTCTATATATTTGAGCGGTTTCTCTAATTATATCGAGTGAAAACATTTGAGAAATTTCGGTTGATGCATGCACTTTGTTCGAATTTGACTTTCTGTGCTTCTTTTCATATTCCACCTTAAAACCTACGTATGCATACATTTTATGGTTTTTATAAGCAGGATATTGACTCATATATTATATTGTTTTTGAAAGCTTGCACCCACTTAATCAGTGAATAAGGAGTAAGCTTTTATGACACAATTTGGATCGTGTTTTATCGATCAAAGATGATTTCACTACAGTGACGTCATCGGCATCTGTAGGAATGGTCTTCATTGATTTTCAAAATTACCCTTTCTTATACAAATGTTCCTGATCAAATGAATGTTTGGGAGTCCCAGCGATATTGTAGAGATTATTTCCCCTTATTTCTTGGCGGTGTCTGATCCTTAGACAAATACTAGCTGTCCCGGCAATTTATATTTTGCCATACATTTGAGTAACAGGGATTAAAATTGATGAGAGTATACAAAATATATACTGTCCGATTTTGAGACCTACCCATTATACACGCGAAATTTCATGAGAATCGGTCGAGCCGTTTCGGAGGAGTTGAATTACGTACATCGTGACACGAGAATTTTATATATTAGCTGTTAGTATGGTTCTATAACTTTCTAAAAATATTAACATCTATAACTTTAGTTCACTGTAAAGTCCTCACTACTACAACCACACAATACATATTCTCTAGGGTACATGAACTTTAAATTAACTTGTTTACATACAAAACTTCATATCTCAATCAGTTCACACCCAAATAAGTATGAAGTTTAAACATAAAACCTCTTTAGTCAGTTAAAGGATATAAGACATCATACACGAGCATTACAAGACCCACGCTTAGTATACCTGTCCCACTTTACAACTTGCCTTTTATGATGTTTTTCCTTCAGAATAACAGACGTGTCATAGTTTTAATAGACACTTGTTTAAAGTCACACATGTTGCTCTAGGTTTGAATTTGGCTTAAGAGTAAGAGAGTAATTGAGTAACAAATGAATTAGTTCTCTCGCTCTTTAAGCTTCAGGAATTATTCGAGATATACCTATTTTGTTTAGAGACTCGTGGCAGTCGAAAGTATCTGCTAGGAGGGCTGGTTATTCTATACCCAACAGTGGGTGTTTTTGCATTGAAATGATAATTTTGGTATCATCTATGCTTACTCATTTGTTTAGGGTACCTCAAAAGATAAACAATCTTAATATAGAGAATCTAAATCTTCTTTTTATATTAAAACACATATTAAATCTATTCACAGGAATCTAGTCCGTCCGTCAGATTTGTGTCATCAAATCACTTTGCCATTCTTTCTCATCTACACAACTGCTCACACCGTGTATTAAGTGTAAAGCTTGAACAATTTGGGAGAGAAGTGGAACGACACTGCGATTACCTGACGATTGTAGGTCAATATGCTACGGTCATTACTTTACAATAGAAAATGTGCATCGAAAGTGACACAGTGGGTTTGAGATGCCAACTATGCCTTTAGGGTATTCGAAAATTGATATCTTAGTCCGACTTGTAGGTATATTGTTGTTTGGAGGAGCTCGTGGCTAAGATGTAACTGCGCAAGTTGATCGATCTCAGGTTAAGCTAAACTTCGTGCGGTCGGTTCGTGGATGGGTGACCATCTGTCATAACGAGTTCGTCCGAGTTTCCGTAGGCGTGTTATATTGTGGGTCCCGGAACTTGATATTAATACTTTTAAATAAAACTCGTGATAGCATCTCAGGTCAATTGAATGTTATGAAATGAAACTTACGAAATAAATGAATTAAAATGAATAGATTTTGTTAAAGTATACAGTATAGCTCGTAGATAGGCACAGTTATTTCATAGAAATAGAAACCTATTTCTTTAACAAGTAATTTACATAGATATTGATATGTCTATAACTAACTGAACAAAACGTGACTTTCAAATACAAATATATCGTGATCGGTTGATATAATATTGTTAATATTAGAATTATGAAACATTTCATCATTTTACTTAATGTTATGCAAACTTTACTACTATTTTAGAAGCTAGACTTTTTCTTAACCAGATGCAGTGCTCGTTAATTACAAGACTATTTTAAAAATACAAACATTTCACATATAAAAAAAAATCTACAGAAAAATGTGTACTTACCAAATACTGAAAGTTTCGTTCTGGCTGGAGGCTTATAAAGTAATGAGTCCGGTGAATCAATGAAAACTTTCAGTTTGAGACGAACTGCAGGTACCACGTTAAATATCTAATGAAAGTAAATTTCATCAGATTGCATCCAACAGAACCAATAATATAAAACAAAATGTAAATATGTATTCTTAGCCATACCACGTTAAAAATATAACCGTCTTGTTCATTTTATTTTTCTTCTCGACGCATATTTTGTTCGTATTCCAAGCCACAACACGTCATCTAGCCATTACCTGAAGTGTCGGAGTGTCCATATCTTTAACTCGTCACAACTTGATGAGGTCACGTTCTAAAAACAAGACAACTTTGCAACTATGTTGCTGAACAGTATAACAATATCGCCATAAATCAAATTTTGTACAAGATTAAGTATAAAAACATACGAAGTTATATCTTGAGTTTTATCTGGATGAGAAAGTAAGTTCTTTAGCAAGACCAAAGAATAGGTCCAAAGAGAGGCCCAGCAGAGGGATGAATAGGTCGGTAGATGATGATGAGAGACATGTATTACACGTGTTCTTCATATAATAATAAAATAAAATATTCCACAACTTTCAAACAACGCCATCTAGTCTCAAAGTTAGCGAAGTGAGTGAATACAAGACAACTGATAAACTTACTCATTTCTGAAAATATACATACCTATAATAGATAAGTAACACCCTCCCAGACGCAGAACAAATGCTTGTGCACATTCCACAAACATTTATCCTGGCTGGGAATCGAAGCCGACCTTTAGAATAGCAATCAGAGGCACTAACCACAACACCAACAGACCAGTTACTATTTTTGACACAGTACAAACTCTCCAAAATAGAGTACACCCTTTGTATTACCTACTAGCTGTTGCCCGCAACTTCGTCCCCGTGGGTAGAAGATATAAGTTATGATTTATACCTGCCCTGTTTTTTTTTCACATTTTCCATTGTATCTTCGCTCCTATTATTTGTAGCGTGATGGTTTATAGCCTAAAGCCTTCCTCGATTAATGGTCTATTCAACACAAAAATATTTTTTCAATTTGGACCAGTATTTCCTGAGATTAGCGCGCTCAAACAAACAAACAAACTCTTCAGCTTTATATATTAGTATAGATTTTTCCGCATACACGAGTACATGCGGAATAACGTTGAGAAATTAAATGATTACAAAAGGAGTCCCTACATTTTATGATTCGAAACAAGCCATGGAAATATCCGATTTACCTTTTATGAGTCTTTCATGACCATGTTGATAGCGTAAGTCTATACTGCAAATATACTGGTGGTTTAACAGATCTGAATATGAAAACAAATACTAAAACGAGATGCATAAACGCGTTTTATGACTTAATCTGTTTACGTTATATAAACCATGTAGCAGGATCAGATCCTGGAGGAGTAAATGACTACGCAAGATAGTCAATAAATGTTAATTCACTGGAAAATGGGTTCTTGATTAATCTAATAAGAAAAGCCGCAGCATTATGGGAAATCAGAAATAAATCATCTTTAAAAAATATTTTTTTTCCATCATAGTTCATGATATTCAGCCTGATGACAGATGGGTAGACAACGGACCCCATTTTACCCTGTAAACTATCCTATCTTAAAATCATGGATCACGATTAGAAAAATGGACATGAAATATATGCGTCTTCAAGTACTCCATTACAATTTACAGAAAATCCACATATGAATGTATTCAAGTTTTTTTTGTCAACCACAGACAGATCCCACACAATCATACAAGTACAAGTAAATGGCGATTCTGCTGGACCGTAAAAACAATGAAAATTGATGTCCAACAATAGACGTTTTTTGTTAGAAAATTCTCATAATTTACAACGCCAGCACTTATAGGTAGACGAGGTTAGGGCTGCCTTCATGATTAATACATGATTTAGCAAAAAAATAGTAAAACAGTAAATCGACATTCATTATGATACGTTGTGGATGGAGGGAGCATTTAACCCTTGAGGAGGTTTTCACAATCATTCAAATTACATACAGAAATATATCCAAACTCAGGCCAAGCATTCGTGGATTACACAAATGCCTTTTCCACGCGGACATCAACTCACGATTTGGCTTGGTGACTGAAACTTTTCGGCTATCTGAGAGGTTACATTAAAAATAACTCTGAAATATTAATTAAAAGGAAGTAAAATATGGTGAAAGGAAATATATTAAGGGAACCTTTCTGGTTCCCGAATAAAACATGAAATTGTTAATTAATGTTAAACACGCCCTTAAAAATTATTTTCCACAAGAGACTTACAAAGAAAAAACAAAAAAAAACCTATAAATGGTCACGGCACATCCCTATCGCTGAGCAACAAGTTTAGTATGTCACCTAAAACGCCAAATACGAGTCATTTCCTCAAAATGTATTGTGATTGTGTCAATTTGACCACTTTTGATTTCAAATCGTTGCGACTTTCCCTGTGACTGTTTGCGTGTCTTTATGTTATTGGGACACTCGTCCGTCATTTGTTTCTGGGTCGCAAATCATAATTACGTCATTATCGTCTGTCCAAGTGGTGCCTCTGTTTTTATTTTTTTATGGTTAGATCAATTTGTTGCTTTTTTGTGGTCTAAATAATGGTTATGTTATGTTCTATATGACTTCGTTAGTCATTACATTATTGGCTCTATGTTTTCGATATATACGTGATCAGTTAGGATCTATAAGTTCCCGATCTTGCGTGTGATTGATTTCAAATTTCGTACTTCTTGTACAAGGCACGAGTTTTGTGTTTAATCTTTTTATGCTCTGAATTTTAACTTGACTACTACAACGTGCCCTTTGTATATACATTTTCTTAAGATTGTTCTGTAGCTCAAAAAGCTTGACAGTTGTATGTACCTACCCTTACGAAATGACATTAGAGTCGTTCTTTATTCATGATGTACTTGCTTTTCTCACGCAACCACGTCACAAGCACATGCACGTTAATTATTAACTTACGTATATTACACCAGCTTGCAGCACAAACAAACTACTTGTTTATAATAATATGTCATTATTACATCCTTCAGCGGTTATGATGCAGGAAAGAAATTACGAGTTATTGCAAGGCAACCATTCCGTCTTAAAAGGAAACATGATAACGTGAGTAAGTGGTTCCTTACGTCTTTAATACACTAGGTAAAGCTGTGATAGCCTAGTGGTAATACCACAGGACTGCCAAATCAAAGGTCTTGAGTTCGATCCCAAGGGGCGGTTGGACTTTTTGAATTTCGTGGTCATCTTATGAATAAATATCACACCTTCCGAAACTTATAATTCACGTCAAAAGATGAGTCCTGCAGCTCCTGATCTCTTTTCGGTCGTATCTGACTGCCGTCCTGTCGGGTTACAAGAGTCAGGGAGCGAAGAGTGCACCTGTGTTGGTGCACACGCTTGTGAATTATAATAGATCCAAGCTCTCTTGCAACACTAGTCCCCATGAAATTCTGTTTGGACCATGGCGGAAATTTGTCTTATCTGCTCCAATTAAAGCCAAATTATTGCAGTTGTGACAGAGAGATACTGCTCTACGTAATGTAGAGTGCTGTCTCGCTCACACAGTAATGTTACTTTAAGAAGTGTTAGCAGGACTTGGTCTTAAAAAGGAAACATGATAAGCTAGATAAATTCCCTTCATCTTTCCTAGATATTTAATTTGCAGGATAGAGATGGACTTGTAATAGTTGTAATTAAAAATACTTCGTAATTACTTCTAAGACTTAACCATGAAGCTAGTAAGGAAATGGAAGGATACTAATTAAATAATGAATAAAAAGAGTATTAATTTTTAATTGTTGTTTGTCACTTAATTGTCATTGTATACAATTTTAATTTATAATTGTTTATTATACAATTTTAATCGGTGATTAAAAAGTGTGTTAAAATTATTAGTATATCCGTGAATAATGCGTTTTAAGAAATTTTATACTTTTACTAGCTGACCCAGCAAACGTTGTTTTGCCTAATAAATTATTTTTTTAGTGTGATCAACGCTTAAAATTTAGAGGTATGAAAAATAGATATTAGTCGATTCTCAGACCTATTGAATAGGCATATAAAATTTGGTAAAAATCGGTAAAGCCGTTTCGGAGGAGTACGGTAACTAACATCGTGACACGGGAATTTTATATATTAGATATTTATTACACACAAATAAGTTTTACACGAAAGATCAAATAAGCTTGACGTTCTAATTTCAAAAAGCTTATATGGTCGTGTAATTTTAAAAGTAATAAAACAGAACCCTAACTTTAACACACAAGCTAGGCAATTGCAAGGTGATCGTAACACTCGGTCAGTTTAGTCTGACCTCTAATTATAACATGAATTATCGTGGTACAGTCTCTAACAGAACTGGTTGAGACAAACGATTATTTTAATACAAACATACCTACTTCATTGCCTATCGCCACCTTATCTATACTTCTATACTAATATATAAAGCTGAAGAGTTTGTTTGTTTGTTTGTTTGAATGCGATAATCTCAGGAACTACTGGTACAAATTGAAAAATTCTTTTTGTGTTGAATAGACCATTAATCGTGGAAGGCTATAAACCATCACGCTGCGACTAATAGGAGCTAAGATACAATGGAAAATGTGAAAAAAACCGGGCAGGTATACCTAAATCATAACTTGTATCTTCTACCCACGGGGACGAAGGCGCGGGCAACAGCTAGTTAAGTTATATTATTACAGTCGTGTAAACGGTTTCTTAGGCAATGTTAGTCGTATAACGTTAAGCGACCTACCTATTCCAAAATTTACCTCTAAAAAAATCTGTGGTAGGGCTGCCTAAAAGTATTGCAAATATTATTCGCATATTAAGTATTTGTAAATGTTAACAATAAGAATGGAATATATAAAGTATACGCAACAAAAAAATCTACTGTTACTTTTCAATTCGTAGCATGCGTTATACTTTATGTCATGGTAGAACTGGTGTAACAACTATAAATATTAAATTAAATAGCTATTCGCATCGACTGTACCAACTGTTGGTACGCTCCGATGAAAACAATGATTGTACGTAATATTTACCGGCTGGGAGTTGCTTCAAATTATGTATTTGATTATGTATTTTAATTAACAAAACCATCATATTCAAATACAGTGATAACTCTCTAAAAAGATTTCGTATGAGAGCGTCAACATTTGGGTTAAAATTATGTTTCTATCTCTATTCTAATTGTAGAGTCTGGGACGTAAAATAAACTTTTGTATATACATCAACTGTTTTGTTTTAAACCGATACCGAAATATAGGAAATATGATTTCTTAATTTCAAGAGTCGTGATGGATTAACGAAGTAAACTTTTAATCTAAAGCCAAAATCTGTTATATCCAGAATGAAAAAAAAAACATCACACAAGCTCTTTAATTAAGCTTAAGCTTTAATAATTGTCAACCATTGCTAAGATAACAAATAAATAAAATATATTACATTTATCCCAAGGTTCTGCAAGCCCCCGTCGCTCTAGTTATTAATGGTGCACTTGGTTACGAGTAGAAACCATGATTTCCGTTCCAGATACAATGCATAAGTAATACTTGAACTATATACAATTACAGTTATTCTAATTTATTAGTTACATCCGATTGCTGCTGTGATAACTTAATGTCGTCCTGATTTAATTACGGCTAGCTGATATACATTGGCATAAATATAATTAATAGTTACAGTTCTACTTTGTCTTGTGTTTTGAATTGCGTTTATGTCTAATGTATACGTTTAATATTTGAATATTTTTCACCTAGCAAATGTATGTTCGTAACAATCTACGGAGTTTGTTTCGACATTTCTTCTCAGGGCAGTCAGAAGGAAATGTCGACTCCAGCGTTCTCAGAAAAGACATGTAAAAGTGATAGTATCCTATTTACGGATTTTAGAATAAATAATTTCATTTCATTATTTGCCTACACTCGATCTTTGTTATTACAGCGGCGGTAAACTGTCCATCACGGTTCTTGAGATATAGCTTCGTAACACACGGCCCAGACAGGTACCCTTGGAGTAGTGAAACCTAAAAAAAATAGTTGTTACTCACCACCCAAGCAGCCAAAACCACCTAAATAAAAGGAGTATAGTTTCTACGATATCCTGTAGAGCCTACATAAAGTCCACTTAAACTTTCTAAGTACATGTATTCTAGTCAATAAATAACTTAACAAAGTTAAACGGCTCTATTGTAAGTTCAAAGTATTAGTGCTACCTTTGTGACTTGGTTTAGTGTTGTCAAGATTCCTAAGTTTTCCGGGAACGGGATTAATGTTTTGTTGGGATAAATATTTCTTTTCATGTTATGGGATTCAGGAAGAGAGCTCTCTTCTTTATTAATGGTTTATGTACAACTTGACAAATAGTAGAAGTCACGGTTTCCTCACGATGTTTTCCACTTATGGGTGCGGCCACATAGCTGGCCTCAGGCCTCTTTTCATAGAGAAGGTTCAGTTGAAATAGAATAAAATGCACGCTGAATACTTACTTTTGGTTAACTTGTACGATACTCTCTTTATGATGATGCAACAGATCCAACTGGATCTATTAGAACAATTAACAATGCTCTGGCCTGTTGAACGTTGGTCCAGGTGCAAGAGGTCCTGACTACGTGACACATATAAGTGAGTTTTTCAGTACTCTTTCACTCCTAACACAAGCTTCCCTCAGTTTGACACTAGATGGCGTTGTTCAGTAGTAGAACAGCATTACATCATGCTATTAAATGGTCAGACATTTTAGCATAAAGATTATTTAATCACAAACCTATCAATAAAAGCAATCAGCACATTAGCACAGACATCTAGGAAGGAGTTAAGTTACAAGGTTTTACCTACTAAGGTAATATTATCTGAACTTATGAACTTTATAAGATATGGAAACCAGTTACTTCCTTATTTTCTATTGCACTTACCTAATGTACTCCGAAGTAATATGTTAATATCCCTTTCTCTTTATTGTTAAACTTAATTAAATTTTTGAAGATTAAATTCTGTTGTTTTGTTTGTGATTGGTAAAATTAATATGGAATGGTTCGAAAAATTGAGTTTATTATGATTTGCTTCATATATAGCATCATATAGCATGAATTTCGAATAATATTGTGTATCTGGATACTCAACTGGCTTTAAACCGATACTACGATTGTTTGAGTTAATCACGCTCACAGTGGGCGCGACGTGTCACGGAATTGAACCCAGGAGAAGCATTCCTGTGATCCACGAACCCTTGTCCTGAGTCTGTGCATGTGACTTGAATTTTCGCGAAACCCTCGCGACACAAAGATAAAAGCCCTCAATGCGGTTGTCGTTTTTCTATGAATGAAAAGAAATATATTTTTACCCTTAAATATCACACTATTGGGCTAAAGCCTCCCATTTGCCGATATTAATCTGCTTATCCTAATAATTTAATCTAATCTTAGAAATAAAACAAATGAACGGAACAATTACCTACAATTTTCAAAATTCTGACTCGCAACGTAAAAAAACTAATGTATTCCCGGTACGATCCCCAGTTCCCGATCTAGGAACAGCACTAGTGCACTGACACACTCATTACCGCGACCTGTGTGGGAATTGTCTCTAGGAAGGCGGGCCATTGACCCGAGTGCAGTGACGCGTCGCGTCATACGGAAGCGAGCCAACGTGCGCTTCACTTTTTATATGAAGGTTCGTTTATTGAACTTTGTTGTTGTATTGATTGTATGTTTGAAATGAAATGGGAAAAAGTGAAATTTATTATTTGGTAGCCTTGATAGATTTAATGAGATTTGCTGGAAGCTCTTACCTAGTGTTAAGTAAAAGAATAAATGCATACATATATGTATATGTAAAAGAAGTGAATGAATTGTATAGAAGTATTTTTGCATTACTGGTTTAAAAATATGAGCTGAGATCATCATAAGAAAAAGAGATGAAACACGTTGTTTTAACACAAGAAAAATCTATCGACTAGTTTCGCACTATCTGATTCTGAGTTTGTGGATTAGGTATATTGTTTTGCTTAGATGTCAGTATTTTATGAACTTAGGCTTTTTTGGAAATTATACGTTGATTGGTAGTGCTGCTCAGCTCATACTTACTAAACCTCCCCGCCATCGACGGTGCAAAATTCCTATGTTGGCGTTCGTAAAGAAGGTTCTTAGGTTCAAATATTTTTTTTCTTGGCATTATACAAAAAAGCTGCCAGTGCTTTTAAATTATTTTTTAATATATTTATCAGCCAGTACCCATTAAAAGAACAGGTTAAACGCGTTTGATTTTGTTTTATAAAGTGGGTCGTATTGTACCTTTACATAAAGGTCTGCGCACGTCTAGACTTGAGGCAAATATTTGCGTTTTTCTCTTTTAAGACTATATTTTGAATTTGACTGTGATAAAATGATTTAATATAAGAACTATTTAATTGTTTATCTTATAGAGATGTTTTGTGACAGTTCTGAATTTGGTTAAGTTGGACTATAAGAGAAGGTACCTGTTATTTTTAGAATGAAATAAACAAGTTTTGTTTATTAAATTGTATTCCATTCAGTAGTCGGTTATTTTAATTTTAGATAAAAATGCACAGGCATGTTTTAAATTATTTTTGCTTTTTAACCCAATACTTTTATTATTTTCACTATAGAATATTATGCCCAATATCAATGGATGTGAAGGGCAAGAGACTGCGAATGGCACAAACAAACTTAGGTTATTTGAAGATGACTTGACAACAAATTAAAAATAGCAAACTCAACTATATAAATATTTTTGTACCAGCCATTTCGCCAATCATGTCATAATATATCTTGATAGGTACCAATGCTAAGTTCAATTTTAAGCCCTTAAGGTCATTGGCACGATTTCCGGCGAGACTTGAATATGACTCACACTTCCCGTTTTGTAGTGCTTACTAATTTATCGGTACTTTGCAACTGTCCTATGAAACCCGTTCTCAAACGTGCAATACTTAAGGTTATAGTTTGTTAGGACACTAAGAATAGGTAGAGTTCAGTTGATCATGTTGTGAAGTGGAAAACTAGTGATGTTGGATTTCTTGGGTGAATTTTGTTATAATGTTTTTTGCAGTAAGAAGGTTAAATAATTTACGACATTACAAACTGCTAGCATCTCTCGTTAAATACGAAATCGTTCCTTAAAGGTAAAGTTTTATTATTGTATCAATTCGATGAAACAATTTCAGACAAAAAACAACTTAAACAAAAGACAATCTAATTGAATTGGGATAATTTGTAACGTTTTGCGAATGATCGGATTTCAGATCAACTAGTTCACAGCATTGTATTTTCAAAAGTTACACAGTCCATAAATGTTGTACTAAGGCTTCTAATTCTCTAAATCAATCCCGCAATACCTGTGTCATCTATTATTCTAAAACCTCCTCAGACCTTCATAAAGCTAACGAGAGCCTATTGTTTCAGAGCGATGTCGCGGTGGAAGGGTATACTAAGGTAGCCGGCAGATGGCAGCAGTCAGCGCGGCGATGTTCCGACCTGGGGGCGGTCTCGACCCCTCCTGCTATGCCACGCAACGGGTAAGTTCCGAGAGCTGTCAATAGATGGCGCTGTTTTCAAAAGTAGAAAGCATGAAGAGATCCCGAGATTATCAAACATTTGTAAGTAAAAAAGCCTACCTAAAAAGCCTAGAGATGTTGCTTTTTAAAGTATTTAAAAGTTTGTTTGTTTATACACCTTTCATACAAGCTGTGTAAACGATCAAAAAGATTAAGTAGAGTAAAAATGTGTGTCTATAAATTGTACTGGTTCGATCGCCTTGGGATCTCTTCAAGTTTTGTATTAATATAAATTTATTAATAGATATTTGCATATAGTTTCTTGACAGAAGAAAAGAGAATTTACCTTCCTTAATACTTTAACCATTTGCACGTTCTTAGAATGATTTGGAATTGGTTCCCAGATCTGGCTCTACAATTAAACTAACTATTTTCTTCTTACATAACCAATAAAAAAAATACAAAAAGCTCGTTATATAAGTACTTAAGCCCACACCAACTTATCGTAATTATCTCTTCAATCTGTCAACTTATGAAGAGTACAAAAACACGAAAACTTTGCTTTGTACCGTGTTGCATAAACATGTTTTGTTTTAGAAAGTGATTGAGTTCCGTTAACTATCTTTAGAAGCAGTTTCTTTGAAAATTTAAGTTTTTTCTCGTACTTCATATACATGCGCGTGTTAATACGTTATTGTTAAGGCAAAGGAAGAGAATGAATGGGCTTGCCTCTTTTGATTGATATCAGAAAATAGATTATTCAGTGCCTACTGGTTTTATTAGTTACTAGCTGTTGCCCGCGACTTCGTTCCCGTGGGTAGAAGAACATATAAGTTATGATTTATACCCGTCCTGTTTTTTTCACATTTTCCATTGTATCTTCGCTCCTATTAGTCGTAGCGTGATGGTTTATAGCCTAAAGCCTTCCTAGATTAATGGCCTATTCAAAACAAAAGAATTTTTCAATTTGGACTAGTAGTTCCTGAGTTTGTTTGAACGCGTCAAACAAACAAATAAACAAACAAACTCTTCAGCTTTATATATTAGTATAAAAGTATAGATAGGAAAAAGAGTACACAATAGAAAGAGGTAGAGTCGGTGATTAAAAATAAGTGTGAAAGTTCTAATTGAAGTTATACGTTACTAACTTTTAATAAAAGTTTAAATACTTATTAGAATATATTAGAACGGATTCAATAACTTAATCTTCTTCAAACATGCCGGCTATATACCATAAGGAGCGACAGTAAGCGGACGCAGCGCAACAGATTTCTTTATGACATTCGAAAAAAGACAATACTATCGAAGTAAATTTCAAAAGTGTTAAATAAAAATGACAACTGCTATCAAAACGTGAGCTTTTTGTTAACAAATTATGCACTGTACCTTTCTAGTATTAAAGTTTGTTTTCAAGTGTTATGCTGAAATCTGCACTGCTCTCTGACACGAGCTATTAGAGAGACAATTGCACTTTACTTGGTCAAGTATTTGGAGGGACCATTTTCAACGTTAAACACTTTTCAAGTATTGACAATGTGTTTCCATTTAGTTTTCGAGTTTGGCTTTAGTATGTGAAGGTTTGATTGCGAAATCACGTTCGATTGTATTTTCAAACAGGTCTTATTTTTCGATAGCGTTTTGGTTTAAGTTTTTTGATTTACTAAGGTATTTTATCATGAAGCTTAGGTAGAGCAACAGAATTACCACGTCCCAGAAAAGCCTAAGAATACAAAATAAAAATGGTAGTGTTTTATGTCACAAGCAGCATCCTATAACATTTAGTATTAATTTATGTTACTTTTACTATTAAGTGCAAAAATACAGTAAATACTCACTGTGTACAAGACAAGCACTGTATAAAAAACGTAAACATTGAGTAAATTCCACGTAACCCACAATTAGTTAAGTAAACACTTCGATCAAAAACTACGAGAGAAGCGAAAGTTACCTCATAAATAAAACTGTACCACGCAAGAAACGCCGTAAATATTTGTATGACAGCTCCATTGTATACGCAATTATCTAGTTAAACAGATTCATCTCAGATACAAATTGTAACGTGCGAAAATCTGAAATTCTTAAATGGAAAAAATTACAATTGAAGGAAAAGTGAGAATGTTTAAAATGGTGAAACAAAATGGCTGAACAAAAAGCTGTGTCATATGTTGTTAGTATTACACTTTCACCTTTTGTCGTTCTGCTGGTGTTTTCGCATCACAAAACGATTTAAAATGGCGATAAATCGATAACCGCAGCGCAGACTGAGTATTTGTTGCTTCGAGTAAAGTGTGGTGAACTAATTTTAGTGTTTGCTGGCATTTTTTTTCGGTAGACATGTTGAGATTTTAGACTTCTAGGATGAGTTACATTAAATTGGAGTCTGATGCAACCGAAATTTCAATAGGTCGGATAAAAAGATAGTGTCGTTGTAAACAACCGTGTTTGATTATTTGACATTAGTTATATCAAATAGAAGGTATAATAATATGACATCTGTTACTTGAACTTGGCTGAAAACGCGTAAGAATACAAGTACAGTTAAGAAACAAACTATTCCTATTTGAAAAAGCATAGATAACACTTCAAGCTCGTGATAAAAAAAAAAACAAAAGAAAGAGCCTCACATACAACGACTTTGATAGACAACACAGCATAAACAGACACAGACAAAGATACAAAACCTTAGCGATCAATAAACAAGTTTGCAACAAGAATACGATTACCTCAGTGACCTTACTTTCGATTGGAAGGCTCTCAATATCGTTTCAGTGTTGTTTATCTTAACATCACGATTTATACTAATGAGGTCCTACTACAAAGGAATCTTGATCGCATACCGCTTTATTTGAATGGATATTTGGATACCAAGGTCCAAGGTGATGCTCTGTTATATTCGGTTATGCCTTTCACATTGCATCTGTTTGTCTGCATCCGTATGTTCAGAGATTTTATTTTTTGTAATGGATTCGTTGTGATTTGAGAACAGGGTATCAAAACTTTTAGGAATCATCTGACATCAATGTACCTAGATGAGAAAAGAGCTAGATACGCAGTTACTGAAACGAATAAATATATGTATTTTTTCTAACAGCTCGAATAAGCCAAGCCTTTAAAGAAATCTTTATGTCTCTCCAAATGCGTGTTCTGCAAAGGTAGACAACAAAAGCAGATTCAAGAATTTCCACAAATTCATGTAGGTGTTAATTGAAAAAGTACATAATTCAAAAATTAAAATCACAAAAACCCTCCCGTCGGTTGCTAAATGCACTTAAAACCTCCTTAATTTTCGGAAGCTATCTAGAATGGAGGCCACAAACCCAAATAAAATCGAAACCATACCAGAGACTACAACACTATAATCACTATTGATTATACAGTCAGCAGGTACCAAGACAAGCTATTATTTTATGCACACGATCACGTAACTAGTCTGGGAGCTGGCTAGGGTCACTCGGCAAATTAACAGCATACTTGCATAACTTACTGGTATGCTGCATGGAATTCACTTTCCTTTAGGAATGTTGATGGTATACGCTACTGAAATCCGATGCTGTTGTGAATTAGTTTAATATGATAAGATTCTGTAGCCCCGTTGCAATTTATACAGTAGCTAGCGGTAATAGAAAACGCTGTATGAAATGACTCTGCGTTTTGTTTAGTCAGGTAACTTAGATCGATCATTTAAAAAAATGCGTTTTCTGTCAGCGTTTTTCTGTTTGCCGAAATGTCACTTGGTTACGGCAAGGTAGTCTGAAGAAAGGAGGATGAAATGAACGTATTAATGTAAATATTTAGGCCGAATTGACTGTATAATAGTTTTGTTGGTATTTTTTAGTGCTAATCGGGTTTATATTGTTAGTAAAATATTTATATCAAGGATCTAAATAGTGAAAATCCAATCGCTTCAGTGTGACATTACATGGAACTTTCAAGATATAGTTGCTTTTTTTATCTAAAATCCAAGTAGGTTTATTAAATCAGTTTGCATTTTAAGTTTATTCAGTTTTCAGTCCATTAAAATAAATATTTTTGCATAACTCGGATTAAAGTTCACAGAAATAATGCGTGTTTGATTTAGTTTTGATTGGGGTTCATTAAATTGTGTTGCTTTTTTATAGCTTGTAAATTCATTTATTTTTATTTGTTTGAATGCTTCAATTACTTTATAGCTATAGGCGTGAGTGCATGTAATAATAATTGCTATTTCGATATGTTGTTGGTTTTTGATATGGCTCTCAAATGCGACCAAAAGTAATAAATTAAATGGTTTATAAAAGATCAGAGGATTTCAACTCGCTATCATGGTCATCGTCCTTGCCTTTACCCAAATATGTTGGGGTCAGCTTTCAGTCTTACCGAATGCAGCTGTGTGTTTTACAAAGAGCTACTGCCTATGTCGCCTCCTCAACCGAGTTACCTGGACAACTGGATCTCTTAAGTCACACACATAATTAAGAACAGGCAAAAGTCATGTTTAACATCAGCCAGTCTGAATACATCATTAAAACCACATTCAATTCCCTGACGTAACTTAGGAATACAAAGCTCACACTTGAGGCCTACACAAGCTGTGTCGTAATATTGAATAACAGACATACACGTACTATTAGATAAATATATCAATAAGCGTTGAACAAAAGCGCATACCACGCTTGCGCAATCGATGGTGTGAAAGGCAACAGGTGCGCGCGCGCCGTTTATCGCTCGATCGCTTTCCAATTTTAAACATGGAATAGATACAGAAGTGCTGTTGGAGATGATTCGTTGATAAGATTACGCCTATGGAATAACGAAAAATATTGATATATAATTAGATTAGTCTCGTGTTTTTGTGTTGTTTCGGTGTGATGTATATTATGGCTATCGAACGAACAAGAAAAAATTACATTTAATCTAAAAAATTCAGAACTTTTTGGGTCCTACTGGAGCAAATGAGGATGCTTTATGCATAGCTTTGCCAACCTTTTTTGAGACTTTGTTGTATTATGATTTTCTTTTTAATTAGTTGGCCTTTTTTAAGGTCACAAAAAATAAAATTGTAAACTAACCAGTCCCAGGTATTTAAAACTTATTTATGACCTTGTTTGACTAACGAACCTTCTGCCTTTTTTTATTATTGACCAGTGCCGGGTGGCCACCGCAACTGGTTTGAAGGGGGTCTGTCTTAAATTTGGCAAATTCACCTGCTTGTAAACATTATGCTAATCAACACATGCTGTGCATATGTTTGCTTCGTCGCGCTTAATAAAAACCGTTAGTTGACGGTTGCTTTTTAACGATAAAGACTTGAAGGGTTCAGTTGGAATAATAATACTGAAGTAGGTATGAATATATTCCGCAAGTACTGCATGAAGTTAAATATGAAGGGAGAAATGCATCGGTGAGTTTAACAAAAGAATGTAGTCTTACTAAAAAGATAAAAAAAAACATTTTTAACTTTTATAATATAAATGGAACAAGACTTGGTTTGTTTTGTTTTGAACCCTACAATTAAAAAAAGTCTTTGTAATTTTTGCCGTATCTGAGATTTAAGGAAAAATACCCAAGAAAGGAAAAGGAGAGCCCTTTTCCTTTCTTGAGTATTTTTTCTCCATTCCATTATCCTGCAGAGTGATAAAGATGGTTAGAGAAAAAGCTCTACATGGTTTACTTATGTTTCATTTCCCATTTTTTCTCATTTTACACTCAAAACGGTTAGTTTAAGTAATTTATTAGCTTGAACCACTTAGGCAATACAGTTCGGGCTGATTACTATATTGCTTTAAAATGGCGATTTGCTAATACTCTGGTCGCATGCTAACAACCAGTTACTGACAGCTTTTGAAGTTGTTGACGCGGTTCAACGACCTCTTAACTGATACTTGTGATTTGAACAGCTGATATGAGCCGGAAGGGAAATTTTAAATGTAGTTTGCATCTGTGACCAAGTATATTGATGAGATGGGTAGAAATAAGTGACTAACAATGTTCCTACCAGTTTCTCTTTCAAAAAGGACAATCCTATCTCTACACTAGATTTGTTTTTGGAAGTGAAATATAATACATTTTATTTTATTATTTTATAGTTAGATTGACATTTGTTTTTGCAAAGCCAAATTGAATTTTCGAACAACAACATCGTTGTTACAATAGTTTATGTAAAAACAAAAAACAATTAATTTTATAAATTAATTTTGTACACACTAAAACATATGAGGAACCGTGATGAAAAGCGTTTTAGACTAAAAACAAATCGTGTTTATTCTATTTAATTAAAGTCAAGGTTCATTCTAACTTTATTTTATTCTCGTCCCAAAGCAGACTCCCAATTATCGGAACAAGGAAGTTTATCAAACAAAATGTCTATAGTCTCATCCGTTTAAACAAATTAGTTACATAAACCTTCGTTATCTAATTCAATAATATAACATGTACAATAATAATTATATGTACAACCGCAGAATGCCCGAGGCTTCTTTAATTATTTTACAAATTGCATCGATGTGTAGAACGCGGCCATTTGCAATTAGGGGGCCGACTACGAACTTTTTTAAGTGATGTTGTTGTTGGACAGAGACAGCGCTCTACATTGTATATAGTTTCAACTCTCTTTCACTAATGCACGAGTGTTATTTTAAGAAGAGCTGGTAGAGCCCCACATGGTCTCCTAATGCGGACGTTAAAATAATGTGATCGAGTTCCTATGCGCCTCAGGCAATTCACTACGTACCGATTCTATTTTTAAATTATGCTGGCGACGTATAATAGATTAAAAAATAAAAAAGTATCGTGCTTTATGAGCGTGGGTATTATTTTAAATTTCGAACGTTAATAACGAATTTTGAAGCATTTTTTTTTAATTCTACTGTCAATTTTAAAACCAGCCACAGATTAAATCTTTACATTCTTTTTTGGCACAGGAAACCACGAACAGCTTTCAAGTCTTAATAGTTCAAAGTTTATAATAGCAGTCTACGAGAGAACGACGTCAGATGAGTCGACAATTACCGGCCTAACGATATAGCTTGTTCCAACTTTAGTTGAACAACTTAATTGTCTGACCTAGATTAAAATGTTAGGGCTAATATCAATAGCAATAAGAATTCTAAGAATGTTAATTGCTAATAATGGCGTTCATCCGTTTATCGAATTGACGCGTGCCTAATTATGCCTATTACACTTGGCCAGACTATAGCCTCTTAACGCTGGGGTTTGAGGAATCTTTAAAACTGAAAATCAACCTTACGTTCAAGTTTGAAGGTTGAAATTCAATTGGTTTTTAGTTCGAAATCTTTGAAATCAAATTGTATTTGTACATTTAGCGAATGAGAATTGGTGTAATTGCTTCGGAAACGCCAATTATGTTTAAGTTAGGTATATGTAACTTCGTTAATTGTTTACGTTTCGTATTTATAGAATTGCTGTAATTTGTATGTTAAACAAATAATTGACCTATTTTGGTAAAATCAATAATTTGAATTAAATTTTGTCTTTTGGTTTGGCGTCGATATGAAAGTTAATTAGATCTTAGATAAGATCGTAGATAAAAATGTTGTATTTGGAGTCAGCTTCAATATCGGTCCTTGAAAAATCTTATAATAACCTATTCTTTATCAGAAATACACACACTTTTCACGGACAACAAAATTTAGTTTCTCATTAACATAACCTTAATTCAAATATTTTAACAAAATAATTAATTGCTAATTAGTAAAGCCACAGTTCGAACAGCCTAGCAAAATGCGAGTTTAACTAGTTCCTAGTTACGCACGATATTCTAATTTCACGACTGTCAATAAGTAATACAAACTATTTTAAAATACTTTCCCATATTCATTTATTCATCAAACTACTTTTTTTTACAAAAAAACCTACTTACAACCATGTTACAATAGCAATAAGGTTGAAAATGCAATGAAGGATTTTGAAACAGTACTTACGGGTTATGAAACCGCATTAAACTGGTTTCGTGATAGATTTTAATAAGAAATTGACGATTATAGCGTCCGCCATGAATGAACGTTGAAACTACAATTATTTCCGGAGCTTACTCCTTATTATGACGTATTAAAGACACGACGAAACTACCGTTGAAAAAAACAGTTTTATGCATCATCCATACTATTTAGTATCTGCAAGTATATAAATCGATCTAATGCAGGTAGGACTCATGACTCTGATAATTCCTTACAGATGGCCGAAGAAAAAGGATCAAATTTATGACCGTACCAACGTTGCTTAACCTTGATATCCATAGCGATAGCTTAAAAATATATTCACCTGTAAAAATTTCAACTGTCTATTTATTATATCTATTTCTAGATACAAGCTAGAAACATCTTGGCCATAGTTATAAGGTTCAATTTTCTCCCTTTGGGTATGGAACCTCAAAAATGACGTTCAATTCAAATGACCGTATAATCAAAGTAGATAGCCTGCAATCTTTGGAAACCACATTCAGATCAAATTGTTTACGAAAGGCCAAAGGGCTGCAGTGCTATAAATCTCCTACGTGTAGCCGTTATTTTGAACTCGATTTGATTTTAATGGAGTGAACTGTTATTGTTTCAATTTTCGTTTTCAAATTATCGCTTTATGGGATTTACTGTTAGTCATACTGTATCTTAAAGTGTAATAGCATTTGGTGCAGGCCTTTCCATTTTCAAACTTTTCTTGGGAAAAAATGATGGCTGTGGAGATTTGATGGTTGTTTTATGTAAAAAATGGTGTTTCGCTAATCCCATTATAAAGCCAAACACAAAATCCTCATGGATATGCTTTTGACGTAATAGAATATCAGAACTGACTTTTGTCCTCTTTGTTTGGGCCGTGTTCCAGTCCAGCCGGATGCAGCTAAGTACCAGTGTTTTACAAGGAATGACTGACAGTCTGACCTCCCAGTTACCTGGGCAACACGATATCCCTTAGTAAGACTGGTTGCCAAGATTTCTCCTCTATCGTTGTCCTGTAAAGCCAAACTGATAGTTGAAGCTAAATCTACCGAACTCTGCCTTGTCAGTTTCGCCTGACTAGTTCTAGGCTAGGCTCAACTAGTGAGTATACAACCTTCTTTGATCTCTCAAAACAAAACAGCATCCTCGCTCCATCACTAACGACGACGGATTTCACAGAACCCGTTGTCATCTGAGTGACATGTGTGTACAAGTGAATGTGGGTGTGGCTGGAGGCACGGCGGAGAAATTAAGTCGGAGAAAACACCTTCTTTACTATATAAGCGTGGTTCTTAATTACATAATGATAACAAGTCGTTTTTGAGGTACCGACTATGAAAGTACTTGTAAATGAGTAAAATGTCATCATTTAAAATTGCTTTAAAGAGACTTAAAAGTTTTTAAAAGGATTTGTGTCAAAACCTGATCAGGTTTATTACTCGAAGAAACAGAAATTATGAACGTAAATTATATAATTATTGCTGTTAAATTTGCAACTGATGACACAATTCAAATCTTACACATGACTGGAACCTGTGACTCCTGGCTATACGCACCGGTCGCTTTACCAATTAAGCTACCGAGGCGATTGACCAAAAGTTTAAATTTGTCCATTGTGACGTCTTGTGGCGGACTGACGTAATTATTCGTCGTGTTGGCAGCACTTATTGTACAAATTTTGCCATCTAGCTTATAGATGCAATTTTAAAGGAACAAAAAAACTGTCTACTACCTACTTAACCCTATTCCTATTTACATACTAACACACATTAACATCTACACAACATTTCAATGTTAATGAGCAAAAACAAAACATTATACCAAGCTACTGACATAGTAATATTTAACAAACTTCATTAAATTACACCAATCGATCATCAAGCGTCAACTCTGAGTAATTATCAAAAGTATTTAAATAACTTCGGAAGTCAATAAATCATTAAAACACATAGCCAAGTTAATACTAAGCTATTTCATGAATACTTTTACTCATTGAATTCGGAACTCTTCTTTTCAATAAGTTAGGGTATGTTATGTACCTGTCAAAACTGTCTTAAGTTTTGTTACATTTAATTTATTTTGTTGGAACTTGAGTAGTATTACAACTGTGTTACTGTTATATTATGTATTTTGTGCGCTCTAAAAAGATATTCGTTAATATTTTCCAACCAAATTCATTGATAAAAGAATTAATAAAATATTTTCCCCTGATCCTGAAGCACACACGATATGAGATGTACAAGCCACCATGTCTTGTAAATTTTACAATCAATTAGACGTTTATAAAAAAAAAGACAATCGAGAACTTGACTGACTCCTGTGTATTTTAAACATAAGATAGTTTTATAATATAAAACAAATCAAGTCGTTATTCTGCTTGCTGTTCTCATTTCAATGATGTGTTAAACTGTAGCCATTAGCTTCGTCCCGTTTCGCCGCCGCAATGTATTCGCTGCATAACCGCAACATCGCTTTCTTGTATAACGCCATCTATCGGTGACCCGCATCATTAAATATCTTAATAGAAAAATATCGCTTGCTCCATATATTGTTTGTGTTTAAAAACCGTGTGAAGATTACTTGTTTCAATGGAAACAGATGATGTGGTATTATAATGAACTGAATTGAGAAGAATCGTTTTTAATAACTTTGATATTTGAATATAGAAATGTCAGTTTTAATGACACAACAAAAAGCGGTGTATTTAAAAATAAACCAGTGACTACCCTCATAAAGCAAAAATATTTCAGAACTTCACAAATAATCCCACGTGAATACTTCAAAACAAAATTAAACGTTTATACAAAAAGAGCGTGTAAATGTCAAAATGAATGTCCACAAACTTTTTCTTTGAGTACAATCGTACAATTAAAAGTGGGTCACACTCACGCCTTGAGTTAAATTTATACATTTTACGTTAATGAGGCGGTGTTTATGTCTCCAGTTTAAATTGTCCGCCGCCAATTAGCGAGACCAAGACTTGTACTATGAGATCTCAATACTAACACACTCATTGTGCAAGCGAAACAGCGCTCTACCCCGTGAATAGCAGCTTCTCACTCTAACAACAGCAAAAGACCTATTTTAAGATAACGTAGTGGGGGGTTAGTCGAAGAGGTTCTAAAAAGAGGTTTTAACCTTGTCATTATGAACGATAATCGTTAAAAGAACGGCTTATGACTTTGAATTATCATAGTGAGGATAATTTTATGTATCTGTACTGTAAGCTTAATGAGACCTTCGGTTAGGTCTAGGTAAAGGTTTCTGGGTCTCGACGAGTGGAATATATAGACTTGTTTATTAAAATCCGGGAAAGTGCTAGTTCGAGGTCAAAGGACATGTTAGACTTTTATCTAGTTTTCTAAATGAAATAGTCTTTCCAAATTAGCTTGAACTTAGGTAGTCTCTGTAGTAATAGTTATTTTTCCAAGCTTTTTCTAGTTTAACTTGTTTCGTTTTTTGCCTGCTTGTCTGGTTTGGATCATGCAAACTTATCTTAAAGAAACTTAGGCACTATAATCAAGGATCCAGTATGATTCTTGATGACGGAATTTAAGTAGTTCCCAAAAAAATACAATGCGGAATTGAAAAATACATAAACACATACCTACACGTTTATAAAGTATTGCAAATTAATATTTTTATATTAGGAACATATCATTAAATATTACCACACCGATAAAACCAGTCCCTATATTGATAGTAGCCAAGAGTATGAATGTAGACAAAAAACTCGTGACCAAAGTATTATACAGAATTTCTAAGCGATTCGAAATATGAGGAAGTGGTCATTGCATTTATAACTATAATTATGGCTAGTGAATATTTGTTTAATACAGTGTAATAAATCATTTTGATTTTGATATATTACTCAACTATTAGTCCCCCTTAGTGGCCCTGACTGATATGTCTCAGGTCGTGGGTTCGTTTCCCACTTAGGTAAAATGTTTTTCTGATGAGGACGATCTTTTGTACCATGTCTGGGTTTATATTATCTATTATCTATAAAAATTCAGGGTACGTACAGGTAACGTTTATTTTTTCTGACTCTGACTTACTCTCGCTTTAGTATTGACAAAGTAGACAACTGTCATTACAATATATTTAAGGCATCTGTTTGTTCATTGTACTTTAGGTGCACTTAAGCCAAACTATGTCCCATAAAATGAAATTTTCGACATCATAGGTGAGATATGAGAGTCTACCTTTTACTAAAAAGTCGATTCAAAAAACCATCTACGTCTATTCCCCACGACATAGGCTACGCAAAACTAAATTGCTAAATCATTGAACCTTCTAAAACATACAAGGGCTATGATATCAAACAAAACATGAAAGCGAAGTGAACAACACTCCAAGTTATATAAACCACGGCAATATATCACCATAACTCATAACACATAATTTCCTAGACATTTGGTGCTAATATTTTATCAATTCAAACAAACTTCGGCCATTAATTTCTACAACAGCTGACTAGACGAGCGTGCCTAGGCCAGAGGAACGAGATAGTGAAACTGATTTCGAAAGTGAGCTCTGTGGATAGGGTTGTCACACGTATTCGAAATATTGAAGTAAATATAAAAGCATTTATTCAAAGGAAATAAAGCTGTGGTAGTGGAAAACTGTTTCTAGATCCGTCTTATCGAAATAAGTTAGTTTTTTTATCAGGACCTAAAGTTGACTGGAGAAACAACGTGCCTTTTGTGTTTGACATCAGTAGTGAAGTTAATTACAAGTAAAGTTTTTTGCCAGAATATGTTGTTTTTTATGCATGTAAATTATTGAATCACTGTTATCGGTATAAATTCAGGCTTAGTCGCAGATACTAAGAAGACACTATACCATCGATCTTGTGGCAACCCTATCTCTAGGTGAATAGCCCTCTCGCTTAGCGGTGTTGACACAATGATGTTTAGAAATCACTTTTTGTCTGGCGTTAAGGTTTTATCTAGATTTTTTACACATTTTAAGATTATCAGCAAGGGTTACACAACCCTAACACTAAGACTAAAATGAAATGTTCCTTTTTGTTGCATGCTCTATGTATATCCATTGCTTGCTTCCTTTTCCAAATATTTGTTTAATTTGTGTTCATATAAAACTTGTAGTATTAAATTTGGATCAAGTAGTATTGGAAAACACATCGATGTATACAATGTAATTTTGATCGTTAACTAATTCAAACCGAATCTCCGTCCACGGATGTTTTCAATTACCCAATATTGTTAAGTACTTTGTAAAGAAATATTAAAATCTATTTCATCAGCAAACTTCAAGAGCAGAAGTTACTCAAGCGTATTTTTATATACAAACATGTTTGAGGAACTGCCTTGGAACCAAGGATTTTAAAACCGTGCAATATCGTATCTTGTTTCAACTGTCAAAACAAAAAATCTCGCAGTTAAAGTAATATAATTCCATTTCCTTAATATCTTAACCGTATGAAAGAGTTGTATACAGTATGTATAAAAAATGGCTTGCGAAAAAATGTGGTAAAAGAAACTAAGTCGTCATATAAAATCAAATATATTTTTTGACCCAGTATTAACTTCAAAAATTACTCTGATATTTGGGAAATTTTCCTAAACTAACAAAACCAAATTTTTGGTAGTTACCAGTTCCTATTTCGGAAAGGTATTTTAACTTTTAATACATACAAAAAATATGTACAGAGAAATGTTTCCTATAATAGAAGTAGTTATCAAATAACCTACGGAATTCACAGCTAATGAAATCACGTACAACGTTGCACCAATTTTGACAGCACAAAACACTTACGGGGAACGGTTTAATCTAGCCAGGAAAGTTCAACACTAGTGCTTTGAGATAAAAGATATATTTGTGAAGAACTACACGAATTGTGGCTCAAACAATTCCGGTACAGCTTTTAGCTAGAACGAAGAAACATCCCACATTTTATTGTTGCTATAAATTTTCAGCTGAGATTGTTCGTAGATTTTTATACTCCTTTAGCGAAGGAACCCGGGGTGGCGTGGAAGAATTATCGTGACGGCTATCTGAGTCGCTTCAATTTTACGTTCTGAACTGCAGATGTGGGTCACAGCATAACGTTTTATTGTTCTGAACCCTTATCAGGGAATATACTTCTCTTACCGCAGAAAAATAAAGGAATTTATTTGAGATTTTCATAATTCTGTTTTATTGGTGGCAATACAACTTTTCCAAAGCATGCACCAAAATTTTATTACAGTCAGTAACAATACTTCAGAGCATTGAGGAACAGTACTGGTTTCCATTTTGATGGATGTGAATTTGTAATATTTATTTTTTCCAAAATAAAACATATAACTAATTCTCATAGCATTCCAAAAATCATGATAAAAGTTCTTGAAAATTATCCAAATGTACAGTTTCATCTACGACAGCAACATAGATATGTTTTAAGAATATTTTTGGTCGGACAGACAAACAGTCACGCGTTTACAACAATAACAGTGATACCGTCGGAAGTTTGTCTGAATGTTTTGAATATTTTTCTTTATTATTCCCGAGTACAAGATGGTCGTGTACAAAGTAATGAGGATTTGTAACGGCAATTTTAATGATTTAGTAGTCCATTTGTCTGTTTCAAAATGTTCTCGGATTCTTAACATCGTAAGATTTTTGCTCTCAATAGTTAATTTATTTTGGCCATATCTTTTATTTATGTACCAATAAAACCGGAATTTTATTTCTGCGACTCAAATAAAGTGATATTTTGTTTACTAAGGATTCAAATAAAATTGCCTTGTGGAGCGTCTCGTAGATCAACTAATTTGTTTTCAATTTTCCTTTTGAAAGAAATTTCTGAAAAACTTACCACAATGGAATATGAATTGTACCACACTACCACACCTACAACTTAGAAATAAATCCGAAATACACAAAGTAGTGGGCATAATATATTATAAAAATATCAAATAGTGTTAACATTAATTAATCTACTCTCCAATTCTATTTTGCATACATTTTAATCCTTGCCTATATTACCCTGTGCTATAGGCCTTTACAGTATACCTGTTACCATTGTACAAATGAAATAGCACACTACACAGCATATTGCTCCATCTCGCTTCCTCAAAGACAGTCTTATGTTTAGAGCACTTATCAAAATCATCGATAAATCACATAAGGCACGGTACACATCAGCTGCCATAAACATACAAATGACGCGAAATAGAAAGCATTTCTCACAGATACCAGTTGCATGCTTATCATCGCTATATTTAATACTTACCGTGTGCCATAATCTTTAGATAACAGCCGTTTAATATGCGATTCATTGAGAGTCTGTTCAATTCATACGCTTTTTATTGGCCAGTGAAAGTACTGACAATTTTCTTGACACTTTTTAAGGTTGATTACGAAGAATTAGATATTTTGTGATGACTTAGTTGATTTGTTTTCTCTTTGTGTTCTGTGGGAATTGTTGGTGTTATTCTTTCTCTCTCTTTCACACATTTACACATATATACCCAAACACTCTTCATAAATTAGGTGATGCATTGTATCGTTTTTCAAATCCATTTTACGTAGTAGTCGTCGCTATGAAATAATATTGCTTAGTGTTAGTAGGTACGTTACATTGCCATAGCATCTTAGTAAGTTCTTGAATTTCATGAGGCAAAAATACTCTAAAAACATATCTTGGTAAATTGCTTAGCCATAATAGGGGTTCTGATCTCCAATATACTGCGGCCCTATGACTCGACCATTAATAACGATAACTTTAACCGATTAAAATTAATAATATTAAACGTCTATTATTTTAATAACGTCAGGAAATGTTCCGGTATTTGACAATATTAAATTTATTAGTCCGCGGTCCGTTTCTGCGCCCTACTTCGGAACTTTTGCCAAAAACAACTAAACGAACGGATTCCAATTGTTTCAATTCAATTTAAGGGGTTAATTGAATTGAAACGTTCCGTGGAATTAAATTAGTATTGTATACTTACGCATAAATTCTGTAAAACTTTTTGTTCGAAATCTTTAACAGGAAAATTATGAAAGTGACTTTGTATAAAGAGGACAATGTGGCATAAGGATCTTTATTTTGTTATTTAATACCTTTTAATCTTCAAGGTTCTGTTTAAAATCACCTGGTCAAATACCGGCTGTGGTCTAATAAACAACGTATATACCTATACCAGCTGTTGCCCGTCACTTTGTCCACGTTGTTAGAAGATCTTGATCCGTTTTCGCAGCTCACGCAACGGAAGCCCTCAAAGATGAATAATTTTCCCCGTTTTTTTTCCACATTTACCATTCTTCGCTCCAATTAGTCGCAGCGTGATGTTATATGTATAGCCTTCCTTGATAAATGGTCTATTCGACACAAAAAGATTTTTTCAATTCGAACCAGTAGTTCCTGAGATTAACGCGTTCAAACAAACAAACAAACTCTTCAGCTTTATATATTAGTATAGATAGATTATATCCTTTCTTAGAACCGAAGCTAAATCAATAGCAATTTTATCCAAATGAGATCAGTGGTTTAGCGTATTCGTATCAGACAGATAGCACACCACTACTTTCGTATTAACAATATAAGTAAGGATTATTAATACACACAAGGTGTTCAGACAGTTTTCCTTGAATGTAAAGTTGCGGTTTTATTATAAATGCAAATGTTTCGTGTCAGGGCCTTTGACTGGACTGCCGTTAGATTAGGTGGCATTTCTATTTGTAGATATGTCGCAATCGTTTTGATGGAGATGAAGTCTTTGTTGACTGGTTAATTAAAGTGAATTTTGTTGATAATATTCATATTGATGCGAAATATAAAAGTGATTGTTAATGTCTGACTGCTATTTTTTCTGTTGTTCTTATCCATTCAAATTTCTCTAGCATTTTCTATACGGTAAGAAGCCAAAAGTGGGACATCGATTTTGATGATAAATGTTTGAGTTTGTCCCTCCAAGAAAGGATTTACTGCTACTAAATGTGATCATCGCCACACATCAATGGCTATATCTAATATAGTAACGTATACAATATAAGTAAATATTTGTTTTTAGTTGAAAGTGTTAGTATACTTTCAGCACCTAATGACAATATAGCTGCAATATCAACGCACACAAAATTGAACCTTAAATAAATGAGACAAGTATCAACAAAGAACGAAATATAATTCTCTAATTCAAAAACCGCGTTCCATTATTCACTGTGTGAAAAGTTCACTTGTTGTGCATAATAAAAAAAGTACCTAAAATGTTTGAAATGTTTAAATTTAAGCTCAGTTTTTCGAGATTACATTGTTTGGACAAAAATTTAACGTTGTGTACCTGAGTGTATTTTGCTCGCCATTTGCGTATTAGTTTTGTACCTGGTTCATCCTTAAATCTATTGTTGTTTTATATGTTAGTTTACAGAGTTTAGTTGTTTATTTTCTTAAATGCTCTGATCTAGGATAGCGAGGTGTGAAGTTAAATCACTTGTCACGATTTCATTTATTGTATTCCACAGTACAGACTTGTAAAACTGTCATCTTTACTTTTTCAAAGACTGTAATACTATTTAAATTTCAACAAAGAAACAGCACAAAGACAAACTGACCGATAAACGTTTTCAGTGCTGCTCACTTTAATTACATTACTAAGAAAACGTGTACGTAGAAAACAATAAAACTAATACTAATAAACTCCAACATACGTTAATTACTTCCCAACATGCATAGAAAGAACTTCTAATCTAACGCACTCTACAAAGATTCGTCGAGAACAAAATAAAAAGAAGAGGAAAATGAGAACAATTCCTGTAGTTAATTTCAAAGAGAAGCATTATTAACACGGCTGGAACAAAGCGGAGTTAAGTTACGTTAACAGTTGGAACTCACAAGTTATTGCAGAAACACCACTAGTAAGGAGCATGGGAGAAATAAAGATGACTTCGTGATCCGGTCGATAGAAGTAAAAGTGTTAGTAGAAACTAAAAATGTGTCTTTAATTTTATTTGTAACTAGCTATTGCCAGGTATAAATTGAAAATGATCCCACTGGAATCTAAAATCGGGAAATACTATACTATGTGTTAATCCTTGTTATAAAGTATTTGCGTACCAAGATTTGTCTGAAATCGTTCAGCGGGTTTTGCTTGGAAGAGGAACTAACATCCATATCTACATCCATGATAACTTTAGACTGGGATAATGGAGAAAAAAATTGCCCCGAAGTGAGATATTTAATAAAGATTTGACTTTTACTGCAAAGTCCTCCCTCTGTGAGCGTATGAAGAAATCAATCTCACTCGTCATCTGCACCGACCGCGAGATCTCATACCCTTGTATAATTAACGCAGGAGGTTATTAGTCTAAACATCTTATAAAAAAATGTATCGTGGATAGCGTATAAAAAACTCTTTGAAATGCAAAAGAGTCTCTTCTACTAGCAATAATGGTATTTTAGACTACCAATCTGTTAAGACTCGACCGACTCGAAGTTTTTTAATTACAAACCTCAATTTCCCTATTAATTTTTTCGTTTTAGTACGAAATTGACCTTCGGCATCACTTGCGTAACCATCGCAACAAAGTTCACATGAGTTCGTTAAAGTTACGAAGATACTCGTACCTAAGCTACATCACTTATTAAATTTCTCTTAAGCACTGTTGAGGATAAATACCTTGTTACATAAGTGTACTAACATAATTAGCTATAATTCTCAACATAGTTTTGATATTAATCAGTTCTGGGTTAAGTTTGGGAAGTGCGAGTTTCATGATTTTCTTTTTTATTATTTTCTTTTGTTTTTCGTTTTTAGAAGTTTCTTTGCTGATTTTTTGTAGGTTAGTGAAAGGACAGAGTAGAAATATACATATTTGAAGCATTAGAAATATCTCTTAGAACTTTGAATTAGGAAGATTTTTGTCGCTGTCACTTTTATACATCCCATGAATTACAACAAGCTGTTTAAGAACATCGGCAAAATGTTTTTTACGACCTTATACTAAAACTTAACAAGAAAACCACGAGCTGCATAAAAAATATAACATTAACGGAGAACTTACACCAAAAGCAAGACTATCTCAAACAGTTTCTGTTGGAAGTACAAACGATAGCGCACATAACGTGTGCAATCTTACTTCAGTTGTCTTGATAGTGGTGAGCAAGAGACCTACCACCATCTTCTAGAACAGTTACAGTTGCGGAAGCAAGACAGTAATACACAGCGTAGAGCGTCGTCTCTTTCTCACAGCCGCGACTGCCATAGATTAAGATGTCGTGGTACTGGTGAACAAAAATTTGTGCGGGCATCACGTACCACGAGAGATAAGCGCTGCACTGTCCATTCTTGTCTCTAATTAAAAAATAAACTCCAATATACACTATTCTTTTTATACTTTTCGACGATCACAACGTTGAGTAAAGATTGGATTTACCAATGACGTTTTTGCAAGAAAAAAATACATGACAAGTGACAACGTCTTATTGATTGTTGACATATTCCAATGTTAGGTTTTCAATAATTATTTACAACCGGAACATTTTGTAAAATTTGTATTTTTTGGTGAAAATAGTAGTTTTAAATAGGTAATAATCTTATGCTCTGTCTCTGAATATATCTAAGTCCCAATATACCTAACTAGTTACATTCAATTTTACAAATCTGGCGTAACACAAACACATAATTTGCCGAAATCAGAATCGTCTGAACCGCCAAGCGAAACTAACAAACATTAGCATTAATCCCCTTAAATAATTACAAAATAATAAACAAATTATTCACACCGTCAAAAGCCCACGTTTCAACGTCAAATGTAACAAAAAATAAATACAATCCGTTCCATAGCAACCGGAAAAATCGTACTTCACGACAATCTCTGTTTTCGCTTCATTTTAATTTTAAATTCATGAATGTTGATATGTTTGCTATTTTTCTGTTGTGCTAAAGCTATGCACGAGACCACGAGACATGGCCAGTAGTTATGCGATAATCGCCACAAGTCACGATTCAATAAAAAATGGTTTTATGTTAAGGAAATTTTTATATAAGAACGTAACGGTATTAAGAATTATTGAAGTTTGTTAGATATTCATAACCTGTTGCCCTCATTTAGATTAACTGCATAGATAGCTGAGTTGATGAGGTCATCACACCAATCCCACTAAGCCAAGCGTTTGCCTGCTCCACGAATGCTTGTCCTGAGTCTGGGTGTCTTTGCGCATGTGACTTGAATGTTTGTCAAACCCCCGCGACACAAGAATTAAATTCCTTAATGCAGGAGCGTATTAAAAATAAGGTGGTGTGACGATTATACTATCTACCTATTTGGGCCAATAGGATGAAGTTTGAGCAAAAAAACCTTCCTTTGTATTTTGAATACACGGGATACAAGAACGCTTTCGAAAAAGTAGTATTGAAACTTCATAATTCGAACGGAGAATGATGTTCTTTTAAAATTCTTTTTTGAAGTTCACGTTTCGAATATTTTTTAATTGACAGGAGTCGTTTACAAAGGAATTCGCTGTTTTCCAAATACATTTCGAATATTATGTGTAAAAGATTATGCAACCTTCAAATTGTATTTCGGTGGCGTTAATATTAATTGTATTTATTTGGCTTTGTTTTTTTATATAACTTCTTTAGTTGTTTAATTAATTCTAGGCTCGCCCACTGTAACACGGTCCTATAACTTTTTCCGGGAATCGTGGGAAGATATTATTATTATTTTAATATAATCATTAGGTCTATCCTTACAGAGAAAAGAAAACATCGTCCAACCGTGTTTTGAATAGAAACAAAAGCAAAACAAAAACGTGAAGCAATATTTTTGTACAGTCAGCAACAAAAATCTATGAATAATTTAAATTTATATATTTAGCTGGCCTGGCTATTGACTCTGACTGCTATGCCGGATGTCGTGAGTTCGATTCCCACCAGGACAATTGGTATACTTTTGTGTAATGAGTGCGATAATTTCTTCTGTATTTGTGAGTAATTTATTTTTCATAATCGTATATATTTAGAAATATACTTGTATGTTTATCAGTCGTCTTCTACTCATAATACGAAGTACGCTTAGTTTGAGACTAGATGGCGCTGTGTGAACGTTTTTAAGGCTTGTAAATCCCACTTTTATTTTTAACTTTTGTGTTTATCTATACGTTCAATAACCTAAAAGTTTAGACCTCTTAGGCAATTACAAGAATAAACCATTGTTAAATGTTTCACTTTCTTTACTTCGTAAAACTTTCGTTTTTAATAAACAATGAAGGTTTTATTGTTGATTTCCTTTAGAGCAAGTTGTAAACCGGTTCAATGACGCCGAATGGTGTAGATTGTACGTTTATTAAGACTTTTACTTTAATTTCGTAGTTTTAGTTTTGTAACTACATAGTATTATGTATACATGTACTTTTCATCCGATTAAAAAGGAGGAGGTAATCAGTTTGACTGTCTTTATATTTTTTTGCCTTAGAACGTCGGGCGGGATGAAACCATTTGCTTTTGGTTTCATAAAAAAATAATCGAGTATGGTTCAGTAGTTTTTATTTCAAGTCGGTTCTTTGTAAAAAAGATTATTTATGGCAGAGTAAACCGTTACATCCATAATAGTTTCACACCTTTGCTAACATCTTAGAAAAGTGCAATAATAGAACTATATTAATACTATTTTACACACTGAACTCACAGGAATAAAGAGCCAATTTGATCTCCAAACATTTGACCCAACAGCAAACATTGCCATACCTTTACCTATGGCCAATACACCAACCATCACATAATGAAGCCGTTAAATCTGTCCTCGCCACTACCCACAAACATCCGGTAGATACTACCAACATGTTCGCTTCGCCATACCCTTAATCTCTCATAGAAAGCTGTCATTCTTGCCACATCAACTGTCACTTCATATGAGCTTTTGCTAGCTAAGACTACTTTTGTAGTACAACAATAATAATATAACTGGTCTGTTGGTCGAGTGGTGAGTTACCCTGACTGCTGTGCCGGATGTCGTGGGTTCGATCCCCAGCGAGGAAAAATGTTTTTGTAATGAGCTGGATAGATTTTTCTGTGTCTGAGTGTTATTTATAAATAATAATATGTATGTTTAAGCAATAAGTAACACATTAAATGAAACCCAAATTTCTATCTAAATACACAAACATTTCTACACTTAAAACATTTTCAGCAAAACATTCAACGCGAACAATTAATCAAAGAATTTCCCGTGGAAACTGCTGAACAGATAATGCAGGCATTGCATTCACATACGTAATTATGTTAAGCACTAAATAACAATTTCAGGACTATCTCTTAAATTATTGCGTGTAAGCGAGACAGCGCTTTATACTTAGAGCGCCATCCCTTTCCCACAACCGTGATGGTATTATTTTTTGCCTTCGTGGTAAGCTCTGTAATGCTTTAAGCCTTTAGACTACGTCACAAGGCCCTCACGTGGCTATAGTAGCCTCAGTATGCAGGATAACTTGTGATTCATAATCTGACCGTTCGCGTGCTAAGTCGCTACAACTCATGTAGTTAGCGCCAAGATTATTCGCCTGTTTATTTTCAACAAGCTGACAAAAGTATTTGGCTTTTATGCTTGCCTGGTACTTGAGGTGCTTGAGCGGTTTGTTTGTCGTATTTATTTTAGCTGTTTCTTGCTCGGTTTGTTTTCGTGATTAAGCTTTGTTAATTTGTGTGTTGTTTTTGATTGGCTTGTGTTTAAGTTTAAAGGCAATTAGCATCATCTTGGGAACTTCTTTCGATTGCAGCACGTAAATATAATCACTGGTGTTTTGGATATTAAATAGTAAGAATGCGTAAAATATGCGTAAAATCAATTTAGTATTTAGAACGTTGAAAAGTTCAGATAGGTACTTGCCTACGTTGGGATCGAACCCACACCTCATGCATACATAACCATACGTATAACCACAAGACCATCACTACATTATGTCAAGTAATGGTCTTCATAGAAAATTTGGCCCTCAATAATAAATAACAAGAGCAAAAGTACAAATAAAAGCAGAACGAAACATTGTTTTCGATTGAAACATAATCGCGTCAGTTTTAAATACTATAACGACGTATAAACCCATTTGCATTTTAACTTGTTGGATAAAGAGTTAACTTTTTAATTTGTGCTTCAAAAGGCATTTATTTTAAATCACAAATAACGATGTACAAAGGCAGTGTATTAAACGAAATCCATTGGTATTGGTATATGAAGAGAAAAGGCAGAAGGTTGATGCTATATTTTTTTGTGTTTTAACTATTTATTATTAAGCTTTTTCCTTTTTTTGTGCTGGCAATTCATGTGCTCTGTGTGAGTATTGCATTGTTCTCGTGTCTAGACATTATATATTATATAGATCTATATTTAAAAAATCTTACGGTTTTGAAGTTAGTTCCGTTAATGTTCTTAATTTAAATATAAATAAATTTGAAGCAAAGTAAATTGAATACATAATGGAGACTACCGTCCTCTTAAATTACTTTTTAAGCCTTTTGAAACCATCGTTTTTATTCGATTATTTATTTCCTTCGTTCAATATCACCTAAAAGAGTATTATTTAAAATACAGTAGGACTTCTGCACTGTACTTTCGCATGACATTGGCCCATCGATGTAATTAAGGTCGAGAGAGGGCCCTACGGGAGTACAGATAATTATAAGCCCTTGACAACCCTTACAGATCAATTCATCTTGCGCAAAGAGGATTATTATGATTTTTCTTATGCATTCATTTTATTCAATTAACTTCTTCTCGTTTATCCGAAGCATTATAGGTAATTAAGAAAATACTGGCTGAAAAGATGTTTAATTGCGTTCTTTTTATCAATTTTTTTTTTAACAAAATGAAAAATAAATTGCCACTCTCAAGAGAATGTTTAAAAAGAGTTTGGTAAATAAAGTTATAATAAGGGAAAGAATCAGATAGTATAAGTACTGAGAGATAAATGCTGATGGTTAGTAAAAAAAATGCAATTATTATTATTCTAAGAAATAAAGCTTATAAAATAATTGTTGTTTTCACTTTATTTATTGATGCAACGTCGACACGACGGGGTCTCGAGTCAAACTTTTTAGCCAGTTTGACTCCCGTCGCCGCCTCAGCTCATGATTTAGGACAACGTTTGGGTCCGACACTAGTCGGGCAATCCCGAAAAATACGCCTGACTAAACCGTTGCATCATTTTAATAATAAATTATCATCACGGAAGTTACCATAATAATAATTGCTTGACTAAAAAGTATTTATTTATTTACTTCCATTAGAATATTAAGTAGATAGATAGTATAAGAGTAAGTTTTTAAAATGAGCATTTTTAAAAAAGTGGTATTATGTGCCGTTCTTTGTAAATAAATAAATAAATGAGTTAATTATATAAACCGAGATTTGTAATTAAATAGTTTCGCTTATTTAATCAAGTTCTGAGCGATGAAGACATGCTAATTATAATTACATCTTGTTAGTTCAATTTGTATTCATAGTTTGTTAATTGACCAATCTTAGTTTCCTTTGCAATGTATTGTAAATTGTTGAATTATTTTACACTACGGAATTAAGAGTTTAGCGTGTTTCCGAGTTATTATAAATGCTTGTTTCTTGATATCAATTATTTAATTATTTATCTAACAAGTCGTGACTAATTTGAAATTAATTAAATAGTAAAAATATATTAATGGCTCGGTACGCCTTAGTTAAAGATAGTCATAATATTGACAGGTAGACCGTAGTTGACGAAAAGGAGTTTCTAATGCTTCAGCTGAAATATTTTATGCTGTATAAAAAATAATACCTGCTTATAAAACAATAGAGTGTACTTTTGTTTGGAACATAGCATTATATAAAAATAAGTAAATTTAGTTCATCTTTAATTCACATTAAGAATTTGCATTGACTCTATACTACGACCCTACTTTCAATAAAATACTAATTATAAAAAACACTTCCAATTAATTACTTTTCAATTAAAAGGAAAAGGCAATCGGAACTGGTTCTTTATACAATAATAGTTACTTAATTAAAAACAAAAGACCATCACAGATGTTATTGAACGCAGCCTGCGATATTGAGAAACGCAACTTATGAGTTTTCATCTGACCTAAGAAATTGAAAGAGTATGGGAGACATGATAAAAGGTAAAAGGAACTATTCTATTCCTTTGTTGTTATCTTTCCTGCGAAATCGGGCAAAAGAAGGTTATTAAACAATAGGGATGACAACAATTTTTTTTTGCAGTGTCCGTCTTGTAGTTTTTTGTATAATAATGGATACGTATTTTTTAATTTGTCCCGCAAACATAAATTGACCAAATTACAGTGAATGAAACTTACGCGTGACGTCACGATTGTGTATAAATTTTATCATATCCCTCTCCTAAACTTTAAAACAGTTAATCTTTTTCAATTCTAGTTTTTCTGAAAAAGGAAAAAAATGCGTGTCTAATACTTTTCAATTATCTAACTGAGGGACTAATGAGATTTTTTCTTTTTATACCCAGTCGTCATCCCTATTCTGTTTGTATTAAATATGTAAACTTGAATACGTGAACCTATGGTATTCAATATGTAGACCTGATAACCGGATCTAAACGCTTGTTTTTTTATGGTTATTGTTACTTGTTACTAAAGCAAACTGGACGGTAATGCACGAATAGCTAAATGGTTGAGTTCATAACACCAAACCCACTGTCCGCGACGTGTCAGGTTCGATCCCCGCTTAGAAAAGAATGCTTGGAAGTAACACAACACACCCGACACAAGGATAAAACTCCTTAGTGAATGAATGAGTGAAATATAAAACAAAGGAATAAAAGATTTCAAAAGTTTATTTACTCAGAGATAAATGTTCCAATTTCTAAAATAATGATCTATCATCCTTTATATTGGAACAAAGAATTTCTCTGAACTAGATTTCTATACACCCTGTATAATGTTCTTAATTTGCCAACAACACTTGCGGCTTGATTGATGCCCAGTAGAAGGCGTTATTTTTCCCTGAATATTAAAACTTTGATGTAGGACGAAAATATATCCAAGGTTCTATAGGTTTTCATAAGTTACTCCAGCCTTGCCTGATTCGTTTTAATTTGGTGAAGTTTGAAACCTTTTTGGTTACAAAGCATACGTTAAAAAAGTGCGTTTATATACGAGATGGCAATTATTATAATTATTTCACTTAATTTTTTTTTCTTTATATAGCATCTATTGTCGAAATCAAAAATATTTATAAGCTGGATGGTACAAAAACGCGACGTCTAGTTTAGGGATCACCGTTCTAACTATTATGTTTTATGTACCTTGATTATTATTAATAACTAAAAAATACCAGAGTTCGATTGATTTGTAAATATTTAGCTATAGTTTTAACTAGAGCTTCTATGATTGTTAAACTATGATTTATCAATGCAGTCAGAGGTACGCATAATAAATATAGTTTACAACCTACAGCTGAATAGATACTAGTTTTCCTACAACAATAACACACATGAACATAACGCGCATACTTTGTGTGAAACACCATAAAGTATACAATTTATTTTATGACTTTCTTATATACTTGAATGTTATGTTTACTGCACATGTTTATTGTTTTAATACTTCGAAATGTTATAATACGAGTTTCGTTATCATTTTGTTTTGTTGTTATTTGTAATTAGGTGGTTTTTGACTGTGCATTCGAAACATAAACGCAGTCCGCTTACGATATGAAGACTACTTTTCTGATTAGAAGTAAACCACAGCTTAATAGAAATTATTTCGTCCTTTCTAAAAATAGTATTTTCTAGTATTTCTTACGAATTCAAGTTCAAAATTTTAGTTCGATTGAGTTAATGGCTTATGTGTATGTGGGATGTAATGAGTGACATTATAATTTTCCTATGAGAAAATGTGACCTAGCTGTGTTGAAAACTTCGTAAATTTCCTTTTACTTTCATAATAGCAGCAACCACTTATTATTTCCTAAGCCATTTTTATATTTCTGTATTTGTTCGAGTTTTTCAAATTCTATTTAGGTCAGCACAAATACTAAAAGTGTATTTTTAGAGTTAAGATCTAATTTTTGTTTGCTTTTGTTTCAGGTAAGTTCGCGAAAGGTCAACGTTCAGAGTTCAGAGAGGTTTAACAGTTAAAATGTAACTTTATTTTTACAGAAAGATATTTTTAAACTTTTCTAGTACCGTATTTGGAAGGTTTAAGATTCTATTTTTGTATTTTCCGTTTCTTCTTCATCTGCTTAAAGTTATACTCGGTAATACTAAATGAATACGCAATTACTTACTGTATACGTGTGTAATTCATAAAATGTGTTTTTACTAATTTCTTACAACGTTGATCATATTTTTACATTTATTTTATTTTAATTTGTAGTATATGGCTTATGGACCTACATAATCAGGTTTATAATACTAGGATTTATAACGTTGTAATGTACCAGCTATGTTCTTGAATTTCCCATTTTATGCCATTTTAACTTGGCAATAAAATTGCTTTTAAAGATGACACAGAGTGAGCCAATAAATAAAAAAAAACGACATTAAGTGCCTTCCGCGTGGACGTATTCCGAACACACTTTATAACCCATCAACGTCTAAATACGAAAGTTAAGAAGTAAACATAAAAAGAAATTCGCTACTTACAAATAGCAACTCAATTTTTTATGCGCAACGTAAAAAAATCTTCGAAACGTAGGCCCCGAAGTTACAGTTCCAAAAAAAATGTCAAACGAATAAAAATCCACTCGTCGAGTTACGACTTTCGGGGACGTAAAAATAGACCGATTTTACACCTCACAAGGACCTATAGTCGATTTTATATGTTCGCGTAAAAAAGGCATTCAATAAAAAATTTAACAGCCCGTGACAAGAAATCGTTGGGATCATCTTAAACATGCGTGTATATTAAAAGCGTTCGCGAGTCGCTGTTTTTACGCAATTACCCTGTCTTCCTTTACATTATCAATGCTAAATGATTGTATACATCAATATTTTTTTTACATATACCATCTCTACTCGCTAGAACACGTTGCACCGAAATACTTATTATTTGTGTGAAAAGCTTCTAAATTCGCTCTTTTTTTGGAGTCTGTGTTTCTTTCAATTTCATTATTGCTTAAATTAACTTTTGTAAAGCGGCTCTATATATTATTTGGTTTACCCTCGGGTATTTATAGAGATTGCCCGATTAGTTTTGGACCTAAAAACCTTGATCACGAGCTGAGCGGCGGCAGGGTACATATTGATTTGTAAAACGCTAATCGCTCCAACCCTACACCATACCGCAGTGAGGTGAAACTTACAAGTCCAGTTTGCTACGCAACCAAAGTTTCGGTTACTCATCCAATAATGTCACTTTATGTCCTGCTTACAACTACTTGGAACACTTGTGACACACTTACGAGGTGAGGGGTTCCTTTTGAATTGAAAATAAATAGCGAATACATTGTTTTTTGTAAAATAAAGTGATAAAAGGGTGTGATGTTTTATAAAGCATCTTGAAGGTCTTGGTAGGAAAGAAACGGGTACAAAAGGTTTTAAAATAAATAGGGAACAAAAAAAGTTTGTATTTCAGCCATATGCAGGAACGATATTTGCGTAAGTGAGTCTGTTGTCTCTATATTCCACTTAAGAAGAAAAAAGACCGCATGATTGCTTAGGGAGATAATTTACTATGCATCTGTGCAAACGGCCGTAAATTAGTTTCCTTGACAGAATTTAATCCTATAATTTTTACATCCAAATATAAATATTTTTTAATGATTTATTCGTTTTAAATAAATCACTAGCAATCGTGGCTTAGTAATTTATCCATTATGACAGCAAGAAAGAAAGGTTTTATCAGTTCTTTCTATAGTGTTTTGATAGTTTCCGTTTATGTAGGTATCTTTAAGATCGAGTTCATGTAAGTGTAAAGAATGAGTCTATAAGAAAAAAGTTTCTAGTTATTTCCCATAAAAATAATTCTACGAAAAAAACTTAATAGACAATATTGTCAGAAGTATCGAAAATTCTCCCAAAAAAGGTTCCACGAGGCATTTAATATACTTAAGAAATACTAAAGTACTCTTAAGTTCTTTATATCGATATGATTAAGAAGAGTCATAGCGAGATATAAATCTTGCTAAAAAGATACAATTTATATACGCTACAGGCAATGTATGAAATCAGGAGTTCTATACAATTCCTAGGAAATAGTAATCCCTCTGACGAATAATTAATGAGATGTAAAAATTAAAATAATAATTTAAAATCTTAATATTTTAAGTTAGAATTTGCTTAGAAACGTGACTATTGCGTTTGTCAAATGCTGGACGTTTCAATGTAAATCATTTCTTTTTTTAATAGGCATGAGTCGATTAAACTTTCTTATCAATTTTCAAATGACATCGAATTATTAGGCAGTACATAGAATTCTTGATTTCCGCAGACTCTCTGTAACATATATACATTATATCTAGCTTTCCCATTTGTTGATGAGACGGGAGACATTTTCTGATATTTCGTGACTCACAAATTTTAATAACGGAAAGTATCAAACGATTTGACTTCTTCGAAACTGAACTTGTGAGAAATGAAACCCTAGAAAATTATATAAACGGCTATTACGGCTAACTTATCTTTAATTAAAGCATTTAACATGAATTCTTGAAATCGAGAATCGAGTAATTATATTATTAAAGCTAAGCATTTGCGGCATATACGGCATAAAGTACAAACGGTTTTTTTGTTTATTTTTTACATTTATGCTATAAGCTAACAACAACATAAATAACAGACAAATATTTATGTTGTTGTTAGCTTAGGTTTACAGTTATTTGTACAGTCATTGTTCGTTGCCTGTCTGATCAATCTTTTAAGTTTGTGTATTTATAGTTTATAACACATAGAATACAAATTTGAAGCAGAATAATCATAGGCAAGCTTAAGAGTTTCCTACTGCTAAACCTTTGGCAGAACTTTGTTAGATTATTAAATAACACGCACATCATCCAATGAATTTCATTTAGGTTCAAATATAAATAATAAAACTTGCTAACTTAGTAATTGTTCTAAAATTAAATGCATGCATTGAATAAACAAATTCCCTTGGAGCAAGCTCTGGACGTGACCTAAGTTGCCTATTTATTCGACAAGTTGCAAGCCTCATATTGTTATTTAAATATAAAGCCAAAGTTATATTGCTAGCGAAAATAAGCTTAGCATTGTTTATTGTATCATCGTGCGTGCTGGAGTACTGGTCTTAGTTTGGCAAATATATGGCGCTGTGTTTGGTTTCGGATGAGCAGAAAATTTCAAGATTTTGTATTTGTGATGCGTTGTTAAGGGTTAAATGGAGTAGGAATTTACCTGATAGAGTTAACGTAATCGTTAAAGAAAGATTACTAATCGAATTGTTGCTAATCCTAGATTAATGTTTTATTATTTTTTGTAATAGCGGCAGCAAAAGTAAATCGTCTGTAAAAAAATACTGCCTAGTTATCAGGCTTCATGAGACACAGTCTTGTGGCGGACGGGCAGACAGGGGCCTTAGAAGTCATCTTTCCTGCTTATTTTGCCTTTCTGTTACGAAGCTGTTGATGACAGTGTTTTAACACTTCTTCTTTGACCACCACCTTTTTCCTTACACTGAAATGTCTTGAATTCTCAGCTTAAGCAAAACTTAAAGGCATTAAAAGCTTTGCAAACGCAATAAGTGAAAAAAATACAAATATTTTGTTTACAATAATTCTCAAAACGGAAAAACATTTCGGAAGCTAATGAAAACACCGGCTAGTTGGCCACCGAGTATTTAACAAAGTACATTTTATCGCGAACAGAAGCATGAGATAGCGCATTCGATTTCCACCCCTATCTCCTTAGTGGTAGCGTCGGAATTATTCTGTACATAGTGGTATTGATATAACAAACTGTGTAGGTGATTGTACAAAAAGCGGGTAGAGTCCGCTCATGCGAGTTCGCTCGACTTTTTGTTGAACAAAACCGCGCTGAACGAAATAGCACGAAAAATATCAACAGTATTTCCGATGGTCAACAGAGATATAAAGGCAGGAGTACAAAACATTTTATTTCGATTTCGTTTCGGATTTATATTAATTGAAATAAAAATCGAGTATTTTCGACGATCATTATATTTTTGGGGAAGTTATTATTTCAATTTTCTTTGTTCTGATTTTTCGTCCTTCTTTTTATTTTAATAATAATATAATTATACATTGAAATTTGTCTTGTCGTCTTCATCATTAGCCAGTAATGTATTTTGAAAGCTATACTAAGCGGGGTTCACAAGTATTTATACTTGTTCGGACACCATTGGACAATGTTCACTATAAGCTTTTTAACATAAATATACCTACGTTATATCTCTTCAGTCTGTTTGAAACTGTATGTAAATATATATTTTTTCATTCAATTCGAAAATGACAAATGTAGACTAACCTTTATATCAAGAGGACTCTAACACTGACCAATTGACAAGGAAAACCGTAGACTTGCCATATATACATCCATTAAATTTGTAGCTATGTATCTGCTATCAAGGGACCCGTGCAGGGTGAGATTTGGACAAAAAATGTCCCTGGTGGTAAGATTATTAGAGATTGATTTTATAGGAAAGTCGTTCAGGACACCTACCACAAACTTTCATAATATTTCTAGCTGTTGCCCGCGACTTCGTCCACCTAGTAATTAGAAGGGTAGGTAAATGTACACAATTTTGCAAAAAAATATTAATTTACACGTTTGTTACAAAATGATTTAAATCGGGAAAGTAGTTTAGGCATCCATCGCGGACAACTACAAGACACATTATTCATCTATTTTAAGACCATTGCAGCTGTGGAAGCGGGACAGCACGCTATAAAGTGAAGAGCGGCATCTCTTTCCCGCAACTGCAGTGATATTACTATAACAAATGGTGGTAGGCCGCCAGGGGCAGTGAACATACGGCTAGTAGCAACCACAGCACAAACCACGCAAGTGATTGTGGCTATCTAGTTTTTCCTCGGCTGTGGTCGTTATGAATTGTGGAATCGCCTGCAGAATATCGCAGCTTTGCTAAATTCTTCCCGTTTTTGTTTCGACCACTGGTCTGTGGTTTATAGAGGTGGAGTCAGAGGGGAAAAGATTTGCAGGTTGTAGATTGTTTTTTTTCTTTTGGTGACAGGGGATTTTTTGGCTAAGGTTTTAAAAAATACTCTTTTGCTGATTCGTTCTAAGGGGGATATTATAGAGCCCCTTAAATGGTCATTGAGTTAAGGTTTTTGAAACTATTTTAAAGTTTCGTTAATGCTTAAATCATTACTGTCGTGACGCGGTAAAGCTGTCCGACAAATAGAAAAATAATTAATTTTCAGCGATTTGAGTATGTGTAAGATCTACCAGGGAAGAAAAATTGATAAAATTTTCACAGTTAGAGCAATATTAAGGTAAAAGAAAACGGACAATACCCAAAAATAGGTTAAGATCATTTACCTTTTCCTATCAGGGGCCTACTACTGGCATAAAAGTAATATAATCACAGTTCTGGAAGCGAGATGATCAACACCGCCTAATAAAAAAAAGCTCGATTGCAAGATTTATGTATTTAATTATTATCCGATCTCCAAAAAGAATACACAAAGACACATAAACAGACAAAAAGAGTACATTTGTATTGTGCTCCTTCAGTGACAGGAGATCACAGCGTTCTTATTTAGGTGAACAAACATTGTTGTGAGAGATGATGGTTGTGCCCTGAAGTAACGGGGACACTCCCGGATTCGATGAAATAATTTTATTTCCTTTCATTTCCTTTTAGTTTCATGAATGCTTGGTGTTATTTTAGGATAAATTGTATTTTAGTTTAACTTTGTTTAGGTTATAAAGTTTCGGTAAGTTGGTTGAAAAGTGATTGAAATTAGGGTATTTTTAGTCAAATTTAAGTATTGGTTATATTTTTATAGTGAGGTTGTTTGGTCATAGACTCACGGTAACGGTAATTTATTCCTTGTATCGCGGAGGGTTTTACTAAAATTTAAGTAAGTGAAAAGCACAATAGAAAATAGAGATCATCACATTATTTAATTGTGTTGGTTTTCACTTTTAGTAATATTACAATCTATATTGCGATAGCCGGTTAAGTTAAAAACTATGTAATATCATCACTTCTTTGTTTCAGAACTGCATTATTCTATAGGTAACATGACTTAGTAGTTAGTTGAAAACGTCACTTAATTATAGTTAAAATATCAAATTTTCTCGAGTATTGTGGTGGAAATATCCATAAGATTAGAACTAGTTTGACCTGAATCTGATATTAAATGTACTGAAAGTTCTTCATTTATAAGTGACACTACATTAAATATGTCGTACTAATCTCGTGTGGCTTGGCCTACAGATCAGATGCCTGCACTGAACCCCAGAGAGTGAAATCCGCCATATTTATGTCACCAAGCGTAAAAATGTGTGAATGTTTCGTGTGAAATATGAAGTAGTATTTGCTTCAGTGAAATTATAGTATTCAGGTCCGCTTTTATTAAATCTTTTAAACTCATGCATTATGCTTGTCAAATTCTATATTTTTGGTAGTTTATCCGGCAAACGTTTGGCAAAATATATTTTTGGGAATTTCTGGTGTAAGAAAATAAATAATACGAATTAAAACTATTTTAATTCGTATTATTTACCATAACCCTTATTAATTAGGGGTGTGAAAATAGATAGTAGCCGCTTTTCAGACCTCCTTATTAAATGAAGCCGGTGAAGCTGTTTTGAAGGAGCATATGTATGTTTGTAGCTAACATGACATGAGACTTTTAAACATGAATGTTGTGTTGTGTGCAGCCATACCATGTAAAAACAAGTATTTTTTTGAATTTGAAGTCAAACCCTATTAAGTTCACTAATTGAACAATTGAACTTTTGTGTTCAAATCACGGTATATTTTTAAATCTGTGTTAGGTACTTAATATTTTCTTCTTTTATGATGTTCGGTACAAAATGCGGTAAAATATATGTCATAGTTAGGAGGGAACCCGACACTGGTGCGCACAAACCGGCTCAGTTAACGTTAACGCTATTTATAAGGTTACAGTAACGCGACGCCGGGAAATCGCATTCGAAAGTAAAGGGAATGAGGCTGGAAACGACGCTTTGTTTATTTATAGACTAGCTGGTTTGCGTTTCGATTGCAAGCCCATTGTTGCAGTCTTTTGTTTTGGACTGCCACGGGCCGTTTAAATGATAGCTGTGTTTTAAAAGATGGTCAGGTTTGATATTCTATTGTGGGTTTATGTGGATTAGAAAATTATATATTTGATTCTACAATTGAATGGTAACAATATCTAACTGAAAGATATCATCATTTTGAATCTATGTAGGTAAAATTTAACACGATAGGATTAGCATAGGTAATATATTCAATACTGAATATACCTATTGAAAAAGTAAGGTCATTGTTAAAAAAATTAATGTAAATCAAACAAACAATTAAGATTTTATATATAAAAAGTATTTTAGAATTTATTGCATTGTTATTTGAAACTAGTGCGGTACGAAAGCACGTGTGATAAAGCCTAGGGCTAAAGGCGACCTTTTTCAAAACGCAGATGTGGAAACGAGATGCCGCTCTACGCCCTATCATTCTCTCTCGCTTACACAACTGCGACAGATATATTTAAAAAAAAACTTGTGGTATGCTCCCTGTAACCTTTCACCAAACTTCGGAAGTACCCTGTTATCGAGTTTCGAACAAAAATACTGATACATTTTCTTCGTAAAGATGAATCGAAGTTGCTCGTCGAGTTTGGCGTGTTGTGGCAAAGTTTCCCCAAGCACGTTATAATTGATATTTTGTTATACGCTTGTGAAAATGATATTCTTCCATCGTAATAGATTTTGTACGGGTTCTCATGTAATGTTTGTGTGCTTTTGGGGAAGTTTTTGAGGTTTCCACGTTACAGGAAGATCCGCAGACTTGTGAATAAATATTGTGGAGTGATAAAACAATTGAATGTAATGTATGTGTTAGCCACGTGTTATTCATGAAGGTCAGACTTTGGTTGCTTAATTTTAATTAAGGAATCCTAAAAATAAATTAAACAAACCAACTCCCTCCAAACAGTTCATCTTGTCTAGATTTTTAATTTTGATTTTAATTGATTTATTTTTAAAAGTCATAAGCTCGCAAAATGTTATGTCTCAATGCTAAAATGACTTATTGCCAAATTCTGACAATGAGACACCATGAAAAAAGCAGATTTAGCTTTATTCGGTAAATGTAAAAAGCGAACTATACACAGTTAAAAAAAGAGGAGAGCGTGGCTAAGCTATAACCGCATAAGTGATTCGATCACAGGTTAAGCTATGCTTGACGCGGTTGGTCCGTAGATGGGTGACCATCTTTGTCATAACGAGTTCCTCCGTGTTTCGGAAGGCACGTTAAATTGTGGGTCCCGGCTGTTATTCCTACATCTTTGACAGTCGTTACAGGTAGTCAGAATTCTTGAAAAAGTCTGACAGCCAGTCTAACCAAGGGGTACCGTGTTGCCCAGGTCACTGGGTTAAGGAGGTCAGATAGGCAGTCGCTCCTTGTAAAACACTGGTACTTAGCTGAAACCGGTTGGACTGGTAGCCGACCCCAACATAGTTGGGAAAAGGCTAGGCCGATGACACAGTTAAAAAAAGGGTTAGGCAGAATTATAGTTACCTACTCTCACTTACCTCAGTAGAAAAGAGTAACTATCACAGATTTTCGTTCATGTCTTAATAGACATACCATCCAAGTTTAGAAATCTCTTAGTAATCTCAGTCTAGGCCTGTTGTAGGTCTTAAGAATATAATTTCAGTGGTCAATAAGACGGTTCGACCGTGCGCTTTACTCGCAACCATATGACCGTATTGGCTTATCCGGTTCGAAAACGGTTCCAAATAGCTTTTGCAAGTTTTTGTGGGTCCACTTCAGTATGTGACTTTGATGAGTTTATTTTTCTAAAGTAAACTAAATCCGATATTTTATTTGTATCAGGTAAAAAAAGAAAATATAAATTTTATGTACAGTTGTTCGCATTATATTGTTTTGAGAATTCTTATCATTTAAATAAACCTATCTTTTTTATTAAAAAAAAATGGAATATGTTCAATTTCTGTTTTTCAATTATTTAATCTATTTATTCTTCAACCTAAACATAAAAAATCCCTTTCAATTATTCAAAATATCGAATAAACATTTGTCCAATTAATAAATACATACGTAATTAAGTACGTAGGATATAATTACGTAATCCTAGACTGATCAGTGTTAATTCTAAGTAGGTTACGTTGGAAGGCCGGGTGTTCAATATCTGAACTCTGCATTTGTCATATAATCCCTGGAATAGAATTACAAACCGCACTTGTGTAATAATTTATATTATAGCTATGTATATTTTCCTACTTTTATTATACACTGGTTATACCAGCGACTTCGTTCGCATGGAACATGACATTGGGCAGTATATTTTAAATACATCTTTCGAACATTTTCAACACGATTCTCTAAACTGGCATACCTTTTTATTTATGAAACGATTGGCATGAAACAAAGAGTTACTGTTAAGTGAAGCTTAATACATAAAAGGTGGAAAAACGCACAGAGAAACAACCAAAATATTATAAAAATATTTTTTTAGAGTTCACTTTCCTTTCTTAAAAACCTTTTCTTGAGCCCTGTAATCTGATAAGTCCGCAGTGTTTTGAGTAGAACCAAAATCAGAGTGTTTTTATTTTGACTTGAAATAATTTGGTTTTAAACAACTTTTAAATAAATCTACCTTTAGATAGTATTGATATTTATCATCAAACAAAATGATAAGTTTAAAATTAATAACATTTTAAAAAGAATTTGATTGATTGTATAACAAAATTCAATAAAATTTTGTTACTTAAAATAAAATTACACGAACGAATGCAAATAAAAGCTTAAAACTTTTATAATCATTTTTGTAGGCGTATTATTGTATTTTATTTTAATATTAATATTTTTAATACATAAGCTTACACGCCAACGCATGTTATAAGTTCAAAGTTGAAAAAAAAGATCAATGTAATATTGTGATTCAAAAATAATTCTCGTAAACACCACTCATAGGCTTGAATAAAAAGTACTTAACTTTAAAAAAGAACGATAACCGCACCGAGGAATTAAATCCTTGTGTCGCGGGAGTGTCAATTTTTTTTTATTTCAAGTCGCCCGTTTTCCAGGCTTTTTCAAAGCGTTATAATATTGACTCAGGAGCACGGTTACAATACACCCAAAAACGCTCAAACTTGGGACTATCAATTACAGATCAAACAAATGCTTGTCCTACTGGGATGGAAACCGATATGTGTTGAAAAAATAAACTCCAAAAATACTGAACTTAAGTGTTTCGGTGGTTTGCGTCATCATCATCATCTACAGCCTTTATCCTCCCACTGCTGGGCATAGGCCTCCCCATCCATGTCATGTTTTCGTCATACATGTTAAAAAAACAGTACAAACACTGTCTAAATTCAGAGTAAACACAACATCTAGTCGTGCCTATCATCAAACACTGTCAGTAAGTTTGTGTCTAGTTTAAGTTTATCCGAGGCAACGTGAAGAAGCGACTACGTCAGGCTCTCCTTAGGGAAATTAGTTTTTAGTAGAGATACTATCGTTATATACATACACAGGGAATTGGTACACATGAACATATTGGTATGTAAGGTTTTCTGACGTCAAAAAAATGGACTATTTTGAAGATGTATACGTTTTTCAGATGTTCTTAATCGTATGTTCAAAAATTCTAAAGATTTGTAGTAAAATATAGATTTATCATCGCATTGAAAAGTCTGAGTGAATAATAACTAGTCTAGACCTGCTTAAAATTTCATGTTAAATGCCTGGTTTTTACTTAAATTTTGAAATTTGTACTCCTTTTAAAGCCTGAATTTACGATTGGTAATTCTTATGTATTGCAATCCCTAAACCTTTTAACTTCTATTACCATAGATACTAACTCAATGGCCATAGAAAGTACAAAATGGTTGCACAGTACGCCGTTCTAACAATAAGTAATTGGTCGTGACTACGTTTTGCGCAAGCGCAGCTTAACTCAATAGAGGCTGTAAATGTCTTAAAACGTTTCGAAACGTTGTTTTAATTATTTTAGTACTTTTATTGTTATGTTTCATCACATATACCATAAAGCTGCCATAATTTGTTAACATGTGTTTTATTAAGGTATATTTATAGTTTTTAAGGAGTTATGGTAAAATAGTCGGAGAATAATCTTTCTAAAATATGAAGAGATATAAAACACTGGTTGAAACTTGAAACGAATTTATCTTTGTGTTATGCGATATTTAGTTCATTTAAAAAAGAAAAGCCTCTACATATAATTGTTAATAATAACTGCAACAGCAAATTCTCTAGCCTTTTAAACACAAAACATTACAAAAACGAAATTCGATTTCAAAGTAAGATTTTCTTAATCAAAACTATTGAACCTCGTTCGACGTCGGATCACGTCTTTATCTCCAGCTAATTTCCTATTCTATAAACTTTTGAACTCCGAAAGTCGTTTAATTAGATACCCTATCTAGCTAACCACATTATCCAAGGGATCGATTATTCAAATTAAGCTTGTATCCGTGTAGCCTATTGTTATATTAAATTGAAAACCACGGATCGCCCCTTACACTACTATTTAGTGGAACAATATAGTAGGGATGTGAGAAGCTCCGTACCCGAAACTGTAGAATATCCGAAATAAAAAAATCTGCAATGTTGCGGACAGCTAAAGTCAGTAAAAATAGTAATAGGATACATTATTACGGAAATGGTTTTTTTATGTTAAAATATATATTCATCACACCATTTTGTAGGTCGTCAAAAAGTGGTTAAAGAGTAAGTTATCCGTTAGGTATATTCATTATAGTTCGTAGTTCCAAAAGAGCTAGTATGAAAATTTGAGTAGAATAATATTAAAACAATCCATACCTAAGTAAAAAATAAATTATTTCAGAATAGGTGATTAAAATATTCAAATATCCGCATCTGTATCCGAAACTTTGAACACGTAACATCACTACAATATAGCTTGTTTAGGATGGACTGGTTTACCTTTTCAGAGTCAGCGATGTGGGGGACAGTGTGACAGATAATAGACTTAGGGGTCATCATAACAGGTAGTTGTTTCCCCTCAAGCGTGAGTCCATCGTAATTAACGCTGTTATGGGTGGAATATAACTTGATACAGTTCGTATAGGCATTCGTTTTTGAGCTTCCGTACTTTAAGGTTATAAACGGAATCCAAACTAATTCTCCGCTGTCTGTCCGTCTGTCCTTCCATCTGTCCGTCCGTCAGACACCAGGCTGCATCTTATATTGAGGCAATTAAAATTTTCGCAGATGATATACATACGTTCAACATTTTCCTTTTAATACAAAAAGTACCAAATTAAAGGTTAAGCTACGTTAGCTACTTGTTTTTAAAACAGCCTTTAAGTGCGTAATCAAATCAACTTTAACTGCTCCAAAGAGGTTCCAACTTCCATCCCAGTAACAACCCAATCATCTGACAAGCCAGATCAAGTCACATCTCAACACCAATCGAATACCAACGATCCAACCGATGTATTTTATTAAGAGTCAACAAGCGTCTAATCCGCCAATACTGAGGATTGACAAATCAAAAGCTGGGGTAACCGTAATCAAACTGTCCGCTCCACTATCCCTAGTGGACGATACACAAAGCACGTCGCTTAGTCCCGGACTTTGAAACCTACTACAATATTAACCAAGAATTTCACAATTGTCAAAGCGAGATGCTGCTCTCCATATAGAGCGCTGTCCCGCTCTTACAATAGCGTTGGTCTTAGATCAGGAGACGGTGGTAGGTACCCTGGTAATTAGGCGCAGACAATCTGGTTTGTGATCCTAAAGCGTGGACTCGATTCGGTAGTGCTAAGCTGTTGTTTGCTCGCTTTGTGCCTTGTTTTAATGCTACATATGTATGTATACTAACAAATGTGTGAATATTTTGATGAAATTGTAGTATTTTTGTAGCTTTCGTACTTTTCTGAGTTTGACTGAGAGTATTATTAAATAAGCACGTGTAATTAAGGTGATATGTATAAAACAAAATACATATTTAATCTACATTGAATTTAGATTAAATATATTTTCCTAGAACAAAGCGGTTCTTGTGATTAATATTGTTTTTATAGGAGACTAAAGGAATGAAAATTTGGAGGTCAGGTATACATTTAAATAAAAGCGTACTTTTTATTACTTTTTCATTCCAACTTAATTTAACTACAGCTTTAGAAGTATATTCGAATCAAATAAATTAGATTTATTACCTAGAACCTAAAATTCAGAAGCTAAAGAATTTTTAAAGTAATTCGATAAAAGTTAAATGGCATTAAAATAATTGAAAAGAAGCCACGTTTTCTAAATACGGATCGCTTTATAGAATTCTATTCAGATTATTGGATTAATACAAAATTCTTTCGTCTATTATATTTATACTCAGTATTCCTTTTATAAGTAGTGAAATGTAGTTTCAGCCTAAAATATATCGTGGGCGGTTGTGTGGGTTTGTTTTAATAATGAAAAAATATATTTTCGAATAAAGTTTCTTCGTAGACGAGACCACACTATTCTCCAAAACTAGACGCTGTTAGACACAATATTGAAATTGTAAGAAAGAATATACTTAAGTTGGTCTAGTGAGACTCATACTCGCGACAGGTCCTTGCAAAAAGGCAATTCAATTGGCCAATCATTGCATTTTTGACTGCATGAACCGTCATTGACAGGTGACAGACGAATGGATAATTAGGAGCCTTAGAGCCCATTTAGATGATGCGAGAAATATCATTCAAGTTGTAATACATTGCTGGCGATCATATATCACGTTAGATATCCGATCTGAGCGGCTGCACAAGTCTTGCAACTTGCATGGTATTCCTCGCATCGTCTAAATGGCCCCTTATTGATAGACTTTCGCTCTAACGCGCTTTTGTCGGGTACGAAACCCTACAAATGTTACATTTAGTTCCAGACTAAGTTTTTCGAGTATCGGTGTCGTCTGATGCTTCCAACACAGACAAGGTCTTAAGTTTGAAAGAAATAGGTGTATTGGAATTAAAAAAAAACAGTTTACTTATATTAATATAACATACAAATCAAGTAAATGGTTATAACATTTCAGAATTTGTTTTCAAAAGTATTTATGAACATAGAAAGTTAAAAATTCTATGCATAAATGTTCAGACTGAAAATCGAGATGTTTTAGAATGTTCTCCTGTAAACCCTTTAACATTATGCCTGAAAGTAAATCTCTTAAAACAAAAGAGTACCTATGTTTGTTGATTGAAAAATGACTAATACACATACGGACTTCGGAAGACAGGCTCTTGTCAAACTAAGTTGAATAATCGTTTCTTGTTTTTTGTTTTTGTTTTAAAATAAATCAATTTAAATTATCTTATGTAAGTTGTATAAACTAGCAACATAGGTATGGGTATTAGATAAATACTTTAGTTGAACTAAAAGTTAAAAGAAACAAATTGTAATTCTATCTGTAACAGGCTTTATCTGTCAAGTATCGATTCGACTTTGTAAATAGGCTAAAAATATTTGCATGAAAAAGCTCTTAGCTTCGAAGAGTTAGTAAACAAAATGCCTTTGGATAAAGATATTTATGAGAAAAGTTTGAGAAAACGTGCTATGTAAACTAGTAGTTGTTATTTTGTTGACTGGTGAAACCAGGATGTACCTATAAACTGATTCTAATTGATGACAGAAAAATCCAAAATTTTATGTTTTTTTTTGCAGCTGTTTGGATATATTCTATAGCTCTTCGACATGTATAATAATATGGCTTTGTTTTGTTCCAGATATACGACACGACAGAGGGCACGCGGCCGAAGAAATGGTCATCGAAGTTAAAGTTGAACACATCAGGAAGTTCCAAGACATCAGAGAAATCTCCAGAGAGCCCGTACATGTACGGGACTATCAGCGGACCAGGAGGATCAGCTTTGTCTAAATCAATGAAGTATGCTGAGACCTGGCTCTACGGGTCCGTCAGGACCCAGACCCCACCTATGCGACCTAGCGTCTTCTCCGCTTACTCAGAAGTACCTGGTCCTGTTCTTATAAGCACGCCTCAAAAACCTACACCCCACAACTATGCTGTCATACTATGTTCCTGTCCTGAGTACCTGAATGGTACAAAGAAAACCAGCTCAACCAAAGTCAGTATTTGTAAGAAATGCAAGGGATCTCGTTTGCCATTAACTATAGCTGATAGCCCACAATTGCTGGTTGGGGGTACGGTCAGAGGTCCTCAACTCAGTCGTGATTCTGGCTTGCTTAGAGCGGGGACAGTTAGAGTACCAGGGTCAAAGTCGAGGCCTACTATACTTAAGTCAAATGGGGAATCTGATCCCTACGATTTGATGAGACGTAACAGACTGGCGCCACCCCATGAAACTCGTATTGGAAGTCAGTTTTCAACAACACGATTAAGAGCCAAGAGCATTAGTCCGTGTCGTGTTAAGACAAAGAAACCAACAAGTCCGGAGACACTTCGTAAAAACAGAAGCAAGTCTGTCAGTCGCGTTAACGAAATATGGGTCGAAGAGGAAACTAACACAAGTACCGATTCAAAGAAATCAATATTGTCGTGTGACATCAATCCTTATGACTTAGTGAAATCTAATGGCAATTCAAAATCTTTAGTGGAAATTGAATTTGACGATGATTTTGGACACGTGTTTCAAGAATCTATGAAAAACAAAAACACGAATTCTTCAAGTAAATCTAAGTCGGATTCGAGTGTCAAGGCAATTAGTGGACAAAGAATCAGAGTATCCGATGAGTCTAAATCAAGTAATGTAGACGATGGGTCTGTTTACGACCCTGTCGATTATGATCTCAAATCCTATGAAAATAAAACTCAAGATGTATCTCCTACTTTGTCATTGCCAAATATTAAAAATGATCATAAGAAATCATCTGTAAGCAAAAGTACGAGTAAGAAGATATTAAGTATACCAACATCGAATCGTACAAAACAAAAAAGTGTTTCTCCAAAACGACCACCGAGGAGAATCAGAAATATTAAGACAGATGACGACAGCGAAAGTGATAATCGACTGACTGAACGTATTTCGAATAGAAAATCTGCTAATGATCATTTTCGTAGTTCTAAGGGTAAGAATCACAATACAGATACCATCAAATCAATATTGAAGAAGCCTAGAAACTACGACTTAATCGATACTTCTGCAAAGTTGGAGAAATCGGACGATTTTGAAAGTAAACGAGTCAATTCCTCTTTGTTTTATCTACCAAAGCCTAGAGAAAAGGCTGCTATGAATTCCCATAATATACTAAATAGAAAACGTGTCCAGTTTTTGGTTGAAAATGAAGAAACAAAGGAAATATACACTGCTGAACTAAACCTTGAACAAAATATTACAACTAAAGAGGTTCTTCCTGAAGTAAGCATTGAAACTGAAGAAGATGTCGTGGCTGAAGGTGACATTGTAAGTCATAGCTTGGACGAGTCTAGCGCAAAACTATCAGAGTTGATAAGCCAGGCATCACTTCATGAAATTGAATCCAACGAACAACTACAAATGCAAAATGATTTTGATACAGTTATTGAAGAAACTCCTGAAACAACGACAGAAACTATTCTAACTCCTGAACTTCCAACTGCTGAAGTCGCTACTAATGTCAACAAAGAAGGTAAAACTAAACAAGTTTCCAAAATATTATAATAGATTTTTAACTTAACATTAGTTACTAAATTTTATTTTTATTTTTCAGATAACAACATACCTAGGATACCAGTTCTTCGCCGATCAGAGTCTGAACGCATTACATCAACTCTATCAATTGATCCACCGAAGTTTTTGGATACTATGGCATTACGACCTAAAAGTAAACATGGGCACACAAGTCAAGTTTTCTTAACTTCAGTACTTGAGAATGAAGTGTGCAACCAAAATCAATACATTTTTAACCCAATGCCTACGAGTCCGGAAGTATCCGAACCCGTGTCTGAGATCCAAAATAATGACAATATTGAATCTGGTAATCTTAGTGACAGCAGCGATATTACAAGAACTATTCTTTCTAATCTTCGTCGTGGCATATCGGAGTCACCGGAGCCGCCACCCAGGCTCAGATCGAAGGAGCGTACAAAATCGAAAAAACACAATTACGTCAAGACACGCTTTGTTCGTAACAATTCTACTAGCTCTACTAGTGATGAATGGTCAGATGCTAACGATTATGAACAGAAAACTATTTTGCGTGTAAAACAATTTGATTCTGATACTGATGAGCCGAAAACTGCATCTGGGATTTTAAGGTCATCAGAAAACGAACCCAGAAAAACTTCCATTCAAATTAATGGCAATGAGTGTTACTCAACTATGAATGTAAGCAGTGATACTCCTATTTATTTATCATCTGTCGTTGTAAATGATGATTATGGTAACACATGCAATACCTATCAAACTGGCACAACAGTGACAATAAGCGTTGGTACACCTCAAAATGAAGTGAAAAAATCGAAAAGTCAAATATACATTGGCGCAGTTCTCTCTAAAGATCGGGAAAATACTATGGAAGCCAACACATATGAAGAATATTATGCTGACAGAAATAAAGATGGTACCTATGGTTCGCGAGATCAAAGGTCTTCAAATGATATTTCATCTATACTAAGCGATCCTGTTGAAGCTGTAAGACGAAATTTAATCCCGCATGTTTGCGGAAAGAAAGATGATAATAGCACTTACTCTGATAACCAGTCGCCTGATATTCAACCAAAGAATGGCAACGGTGTTACAAAACTTTTTGATGATCCTTTCTTTGCTCATCTAGCCGATGGTTTGGATTCAGATTTGGTTAAGAAGTTAATAGAAAATTCTTTGATTAAACTCCAAGAAACTAAAAACTCAGAAGGGGCAGACAGCAGTGAAATGACTATAGAGAAGCTAATAGAAAGTTCGTTGAAAAACTTAAAAGAAGAAAGTGCAAAAGATGCCGAAATTAAAGAGAAAAGTAAACCAAAGAATGAGAATAGTGCCAATGACGACGAGTCACAAAATCAAAATATTAACGATTCGTCCGTCTGCCCAGAAATTGAAGATAATAGCTGCTCTGCTCCCTATGAAAGTATGGAGTACGAGAGCGGTGCTATGGGAGTTTTTTCTGATCTTGAGCCAATGTCAGACTGTTATAACGCGTCAGCGAGTGAGTTGTCAACCGAAGACGATACGAATTCAACGAGATCGAAATTTTATCAAATGTTAGTCGACGCTGCAATATGTGATATAGAAATTTCAAATAATACCGACGACGATCACCACTATGAGTCTATCCGGCTGAACAGTGATCCTATTTATGAGGAGATTGGAGATATGCCACCGCCGTTACCTGTAAACCCACCTCCGAATTCCCTTATGATTTTAGATGATGAAAAACGTAGCGGGTCACGTTCGATCTTTGAAGGTGCATCAAAATACGATATTTTGTCATACTTGGTAGATGCTAAGGAGAGAGGTATTGATGACGAAGAAACTTATATAACGAGTTACGCCAGTCACAATGAATCATCGAATATGTTAGAGGAATCGAAAGACAAGACGAATAACAATGAAGGAATTCAGAAACATCTAAGTAGTAATACTAGCCAGCTATCTAATGCTTCAGATTCAAGTGAAGATAATTCCTTAATTATAAATCATGAGACTTTAGAAAAGGCAGTTGTCTGCAAAAAGACATCCGCTGAAATTGAGAGGAACGATTCTGGCGTTGGTTCAGAAACAAGTAAATCCTCGAGAAGCAGACTACAGGGTAAGACGTCTCCTTGCAATTTGATTACTGATAAGGATACGCCTATACATCTTTGCGAAGATTGTGACACAACTGTGGAAACTCAAATCACTGAACAAGGTAAGTAAAAATAATACTGTGCAAATAATATAATTGCTTCTGCGTTAGACAGATTTAATAACTTCTCTAGGTAACTTTACAGGTTCAATATACGCACCATTAGTGTGCAGAAAATGTGCCAAGAAACGAGCTGAGAGGAAAGAGATAATCACGGAAATTGTTGAAACCGAAGAAAAATACGGCAGAGATCTACAAATCATCCTTGAAGAGTTCTACAAGCCGATGCTGGTAGCCGGTCTACTTAACCAAGAGCAACTCAGCGCTATTTTCTTGAATGTCGAAGAATTGATCGAAAACAATCAAGTTATGTCTGAAAAGTTAAGAGACGGTCTTGAGATTGCTGTAGAACAAGGAGATGAGGTACCCATCCCTGTGTCAATTGTTAATATACGAGTAGAAAGCTTGGGAACATTGCCCTTACACTAGTTTTTTTTTAATTTTTCAGGATCTCTTGACTGTGAACGTAGGTAAAATCTTGCTGGAGTGTTCTGGCATGCTGTCAGCGTTCCAGTCGTACTGCGTAAAGCAGGCTGGTGCTGCCCTCCTGTTGGCTGGTCTTGAGAAGGAGAAGGAACTCCTGAGGATATTCTTACGCGTCTCGCAGATGGAAAACGCCGTTTTGAGGAGAATGAATCTAAACTCATTTCTCATGGTAATTTATCACTATCATCCATGTTTTTTTCTTTATTGCTATTTATTCCTTGAAACTTGAATTTTTTGACTGAACTGATGGGATCTGCTAAATAACACCAACAAACTGTCTTAAAGCATGGCAATTGTTGTGTGTTTCATACTTGTATAACTGATCGATGATATAAATCTTCGCAAGATCTAAATTTTGCTGCATAACAATTCTAGGTGCCAGTACAACGCGTGACAAAATATCCCCTCCTTCTCTCCCGGCTGTACCGTGCTACCGCTGCGTGCGCGACGGAGCGGGAAGATGTGCGGTCAGCCCAACGCTGCGTCGAGTCCCGTCTCGAAGAGATCAATGCAGCAGCCGCGGCCGCCGCCGCCGCAGCCAGAGACGTGCCATTGTGGAGGAGACTTGCGGCCGCGCGGAGAACCGCGCACGATCTCCATGTAGCTGATATCAAGCTGAGGAAGATGGCCGTTGATGTGCTCGACTGGAATCACGATGAGGCCAGGTGGGTGGTTCAAAAGTCATAATGTAACATTCTAAAATGACAAAAAAAGCCCTATTAGAAATTTTAACATTTGGCTTGATTTTTGAAGATCCAAAAAATGTTAAGACCTAAAGCAGTTTGGACTAATTTACTTCAATATAATTATGTAAACTTCCGGTTTTTAGAGGAATTTTTCTTGATTCTTATATAAGCTATAAATATACTACTAATTGAATAGGCTATGTCAATCTTGAAATCCTTTCATATAAAGATATTCGCACATAAAAGCCTCTTCTTTGGGTTATTTTGGCAGAATGTAGCCAGCACACATTCCGTTCAATTGGTGGATAGTACAAATGATCCCATTACTGAATCCATTGCGGGTCGCAAAACTGCTTGATGGTTCAAGTTATAAAAGTGATGATGTTTCATTTGCTTTTTTTTGCATTGGGTTAAGAAAATTATGGTTGCATCAATTTTCCCGAATTTAGGTTTTTTAAAAACATTTCTTTTAGCTGGATATTACTGCAGTTATATTATTTGGATTTTTTGTTAAAAGTATTTTTTTTATTATTATTATTCTTATTATTGATATTATTGAAAATCGTCAAAATTAGTTTCTTAAATAGGTTTAGGTAATACAAATCGGAGATCAGTTATATATCTGCTTACTCTTATTGCTTAGACCATAAAGTTGATAATCGTTGCTTTAGTGGCAGTAACGGCGACAAGAGCTATACAACAAGGCTTTTTACGGCTTAAGACTTTCACAAACACTAGTAATTATATGAGTAAAAAGGAGATAAAGTTTTAAAGTTCTTTCTTCTCTCTCATATGTTAGTTTGGAATGTCCTATTAAATCGTAAAAGTGAACTACAAAGGCTTATTTTCGTCTAAAACTGTTTGCTAAGATTGGTTGAAGAAGGGTGATGTTAAGATTCTTGGATTGGACACACTATGCTGCTCAAATGCGAGCGAATACGTGGAAATTCGAGTCTCCGATACTAATAACTTTAGCACCAAACATAGCCTACTAGGCGTATAAGTTCGCATAGTAGTCTATGTTTGGGTGCTGAAGTTATTCAAGAAGTAAGTAAGTAATTACTCGATAAAGAACTAAATTTGACGGTTTTAACCACTCTGGGCGATTAAATTTGTCGCTGTCTAAAATTCAAATAATTTATATTTTAAGTGTTTTTTTGCCTTTTTTTCGTCTCAACATAAACAGTTCTTATCATCACATTATTGGGTACACTTTGACCTTTCCATGTCAACTTAAATTTTCTTTGAACTTGAATCATACATTTCCTAACGTCTTATGTAAACAATACTAAGGCTAATTAAAACAATACGTGCGCCATATAGGTGTGTATTTCACAACAAGTAATACACTGCAGTAAAATTAATGTTTTAGCTGGCGCAGAATTTATACGACGTTGGAACAAGGAACCCCTTGTTGTGACGTCACTTGCAATAATACATTACGCGGTGTTGCCAACAGCAAGCAAATTAAACTGTAGATGAAATAAACTAGAATGTGCACTGTTTATGATCTAGATGCTAGGTTTACCTTTATTTATTTAATATATTATATTATACAATTGTACATATAATTATATTTATTTAGGTAGCGTAGTTCTGTAGTATTTTTTTTTACTGTTTATTCCTTAAATGGTCGTAGCGTTTACCAACGAAATTATACTTATCAAAATCTATGTACGAAATAATCTAGACTCAAAATGATTCACAAAATCCAAAATAAGACTTGCGTAAAAACCTCCGTGACAAAATAAATAATATGAAATTTGATGGCTCGAAGCCTACCAATAGTGTAGGATGTAGGTAAGACATAAAACCTTGTATTTCGTAAACTAGGCTTTATATTCTCCATACGATTGTACCTTTAATAAGGCAGGATTTTTACGCACGTATAACACGGCTCACGCTGAAGTGACGCGAAGCCCAATCGACCTTATTCCACCAAATTGACATAGCTCCTACAAATAAAATGACGACAAAATCCTCGGGGGCATGTTATTGAAATTTGTGTTTTATGCTCTTGTGTTAAGGTTCGCAATGGAGGGCAAGCTGCTGTTCACTCAGCCGAACGACAACAACTGGCGGAAAGGACGCACCATCAAGTTGACGCCAATCAACGCTCTTTTGGTAACTAACGGAAAGGTGAGGTTTACTGATTTTTAGTTTTTTTTTTGGTGGCTGTTGTTGGTTAAGAGTATAGTCCTATTGTTTGTTTTAAAAATAATTATAATAAACAATAGAATAACATCCTATTTGAAAAATATTAGAAAAGTTAGGTTTCAATTAAAAAGAAACGGAATATAGGCTTAACTTACCGGATGCTTGGGAAAACCTGAGAATCTTAAAGCAAAACTGTTTAAAATTTTAATACAAAATACGAACTAACTAACTGAAAGCAAACCACCAAACCTAACTTTAAAAACATGTAAAAGAAACAAATATTATTTAACAATCAAAACTCTTCCCAGCCAACGATCACCCACAAAACGAACGAGATACGAGAGACGCGGGAGGCTAGAGACAGAGAGGCGAGGGAGAAAGAGGGAGAAGCTCTCTTCGCCCGGAGCGGAGTAAGAGAGGCCGCGCTCCTGCTGGTGAGAGAGAAGGCGGGCCGATACACGCTGCAGAGGGAGCCACTGTTTCTGGACAGATGTGTGGTCGCCGCGGACCACGAGCCTGAACACTTCTTTGAAGTACACGAAATTACTACTAAGGATTCGTATATTTTTAAGGTGAGTTGGTAACAATTGTATTGTTGCTTTTTGTTATTGATTTTTTTGTTAATGTTTACTTAGTATTTGGTTACTTGGGTTCTGACTTTTCATGGGCACTAAAATAGATTTGAAAAACTCTTGTGGATTAACCCAAATCACCTACGTAACTATCTATTCGTACCTTTTTCTAATATTCATAATACCAGACTGTTAAACAAATCTTCTGGACGAAGTCCTTTCACTTATAAAAAGACAACCTTTTCATACGGTACATATTTTAATCATCTCGCCCATTGACGTGAAGCCTTAAAATATATTTTTTTGTATTGCCATTACTATACCACTGCAGGGCAAAGGCCTCCTTTACAATTTTCCACTCTGTCCGAAGAGATTCATTTGTTTTTAACTTTATTCAGTTTTTTCTTTTGTGATTACAGGCGGAAGAGAACTCGCGCACGCGCACTTGGTACCGGCAGCTGCAGTACCACGCGCAGGGCGCCGGCGCCTGGCGCAAGCGACGAAACGCACTCGCTAACATCATGATCAACCCTATGCTGACAAGGAACTGAACACTGTACCGTAAATGTTAATGCATTATCAACTTTATAACAATTGCTGTAAGGTCGGAATTTAATTGAAACTACTCAACTTTCAAGTGCTGAAGTATAAAAGACTTTGGCTGAATTTAAGGAAGGTTGAAATTTTATAAAACTACAATTTTTTGTCTTTTGTTGGGATTGAAATTGTTTGGCACTGAATGTTAATTTACAAAGCGACTATAGTTTAATTTAATTTCCGACCTTATAATAAAGGTGGAGAAAGTTGATAACGCTTTGGCATTTTAAGGTTGCTCTTTGTTTCGTGATATTTGGCTTTGAAATGACGTCGTAAAATGTGTTTTATGTTCAAGTGCATAAAGTTGATGGAGGCCATTTTGATCTTTAAATAGTATTGATGTGATTTTGACAGGTTTCAGGACTTTATTGGTGTTTTTTTTATATGTTTGTGTATGTGTTGTGTTTTCTTCATTTAAACTGATAAATTTAATTGTTCTCTTTTAATTGTTTTCTTGGTATTTAAGTAAAACTTCCTTGACTTTAATTTATTTTCTTAAAAAATGCTTTTGTCTTATCTATTTCAATTATATTAAACTTTAAACAGGTTTTTTGAGAACCTTTTCATTTTTCAAAAGCTAATCCCAATCATTCATGGAAAGATAATGATTAAAAATTAGTACACGCCAAATGTCGTTGAAAGAACAAGCTATAGTGCTGCCCTCTATTGACGTAAATTTCGCATTTACCCGTCAGAAACTGTTTCAAGATTTGTATAGATTAAGCCGTATTCATAAACACTCCAATGGATGATTTTTGACAGAGAGTCGTTTGTGGATACGGTGGGAAAGGCGTATTGTCGGAAATCACAACCAAGGAGAGTTCATTACAAATATTATAAGTAAATGATGAAACGAGTGCATTTTAATAAATTTTACGTACTTAACATTCCAGAAACTTGTTTTTATATTGTTTAAATGTAAATATTCAACAATAGTTTGCCACTAGATTTTAATTAGCTTTACACCAAAATTTAGTTGTTCCATTTATGTCCCTTATGAACTATAACATTAACAAACCGTAACATAAGATATTGTATTATATTAATTTTAATAGCTGTGATATCCTGTCCAAGAAAAACTTAAAAAAATCTAAATAAAAAAATGCTTTGTAATCATTCAGAATTCTTGTAATTATTATAATTTTAACATAAACAATTGTTCAAAAAATAATAATTTTAATGTCCTAACTAGTCTTAAGGGAAATCGTGTGTAATAATATAAATATTTATAAGATATAATTATACATAATGAGTTGTATTTATTGTATGTAATAGAATAATTAGTTGTAGATTTGCTAAATAAATAGAGTTTAGAAAAAACTGTTTCGCCTTGGGAATATATTGTATCTGTTATCATTAGAGAAGACAGGAAATAAATAAATTAATAAAATAATTTTAGTTTTTATTTATTCAACTGTTGTAAAACATCTACACCCTTAAAAAAAAATGTTTTTTTTTTGTAATTTTTTAAGTAGAAGCCACACTATACGCTTTCCTTTTTACATAAGAGATAGTCCTTAACTAATACTAAAATCAAAATAGCCCCAAATGCGCAGGTATACTCAAACGAATACTTACGACCACCATAGTTTGGGCCTGGAGGTGGCTTATAAGGCACCCCATCACCTGATAAGCTAACATGCAAAGAAGGAGAAATAGGTACGCGACGAAGAAAACTCCAACGTCTTCTTCACTCTAACAAAAAATATATTTTCTTTCAATTCAACTTTCGATTATTATTATTAAGTACGGCTGTCTAATATTTGTCCTAAGTATAGAACTTCAATACAGGACTTCATTACGGATCTCATACCTTTATATTTATAGATAAGGCAGCAAACACAATATTAGGTCTGATATGAAAGTTCTCACACTAAATGTGATACAGCACTGGGCTCATTTCCTGAGCGAGGAGCAAATAACGATATAATTATAACGTATTTCGACTTCTAAAAGATATTTATACTCTCCGATATGGTAAGGACTGTAAGGAGGTTATTTTTTGTTGAAGGAACTTATTACAGGGTTAAGATAAAGTCTGCGTGGCCCTAGCGGTTCTATATATTATTATATATTTGTATGTAGGAAGTGCAAGTTCAATCCCAACGGAAGCACCAACGCGTATTTTCCAAAGTTATACCCATGGCATTGTTTTGACAAAGGTTGAAAAAAGAAACCAGATTCTAAATATTGGTATATGCAATCACCAACCCACAAACATGCTCAAATTTTCCCTATACGGGAGAAAGCTTATGGATAACAGGGGGAAATGTGTAGGCTGTTATTGTTATAAGATTCGATAGCTGGGTATGGCTGACAGATGGATAGCGTTATGGTAGTCGCCAATTCGATTAGGGGCATGACTACTGGCTTTGAGGAATAGAACTTCCCTTAAGGGCCCTCTCGAAAATATGCCTCTCTTTGTGTTATATCCTTAAAATATATGAAACCACTCATATGTTGTCAAAGTACTGATCACGACTGTAGGCCACGAAACTCGCAATAGTCACAACTCATCGATGCGTTTAACATTAAGGTCCAGTTTCACCATACTCTGTTAAATATTTAACGGTCTGTTAAGACAGATAACGGACTGTTAAAGTTATCGAGTGTCCCACCACGACTAAACGTCTGTTAACTTCGCTTAACAAGGCATTAAATCTAATCACCGGTCAAGACGTCTGTTAGACACTAACAGATTGTCAAAGTCACGTCAAAATGGACGCTGCATATAATTTTATTTTTGCAAATAACATTTTAGAAAATTTAGATTGCTTAGATGGAATTGTACGACGTCCCAGAATTTTTAAAGATCGTCATTGCTATTTCGAAGAATACGATGATGTCGATTTTTGTACCAGGTTTCGTTTATCAAAAGATATGACCCTTGATATTCTCCAGTTGATCGAAGATAAATTAGAATATCCATCAGATCGGTAAGTCGTCTATTAATTAATTAAGACCATCATGTACGTTATGAAATGCAAGAAATCATTGAGTAGTATTTTTATGCACTTATACAACCCATCTTATCATGTGTGATATTTTGATTATATCCACCTACAACCTTATAACTTTACGAACACAGATTTACATAATACAGGTAAGATTTATAAGGCTTATTCAATACATGAATGTTTTATAAAATTAATCATTTATTTTGTTTCAGAAACGAATCAATTTCACCCATAAATCAGCTTCTTTTGACTTTGAGATACTATGCGACTGGCTCCCAACAAATATCAGTTGGTGATTATTGCGGTATAAGTAAATCGTCATCTCACAGAATCATACACAGAGTCACTGCTGCAATAGCCTCATTAAGCCGCAATTGTATCAAGTTCCCAGACACAGTGGAAGAGATAAGGAAAACTCAGTTGAATTTTTATAATATTGCAAAATTTCCAAAAGCTTTGGGTGCTCTAGATTGTACACATGTACGGATTCGTTCCCCTGGTGGGGTAAATGCAGAATATTTTAGGAACCGGAAAGGCTACATGTCCATAAATGTGCAAGCGATTTGCAGTGCAAATTTAGAAATTTTAGATTTGGTGGCAAGATGGCCTGGCAGTAGCCAAGACCAAACTATTTGGAACGCTTCCTACAGGAATGCTTTGTTCGAAAGCGGCAAGTATAGGGATGCTGTATTATTGGCTGATAGTGGGTACATGAATCGGCCTTATATCATGATGCCACTGGACAATCCACAAACCCCAGAGGATATACTATATAATGAGGCTCAAATCAGAAGCAGAAATCCTGTTGAACGCATGTTTGGGGTGTGGAAACGAAGATTCCCTGTACTTGCCTTGGGGATGCAGATACAAGTGAAAAGATGTCTTGCTGTTATTGTTGCAACGGGAATACTGCACAATATTGCAATAAAGGGAAAGGAAGAGTTACCACCAGATGATCCTGAACTTGAGTTAATTATGCCATGGGAAGATTTGTTCCGTCAGGGCCATATCAGGGAACAAAGAAATAATGGAGTTATGAGAGATATAAATCCTAAGCGAAGAGAGCTAATAAATAATTATTCTAAAAGTTTACATTTAAATGCATCTCATAATTGATTTATAATTATTAGTTGTTATGATGTCTTTATTTTAACTGCATTAAATTTTATAGACCGAAAACAGTTAGTACCTTAAGTACAAATGAAAAAATCTTAAGTACAAATAAAAACATGATTCATAAATGTAACTAAAGAATAAAAACATAATGTGGTGTATTAGTTTAATTAAATTCGTTTGTAAAATAAAATAAAAAGTCGAAAATCATATATTTTTTTTTTAACATTTCAAGTTCCATTTCCAATTTCTCCGTTCTAATTTTTTCTTGTTTTAACTGTTCTCGTAAAATTTCTTCCTTTAGGGCAGCTTCTTTTTGGGTATTTTTCAACATGTTCTCAATAAGTAATAATTTGCTTTGCAGGACTTTGTCCTGCAAAGAAGTCTTTGGCCTTCTTCGGTGCAGCCATGTTGATGTCGAAAGTTCTTTATTGCCGGAAAGTGTAGTCGACACTTTAGTTTTCAAATCTCTTGGAGTCCAACTGCTCCACTTTTTATTTTCCACTTTCTAAAAAAAAATAGAAAAATTATTGTAATTAATTATTTCATAATTATAATGGCCATAAAAGCCACTTGTCTGCCAGTACCTACATAAATATTTTTACCCACCTCAGTTGGAATAATGCCTTTGTTTTTCTGAGACATACTGGAATCTTTAAATATTGGTGAAGAAGGCGCATTGGCATTGAGTACTGTCTGTGATCCCAGAACGACCCCAGACTCGATATCATCCTGGTAAATAAATAAAAAAATTACCTCGTATAATATTATGTTAATTAAAGTTACTATAAAAATATAACACATAAATATACTTTTTTATTAAGAACTTCAATTTCAGTATTTGAATTACGAAGTTCCTGATCTGAGAAATGTATATCAGAGTCATAAGGATTATCAAGTCCATCCAAAGTTGGGCCAAGTAACATTTCCAGTTGTCCTTGAAGTGGTCCTGGTGGTGGAATGTCAGGCTTGCCTCCTCCTGCAAAGAAACACAATACTTAGCACGACTTCTCGGAATAAATCTATACACTTTTCTTTTTAAAAACGACTATTGCTCTAAGGAATTTAATCCCTGTGTCGTTGGGTTTCACAAACATACAATTCACATGCAAAAAGACACCCAGACTCAGAACAAGCATTTGTGAATCACTCAAAATAATGCTTGTACTACGCGGGAATCGAACCCACGACACGCGGCGCACAGTGGGTTTGGCGTGATGACCTTAACCACTCGGCTATACCGTACAAGCATTGGATGTGCCTAGCTGTAGCATATTGTGTTCTTCTTGTTTTCAGGCCTAGCTAGTTCAAGTTTTAAAACAAATAGCTGTGTCACCTACCAGTTAAAAAAATATTTTTTTTGGCAGCGGCTTTGTCTTTCCGTGTGGTGCGTTTGATGTTGTCCCAGCAGGTTTTTAATTGCTCAACGTGACGCACGTGAAAAGAACTTAAACAATTAAATTCTTCTGCCAGTTTCTTCCACCCTTCATTTTTCGTTGCACTGGTCACGGCATCCGTTTTTTTATTTTCCACGATATCCTTATGCCGTGAAATTAATTCTATCAGGAGTTCTTTTTCGTGTGTGGTAAAATTCGGTCCACGTGTCTTCTTCGACATTTTTTTATTTCAAAAAATCGCGAAAAAATTACACCGCAACAAACCGAACACAACTAATCAAAACGTAAACAACACCTAGATACCTTGACATTTCATTTCAAACGACGTATTATACGACTATGTAAAATGTCGTCCAATTCCATATAAATACACGTCGGAAGCGAGCACTTCAATCTGGTTGCTTAAAATAAGAGCGAATGACTTGCCCGTCATTCAGTTAAACGGCAGATTTACTAATGCCTTGTTAAATTTTTGCCGTGGGACACATGACGACATAACAGACCGTTAACTATTAACAATCCATTAGTAAATGACCGATTATGATTTAACAAACAGAGTATGGTGAAACTGGACCTAAATATGACAGTAAAAAATTAAATTCAGAAACAGGCTTCCAATTTTAATTAAACTAAAACTACATTATCAGTCTTATTTTAATCTTTAATTATTATTTTTATACATTCTCTCTCCATCTTTTACATACACCGAAGATCGTCTCCATATCGGATACGTCACGTACGACGTTAACGTCTCGTATATTTCATGTGCACATTGCTTCAGCAAATGTCATAGCATGTGATAAACGCCGAATGTGTCGACGATGTTATTATTAATATCTGTGACAGACAGACACACAAAGACGCCATTACGATCAATACACTTCCGTAAATATTATGATTTTATGCGCTGCCTTTCATAATGGCGTTTGCGAGTTTTTCATGGAAATTGTTTCGCGGAATTGTTTAACGATGAAATGTGACGGAGTTACATCGAGGACTGGGTGAATTTAAAGCTTTTGATTATATTTAGTAAAAAAACGGAAAGTGCTTCACTTGTTATAATAAAGAACATACAATTTAAACTCTCAGCCGAGTTAAGTATCAATATCATGTTATTTCTCCGCGTCGGCGCTTCCTGAACTTTGAGACTAATCTTAGAGTTTATTTGTATGGATGTTTGTTCCTCTGTCACGCAAAAACTATTAATGGATTTAGACGAAAATTGCTGCATGGATAGTCTATAAATATGATTGACAGATATAGTTGACAGATACAGATATAGAATAGTTTTATCGCTATTTAATGTTCCCGTCATTTTCGGCGGGCTCGCGGGCAACAGCTGGTAACTTATTTATTTATAAATTACGGTAAGAAAGCATTACATTGATTTTGAATACTAAGACATTTGTCTATAGTCTCAAAGGTCAAGCGAAACTTGACAGCTGTCTTCGTATACTTATTTCAAGGTACAATTGGGCCAACAGGAAAAAAATCTTAAAAAAATATATATATTCCAAACCGAGCTATTCAACGGATATTTTACAACCTCTACATTAGTTATTCCTCCATCAGTATTAACGGACCTCTGCGGATTTAAGAAGTTTAATGAAATCCTGATAAAAAATGAATTAGTTAATATTACGAGCCCCGATGGGTCGCAAAAATTTAATTACGAAGGTAAACGGACGTTGGGTGAAGTTTTTGGAGGACGAAAATTGGTTTTACGGTAGCACTTAACGGGATATAGGTTGTGTTTTGCTTTTTACATTTTTGGGGATGAATAAAGCTTAGGTTAGCAACAGGAATAATACTTTATTTGCAGTCTGAAATGTAAAAAGGTATTGAGAATTAAATGGCAGCAATTGAAACCCCCGTCGGGAGCAAAAGTAGGAGAGAAGAGAAAAACAATGTTACAAATTATATGTCCTATGACATTTAACAAGTTACATTTTACTGATATTTGCTTGGGTGTATCAGCCTCCTTAGACCGCTAGTGGTCTGGCATGAGGCAGTAAGGGACTAAGATCTCCATTACCCCGGATTTGCTGTGAATGTCAAGATGACATTGCTAGGAATGTAAATTTTGACAAAAAATACGATTAATAACAAATGCCTATTAGGTGTGCGTAATAAATTGTCCATCGTATATAATTTGCTGCGAAAATAAAACTTCTGGCTAGTTTGTTTTTTATCTGTATGCGTTTTTACAAATGCAATAAAACTGTAATTCTTTTACTTTAGAAGTCATGCCAAAGAATTTTTTGATGCTTTGTTTTAATTATTGTTTATGTTTTTAGTATAATTAGCAAATTATTGTACTGTAAATATTTAACACTTTAGTTTAATAGAGTAATAATTTTATTATATAAGTAATGAACTTTAGAAGTTAGCATACATAATTAGTCTTCTAAAGTCTACTGACATACACATTCAGAGGTTAGTACAAACCACACATTGTTGGAACTAAAGCCGTGGAGTATCGAAGATTTTGCCTCATGTACCTAAGAAGCACTCGCTAGCAACAAAACTAATATTAATTTGTAAACTTTACAAGTGTCTACTAAATCTCAACGCCAAGTTTAAATTATTGTCTAACCCACACCGCTGACGGTACTCGCATGAAGTCTTATATTAAAGTTGGGATAATTTTACCTGCTCTTGAACATTTCGGGACTATGAGACCACATTTTGTTATTTTAGAATTTTACTTTGTTTAGGTTTAGCTCCAATAATGTTCAACTTGTTCGTTTTGGAGTTATGAGAAAGTAGTAGTTTGGTACTTGCCATGACTTGTTGATACGGTCTTCAGATTTCAGTTTTTTTTTACACCTACACACACTACATCACATACATTGTTCTGAACCCAAAGTAAGTTGCTAAAGCACTTGTGTTATGAAATTCAGATACAAAGAAGGTACCACAAACACCCAGACCCGAGACAATGTAGAAATGTGAATTTTTACATTGATCCGACTGGGGATCGAACCCGGGACCTCAGAGCTAGCGACACCTTGAAACCGGTGCGTACGCCACTCGACCACGGAGGTCATTATTGACTATACCTTCCAGATATAATTAAGTATACTGTTAGTTAACTTTTTCGCGTTGCTTGATCGGTATTTAAAGGGTGTGAGTAGATAATTACTTTTCTCTAAGTTTAAAACGTGAGCTTTGAAAGGCACCTATGGTTACATCTACGTTCAACAATTTTAACAGCTTAGAAACAGATTTTAATTCAAAAGCAACTCAAGTAAACTGAACTTGACTGAATTAATTCGCATCAATAATTTATCGAGTGTTATCTTTAAGTATCAAAGTTTGTTCAATAGAACGGAGTACCTAATAAATTATTACACGATTTGTTTATTGATTTGGAACTTATTTCGTTTGGACTAAGTCAGTAACATTGTGTCTTGTTCAAAGTCGAGTCTCCTTAGTAACCACTTTTCTAAGAAAACATGGATTATACAATTATTCGCTCTCAGAGCTGTCGCTGTATTGTCACTGTCGGAGCAAGATACCACTACGCAGTATACAGGATGTCCCAAAACTCAACGATAATCTGAGACCGGATGAAAGGCCAAGTGATAACAGATCAGGGAAAAAAAATCTGTTTCTTTTTTTTGAAAAAAAAAAAAATTTTTTTTCATTGCATTAATTTATAGTTTCGAATAATAGAATCGTTAATGAAGATCCCGGAATTAAAATACTCACAGCGAAATTGTCACATTGGTGATCACAGGACTTAAAAAGGCGACGAGGGATGTCGAATTTCAACTTTTTAAATGTCTCTTATCGCTGAACTGAGTGATATGGTTTTTTTTTAATATTTTTCCCTGATCTGTTATCACTTGGCCTTTCATCCGGACTCAGATTATCGTTGAGTTTTAGGACACCCTGTATAGTGTTGTCCTGCTTCCGCAACGACAACTGAGACGTATAAGAATTGATATAGAGTAACAAGAAAACTCAATAGACCTTGGTGAAGCGTTCGACTAAATATCCCCATCTGAAAACTCTAACTAATAAACTTGAATATGTAATTTTAGACGTGTCTCACCCGTAACATAATACCCAGATACATTTTCTGTTAAGTAACTAAACAATCAAACGAAACAAGACCTTAACCCGTTGAAATAAGATGCAAGTGATGATTTACGAAGTTATTGATAACTTGGCTTTGGTAAGCAAAATTTGTGGAATAAGTTGAGTATTATAATTATTAAAAATATTACCTGAAACTGTATAGACGGTATAGAAGTTTAATAGTATTACAAATTTAGTGAGAACTTTGGTAGTTATTAAAGTTCCATGTCAGTGACCATGAATTATAATATATCGATCTTGCAAAAAGTATGTTCTTGGGAAACTTTCTGGTATTATTTTAAATACAGACGAGTAAAAGATGTTTTTTTTTTAAAGAAAGGATCTACCAGTCTTCAAGAAAATATGCGTAAAGTACGCAAGTTGATATTGGCCCTGTATTTATATCACCGGATGAAGTATCTTTGTACAAAATGAATAACCAAAAACAGGCCAAAAAAGTACACTCGTCTTTGATAACTCACTTACAATTTTTACTTAAAAACTCCTTGGAGGAACACAAGTATACACGACAAATAGTACTTCACTGAAATAGTCTTCTAACGTTTAACATTCCTGAAATGGCCCAAGAATTTCGTCCTCGTGAGGATTGTAGACACTCACATGGAAAATAAGGGTAGAAGGAAGTGGTACGGAAGATATACCATCGCGTCTTAAAGTAAGCTTTAATAAAGAGACGTCATTGTCCCCAGACTACGCGCCTGTGAAAATATTAGGAGATGAAACTCAACAGACACTAAAGTTATTGATGTTCTAAAATGTGACCTATACATTCCAATAAACGATGTAAAATTTAGCACTGCGTATGTGGTATAGTATGACTATGAATTTACTGGGAAACTTCTGCACTTTTGGACTAAGCCTCTCTTCAAAACCGTCCTACGCACAACGGGATGATTTTTTGGCGTGTTTTTTAAGTATCGTTGGACTTGTAGTTCAGAGATGCCATTTCTAGTAGGTATTAAGGTAGGCAGGCACTTCCTACTATATGTTCCATCTCCACACATCTTCATCTTGCACTCGCATAATAAAAACAACTGCTAGTTTGTTGACAAATGAAAGGACTGTATTACATTCTTGCCTTAAGTACATACCTTTGAGTAATTTGCCACATGCAAGCGTGTAGCGTGGTGTTTTATTTGCTCTGCTGTATAAGGGTTGTTAAATAGTTTGCTTGTGAATTGCTTAAGGGATTTGGAGATACCTCATTTTTGTTTGGTTTTGTGACTTGACGTAGTAAAAAATGTTTTTATATTACATTTTATGTATCCCAGAATATTAATGACATTAAAAAAAAGTCAAATTTTTAATGTCATTAATATTCTTCAAAAGTCAAATTAACATTCCAAAGGATAGACGTAGATTCATAAAATTGTTTTATAGTTCCGTACCCAAAAAGACAAAAAAACAAAACTCAATAACTGAGGCACCGTTATCTGCTCATCCGTTACAAGGCTATGTCCCATGAATTGTGATAGCAGCTCAAAATATTTTTAAACAAATAATGCATTTCTGCAGCTGACATTGCAAAAAAGTCACTTAAAATAAAGATCGAGCAACGCATGTTACGGTGATGAAATGAAGCAACCTCTTGTTACAGTTATATATTATATCACATAAACCGATTAACTTTTCTTCAGCCTATTTGTACAAAAATCCCAGCATCGCAAGTCCGACTCGCACTTTCCCGGTTTTTATTTTCAACCGTCAGTCAGTTATTCCCTTACAAAATTATGAAGTCCGATATCAATATCGTTTAAGATCCATTGTAACAGAGATTGGGTAATCGTCTTACATTCGTAATTCTATAATGTTGTCTGGGGCTTCCTACTAATCCACAGAAATCCCTGTTCCGAGGGCTCCCCGTTTAATCCTGTAAAGTCACTTGACTATTAATTGAAGTGTTTGTTTCAGGATTACCTTAATATTTTAAATTGTTAATGAGAGATCAGAAATTTGAGAATAGAATTTTAATCGTTTGATAGTTACAGTCAGACAGGAAACCCGTTAAGTGCGAGTCAGATTTGTGGCACTCGGTCTCCAAGAAATGGGTTAAAGAAAAACGAATTTGCATAAAATTTCAACCGTACTAACCTACCATGCCTACTATGCCAATGATGTTTATTTTAATGAATTGTCATATCTTCCAAACAAAATTAACAAATTAATTAAATTCGTTTTAAAGCGTATTTCTCATTTCATTTTCATCAACTGGTAACAATGCAGCGTGCTTCACTAAGTCTGCAATGGTTCATTTTACGAAACTATTTGTTGCAAGATTTACTCGTCTCAGGAGACCCTATTTAATTAAAAGACGAATGAAGTTGTTTATTTTTAATTTATGAAATCTACTGAAGACTTCATCATGTCTTAGTTGTCATTACTGAAAATAATCTGAGGATGAATGAGGGAGTTCATATCGCATTGCACGTTAAATTCAAAATCTAGAAAGACTTGAATCCAGTTTTGAGGTTGAAAAAAAATGAATTGGGCAGAACTGGGTCACAAATCGAAAGTAAATTAATTTTATTTTAAATTTTGTCCATATCTAATTAAATATCAAAATTCTTATTACCTCTGATATCGCTACTAATTCCAAGTCAAATGAATCAGATTTCGAGACAAAAGCCCTTTGATTTGCAACTAATCTGTTGGAAAGTTAATCCGTCTGTCTCCCACGCCAGCGAATATTTTGGACAGCATAACGTTGTCGCTTCAGGGAGCATACCAGTATAAATTCAAGTAAGATAGCTGCAGTGTCGAAATGAGACGGCGAATAATATTGCGTAGAGCGACATCTCCTTCGCACGACCCTGTACTGTCTAAAGGTAGCGAGGTCGTGGTAGAATCTTTGATTTTAAATGTTAACGCTTGAATTGTTACATTATTAGTCTTATGTGTAGCAGGTATTGTCATTTTTGAGGTTAGCGTAGATTTGTTGAGTTGGTATTCATTGTCTTAATGACTGTCGTGTTTACTTCTGATGTATGTTTTAAAAGGCGTGAATGGTGTCTGTTTGGTAAACAAGAGAACGTTACAAAACTACTGATATGTTGAAAAATAATCAAATTAGATAGGCTCTTGTTCTCGCCCTTGTTCTTTTTATATTGGCATAGACGGATCTTGAGTAGAAATTTCAATTGTTTAGATATCATGGTTCAGGTAATAAAGAGACCGATAGATGAACAGACAGCGGAGCCTACGTAAGAGATTTTCGCTGTAACACTTTGGGTGCAGATCTGAAAAAAAGAACTAAAGATATCGATTTTTTTGATATATTTAACTTACCTAAAAATACCACTCGACACTGGACACAGATAAGATAATTTGCTATATCTTTACATCAACTCACTTATTCAGATATCATGTCTCCAATCCTTAATAAAATTCTTCCCTAACTACTTACATCACCATTAAGTCCATTTTTCAAATTAAAATACTCGATTGATATTTTAAAGTTAATTGTATAAATTACAATGAGTTTGGTACAAATATCTCCATCTGCGAGAAAACATTTCAGTTGTTAGTAAATTAGTTCGGACATCTGCGTCTTTATTTGAAATTCTGAATTACATAACTAAAGTTTCTCATTTTACATCATATTGTTTCTATCGAATTGTACGAACTGATTGTTCGCTGTAGCAAATATTTTTCGTTTACTTTTTGTTCTAATATTCAGATATGTACTAATAAAAGAATCTGAAATCGGTACACCTTCCCTGGTTTGGGTATGGCCCTCTATGGAAACAGGCGTGTGATAAGTAATGGGAAATCTATAGGTTGGTATTAAATAATATTGTGCATTTAAATTTGCTACCCGTGAACAGTTATATTCTCTAGCTGTGTCAGAAATTCTAACCATTAAAAACCATTTACAAGTTAAAATTACCAGCGTGTCTAGAATGTAGTGCTGGATTCAGCTAACGATTATTTTCTCAAAACATGATAACAGTACATCCATTTAGATGTCATGGTAATATCAATTTATCATTCATCAATACGTCAATTCGGTATATTCACTTGGATAGACGCAGGAAGTCGAAGGAAACCTTTAAAAATCCGTAAACATATCGCAAAAGCCTGCAACCTAACACCATAACTATCAAGTGTAAATAAAACTCAAAACGAATCGTGCGTATCTATCCAAACACCTAAAGTCAATCCTAACGAAGGTAAACCCTTACACATGCCAAAAACCAACAACCAAAAATCGACTCTACATTTAGAAGATAGAGTTGAAACTTCCTTGGCCAAAAAATTCTAAGACCTCATTTCTGGCAAATGGAAGCAAGGAAAAAGATCGGTCATTTGGTACCGAGACTCGGAATCGTTTGTAACGTAATCGGGTTCAGCTAAGGGTTACAGCACTGGTATTAAATAGGCTGAAATCCTGAGTTATGGTTGTGCGATATGAATTTTGAGATCCTTGTAGCACTTATTGATGTTTATGACTCAGTTAGACAAGGCTGAATGGATAAAGGAGTGTGTTTAACATTCATTTTATACGGTAACGACAGTATTTTGTGGTGCAAAGGGTTGGGAAACGGTATATATGAAACATTGTTTAATATTAATACTGCTGAATTTATTCACTGGTTTGGGTATATAGGTTTGGTATTCAACCGCCAAAATTATAGTGTTTTGTTTGAAATTATATGCCGATAAAAAGAGTGAAAACTGTATCTGTTATAACAACAATATACAATTTTTTATTTAGGTCCAAAACTTAAAGACTCTCCTCTTAAGATTAAACTTGAGGATTGTTACCCTTGACTTTTGAGGACAAAAAACACACACACCTTAAATATATGCTTACTCATATATGGGAAGGTCATTCAGACTTTGATTTTCCTCTTCACCTCCACAAAAGAAACATGAACAACACTTATCGCCCAACAGTCCCAAATGGGTATCGATACTCCAAACCCTCAAACCTTGTACGACTAAAACCTTGTACACTGGACTTCCACAGAACAAGACTTATTGTTCCACACTTCACGTTCTTGGAACGATATCTCAGCCAATCAGTAATCAACATACAAAGAAAACGCTACCGAGCTTCTGTAATCCACTGTGGAACGGTCTCATTCCGTCCAACATGGCGTTGGCGGCAAATGAACTCGACCTTTTTAGGGCCGTCAAAAGGGTAAGTGCGAAATGAGCACTACACGTTTCCGATGATCTAGGGGTGCTGGAAAAGGTCAGTATTGAGTAATTTTATTAACTATGTTCTAGATGGACAAAGATTGAAACAATTAAAACGAAATGTAGAGTATCTTTTCTTTTTTTCTTAGCTGATGATTTTTAACTGTATCTGAATTTCTCTGTGACATGTAATTTTGAAAATGAATTTAATTTAAGAAACATTTTCTGGCCACCATGTTTGACAAAATGTCAATGTCAGCTAAAGACATTTTTTTAGTTGCAATATAATAGTAGTATTAACATTTACCATACCATATATTTAAAATCTGTGTAATTCGTTTAAAAGAATTCAACAATTCACAATATACTTTGTGAAACAATACCCAAGCCACTTCCAGAACAATTCACGCTACTGTTTGTACGTATTACGGGTATACGACTAACAGCGTCGTGTTGCCGATGTTACAATCAAAAGCCTCGTCAGACCCTCACCCAGTTTGTCGCTTCATTCGTCATTTGACCGAATGCATTTGTACGAAATGTCCCTCATGTTCAGCAAAGGGCCCCAATTGATACCTAACTATGATTGCCTTTAGCTGGTGGGGTGGATTCAATCAATACCGCTTGATGTATGACGAAAATTTACTGACATGCACTTTTAAAACGAGAGCAAGATTTCATTTCCAAGTTGAATACTGCCAAATTGCTGACTTGATAGCAATCAGTTTGTGAGAAAACGGTCTTTGGGTGCAGTCGTTTCTTTAATGACTCTAAATTTTCCGGTACTGAGGGTCTACCACGTCTTAAAGTAATATTATTTTTATTATGTAGAGCGACATTTCTCTGCACTCTCAAACTCGCAAAAATATCACTTTAAGGCGTTGAGATAATAAATGATGACATGAATAATTTAGAATTAAAAAGGTACCGTACCGAAATGGTGAATATGAATTTGAATACTACAAAATCACCAAGTAATCCTCTACTCCTACCTCTAATTAACTATTATTTTAGACAGAACAGTGGGTTCTGTCTGAAATTAATTGGAAAAGGGTCAGATTACCTAAGTTAGAGTCCAAAACAAATGAAGTATATACATGCAGTACAAAATTCGCTAATAAAGCATACATTTAGAGAATTGTAAATTAGTTTTAGTCTGAATTAAGGTTGTGGATTGAATAGAACAGTGGGTTCATCAGTCGTTTCGAGAATGTTCTCCGCTTGTGGAACAATTTGCTCGAATTAGCTTGAATGGGATTGAGTCGTGTTGGAAACGTCACCAATCAAAGTCCATCAGATCTTCGGTGACTAACAATGTTGGATAAGGTTAGCTTTGCGGTTTTGGAGATCATTAAGAAATTTGTTTAGAGTTGAAATTGTTAGCTGCGCCATTCCAATACTAATTTGTGTTATATCAGCAGCTAGGTCTCATTGATATAGGGATGGTTTGAGACTTGATCAGTACGCTAGCTCGCTTACGATTGGCTGGGTTTACGTTTTCACATTTCGATATTTGGGATCCAGGATTTTTAGCTTCAACTTTTATAATAAAGAAATGTTAATTAATCATGCATTTTCAAAAAGTCTGGGATCAAACTTGCACCTCTCGCATACAAATCTATACAGAGATACGCAAGGCTAACACAATATTGTAATTGAAGATGCCTTTGACGAATTGATTACTTTCCTTGAGCAAAAAGCCCAAATATATGAAAATGACAGCACAGTCCTTAAACTCGCAAAGCTTATACCGGGCACTTAAATTCGAGGGTTTTCTATCGAAGCTAATGTTAAGAAATGCCATTTGAATATAGAATACTATCTAGACTATGATTTAAACCAAAAAAACATAAACAGAAAAGGCAAGTACATATTTTCAAAAATAAAAACTGACAATTGAAATAAGGCATCCTAGCATAAAAAACAAATAAGGAATCTGAAACTGAACAACAAAGTGTAAAGAAAAACCAAGTTTTAAGCGTATCGGGATGAAATTTAAAATAAAAAAAGAAAAACATTTTGCCTCAGCGTATAGGCTTGCTTAAAAGGGTTCAGAACTTGTGAAACTTTAAGATCTTCATGTTGGATAGTTTGTATAACTAATGCAAAAGTTTTTACATTTCGGAACTTGTACATCGATTTTAATATATTAACATATTGTTTTTGTGTGAACCGCCTCCTTGTGCCTCAACGAAAACACTGGTTTTATTCTTTTATTTTTGTTTTAGGTGAACTAACAAAATTTATTTCAAAAGATTTTTTCTGTTTTTTTTTTCCTTATTGTTTATAAGGGTTTTAGTAGTTTAGTATTTAGTAGTTTTAAGTTTAGGAATACTTTATAACTTCTGAAAGACTTTATTCCAATTCAATCCGTTAGCCTCCAATGGTTATACCATTGGATTTGAAAAACCAGTTAGCCAGCGGTGGAGGTCTGATCAGTCTTTCATCATCATCTCAGCCTATAGCTGTCCACTGCTAGACATAGCACTCTCCATATGTTCTCCAGCGCGACCGGTTTATTGCCACCTGCATCCAACGACACCCAGCGGCTTTCACCAGGTCGTCGGTCCATCTGGCAGGTGGCCGTCCCACGATCAGTGTTTAAATCAAATAAATTTGTTTTTAGCTACCTAATTTTTTTTTTAAGTAAACGATATGCAGAGGAATGCGAAAAAAAGTTAGGACTTTCTGCCCAGTAATGGAACGTCTAATACACAGTATTATTTGTTATTAATACGGGATATATGCTTATTCTATCAATTAGAGATTGACTGAAGGGTTGTTGAATAAAACGTCAAGATATTAAAACGTCTAAGGCTTTATGAAGAAATCTAATCAGATAACATTCATAGCAGCTGAATTTTAGAGCTGAAAAGTCAAAAGGTTAGCATCAAAAGATTTTATCAGATTTTTTGTTATCATTCTCTTTATAACACAACTTTCTCATAGAGCGTAATGAAATAAATTAAGTACAAATGAAATCCAAAATTATTCCTGAATTTTTGAATTTGATACTTTGAGTTTAAAAACTGGGTCATCATCATTGGCCTAGCCTTTTCCCAACTATGTTGGGGTCGGCTACCAGTCTAACCGGTTTCAGCTAAGTACCAGTGATTTACAAGGAGCGACTGCCTATCTGAAATCCTCAACCCAGTTGCCTGGGCAACACCCCTTGGTTAGACTAGTTGTCAGACTTTTCAAGCTTCTGAGTACCTGTAACGACTGTCAAAGATGTAAGAATAACAGCCGGGACCCACAATTTAACGTGCCTTCCGAAACACGAAGGAACTCGTTATGACAAAGATGGTCACCCATCTACGGACCAACCGCGTCAAGCATAGCTTAACCTGTGATCGTTTCACTTATGCGGTTATAGCTTAGCCACGAGCTCCTCGACGCTCCACGCTCCTCGCTTCACGAGTTTAAAAACTGGGTATTTAAAAAACAAATTCCTTAGTCAGATAAAAAAGATTGTAACATAAAGCCTTACTACAAAACCCTGCAGATTATAAATAAATGTTTTGTAGAAAATACCGAGGTCAGAAACTTCTACCTGTCCCAAAGCACTACTATCACCTGGTAAAACAAAACTGCTCCAGTTATGAAAAAGACACCGATATACACCCTGAAGCACGCCATCTCACTTCAACAGTAACAGGCCTGCCTTCGGTAGTGGAGGTAAACTCCAGTATGTATATTGGACCAAAGATGACTATGCATGAACTGTGACACGGGCACATGATCTACTTGCAAACATTGTTTACCAAAAGCACGGAATAGGACGGACGTTCACGTCAAAATGAACCTCTATAATAGTTTCAAAATTTAGGTCAGAATTAAGGTGCAAATCATGTAGTAGAAATACGAATATGTTTAATTTACTTTATGAGAGATTTTAATTTTTAATTTACGATAGGTGGGATTGGTGTTTGTCTGAGGCATTCATAATTACTACGGTACCGATTGAGCGATTTCAATTTTGTTTTTTTTTTTGTTATTAAAGGTGAATTATTTGCAAGCGTCCATAGACATGTTTGTTACATATCGGTTGAGCAGCATAAAAGTAAATATTAAGGGGGCTTAAAAAAATGATATGTTTCAATGTGACTTCTCAAACAAAGCTTATTTAAGCAATACCTATAATTTCTCACTTAAACTTTAATTATATTTATAGGTTACACATGATTCAAACATAGTTGTGGCAAAATCGAAAAAATACACAGAATGGAAAGGAAAATTCAGTTTTTATCCAACTGTCACTGCCTAAGCAGAAACAAAAACAATGGTTTCCACGACTGGGTCCGTATGTAAACAGGTTGTGAGGACCCCAATCTGAATATCGGTTTTCACACCTACTGTAAAGGCTGGAGATAGGCTTTTACAACGATTTGAACAGAACGTCGAAATGGATTCTCATTTGCAGATCCCGATATCTAAGTTTTCGTTTACCTTTCTTATACCGAAGGTGCAAATTGGAACGATAAGAAAATGTGCAATGTAGCGAATTGAGATTATTTTAAACAAATTGAAAATTGGAAATTCGGCAAGGATTTTTAAATCGGAAACAAAAGTAGTAGTTTTGAGAATTTGACATTTTGGATTTTAAAAAAAGGTTCGTTTTTTGGAAAATTGATCCGTTAAGATGTTTTGTTTTTTTTAATCCTTTTATTATTGGTCCTCTACTGGGAAAGGCTTTCCTTTTATTTTTGGCTCCCTTATACGATGCACCATTCATGCTTTTTCTGCAAATTTTTAGTGCAGATCTAATTAGGCAAGCCCAAATGAGATGTCATTTGGGCTTATGGAGTTCAAAGGGATGCTTAAAATAAATTATATTTTGGGGGTTTCTATTAAACGTTATCATTATCAATTTTCAGGAAACAAAAACAACAAAAACAGCAACAAATAGAACAAAAGCAAAATTTAAAATAAATCAAACAACACAGGAGCTGGGGCTGTCAAAATCTAAATAGAGCCGGGAGGCAAAATGTGGCAGCAAATAAGGTAAAAATTTAAAAACAACATTTTCAGAATTTATCTCATGAAATTGTCCGTAAAATTGCCCGTTGGGGCATAGAGCTAGGCTAAACGTTGCTCCATGTATCGTGTAGCTCGACAGAGATTGTGGAAGATATTAGGGTGCCAAGAAATGAAATCATAAGCGTCGACGCGAATGAATGACGGTAACTCAGCTTGTAGCGTTTTGTGTTGGAGTTTGTCTGTGTATGATGTTTATAACACTGGTATAATGGCAATAAATAAACCTCAATTATTAGAAGACCATTTATAAGGTTTTATGTGTTGAACGGTGATGAAATCGCTAAAGTATTGAAAAGATATGTCAAAGTAGTCATTGCCATGCATTTTAGAGATTTGATTTTGACGCTTGTAATATTAGATAATATTTGGTTGCTTAGGTTTACGCGAATGTTAGACATTGAAATGAAACTAACTACCTTTGCAGGTCTACCCGTGACCATGATACTTGCAAAGGTGTCGAAACGTCAGGAACTAAAATCTTAAATAAAACGGCAATAAAATCCGTAAAAATAGTTCCACTTCGATATTAATATTTACCAACGAATTACAGTCAAGTGTTAAATGTTGTTTAGAAGGAAAAGTTACTGTATAATAAACGTGAAATGAATTGATAAAACGTGTTTTTAGCTTCCAATTTTCAGGAGAATATTTAATTCTCCATCAATCAACCCAGCCAACCGCAATCTACTGCTGCCTTCCTCAAGTTATGCCACAATACCTGAAACACCGCCTTCCATCTCCAGTCCTACAAAACCACTTTTCCTTTCTTATTTTGATGGTTGTTGAAATTTTACTCGGAGTTCCATCCGAAGTTAATTCCATCATTTCCCATGGGTCAAAAGGAGATGAAATACATCTTTCGAATAAAATAGAAGATTTCTAGTCAGAAACGGGTGCACACTGGTTGATGTGGGGACATGCATACATATAAATTGGGTTTATTTGCATGTGACGCAAGTCCGTGCGATGTGGATTCTGGGTTTCTACGTACTTAACAAATATTTTATGAAGCTGTTGATAATTCCTTTAAAACGTTATTTTCATACATTCAATGTACCTATTTATGTATTTTTTTTTAAGAACACGTTTTTTTTTTTTAAAGTAAGGATTTTTTTTTTCCACGACTCATTTGTTATTTTTTTTTTAAGAAGAAGTGTTTTTTAGAATTCCAGAAGAGTCTTTTTTATTAATTGGAATCCTTCGAATAAGATCCCTGAGCTGTAAATTTCAGTGAACCAAGCAGTTTTACAAGTACCGCGTACTGCCGACTAAGTATCATCAAAATATTTCTTAAGACAATGCGAGTTTCGAAATCCGAGAGAGAACAATGATTACAAAGATAACATCGAACAAATATAATGTTGCGAAATCCTTGCTTTTCGGAAGAACAAACTAAACTTGGTTTAAAGATGGGAATCCAGAGTAAGACATTTGGTTTCCGTTGTTATTCATTCTCAGGTTTCTTATTATACATTTTCTGTTATATTTTGTGCATTTGGTATCGAAAGTCGGATACGTAGATAATTTTGATGCCGTAAAGAAGGGCTATATAAAATTCCCGTGTCACGATGTTTGTTACCGTAATCCTCCGAAACGGCTTAACCGATTTTTACCACATTTCATATGCGGTATATAGTAGGTATGGTATAGTAGGTCTGAGAATCACATAATCTAAGTGAAAGAGATGCACACAAAAAAAAAAATTTTTTTGGACGAAATTATTTTTTTTTTTATAATGTGGCATTAAAAATACATACTACTAGAAAAAAAAATCGCCAAAATAGCGTTCCACAAAATTAATATTTTAATATGCCAGAGCATTTTCAGAATGAAGTCATAAAAAATATATTATGTGAGCTTCTTAAATAAAATCGTAAACAGAACAAAAACTACTGATGTGAAAAAATACGGTTATTTTTACAGAAAAACGATGTATTTTTTATTTTAATAAAGCCAAAATGCGCTAGTTAGCTGGCAACAAGGGTATCTGGCAACAAATAGAACAGGGTGAGCGGTGGCTTATTCACAAATCCTGCTGACTGCAGGCAAGGCGGCGATGTCGAGGAACGATATTAAAACGTTTTAGAGCTATCGTTTTATTAAGGAACCACGTTAGCTTTGAGACAATACCTTGATAGCAACGGCTTAACCATGACAATTGCTATTTGACTTAATATACTTATAGTATCTGAATGTTAATCGTGTGTGCGTAACTCAATGTTTGAAACAAGACAAGAAAGTTGGGATTTACTCAGTGCAAAAAATAACTAAATTATTTAAAAAAAACAAGTTAACTAATGCGATAAACAAAAACGTTGGTGTCTTTATGAAGTCCTGACTGCGGGAGACGTATTTCAAGAAAAATAAGAAAACGTATTGATTTTTACTAAAGAAATACATGTTTTATGAAATAAATAGTTTGTGTTAACTATGAATAGCCGAGTTTTAATATCGTTTGTCATAATAGTAGCTGTGAGAACGAGCACCGCAATGCACCACGACGGATTATCAGACTCGACTTTTTTCAATTAACAAGCCAAATGAGCCTCGCTAAGAATTATAATCCGAATGCTAAACAATTGCAGAGCAAACAACTGCTCAGTGCATTATGAAATTTAATGTATTTTTAAAATGAGTTTTGATCTTGGTTGGTTTTTATTTTAGAATAGGTTTTGTTAGGTATTGGAATAGTTTATATTAAACGAAGAATATAATTGAAGCTAAATTAATCGTAAAATGTATTTTTTTTTCAGTACGCGATAATACATCAAAATTGTAACCTCCATCGTCTTCCTAAAATAATCTAAAAAGTAAGTAACTTATATATGCAGTTTTTTATAAGAACCCTTAATTGATTGAAAAAGAAACTTACTTACTTTATTTGGGATAAATATTGTCTTTAAATATAACGTCTAATATACTTAGTTCTCAAATATAATTATCATGTATGGTTCTCTACGATACAATTGGAAAATTCGAATGAAGTAAATCACTAAAAATCAAAATGAAAAAGTACAATATCCATTTAGCACGCTGAAATTAATTCACGCTGTAGAGAGAGATAAGAGAGACAAGACAAATCTTCCTTAATTAATAATAATAATAGTACAATTTTTACATCATACAAACTGCAAGCTTACAAAGACAGCGCGAGTGGAGTTCTAATTAATTATAGCGAACAGATGTTTCCTTTGCCGTGGAACTTTTCAACTACCTCGAAAACGTTCCGTAACTGTTTCAAATAATGAGCACTGTTTATTGCCTCGTATATGAATTTCTTTTAACAAAAGGAAAACAGAAAATGAGTCCCGCGTTAAAGAGGTTCATGGTTTTACCGCGAGTTTTTTAATAAATGGTTTAATCATATTCCTACATATTTATTAAGCATATACTTAATTATTAAAAAAATACTAAAAACTGTTGAAGAAGTGGGTAAAATCCTTGCTTCACGATAATTGAAAAAAAATGTAGCGGTAAATTGATCTTCATTTTTAGTATTTGTATATATATCGTTTGTGAAATTTTCAACTGTCTAGCTATCACGATTCATGAAAATCAGTCTAATGACTGACGGACGGACAGAAAACGGTACTTCAGTAATACGACTCCGTTTTTACCCTTTTTATGAAAAATAATGTTAAATTTAGGTAAGCTTAGAATCGACTCTATTTTAAACTGTAAAGTTCTTGATTCCTAGTGATAGCATTTCTAACGCATTTCAAACATTATAGAAATAGGTGTCATAATATTAAATACTGTTATTAAACAACAAAAAACATTGAACAATGAATACTTTTATACGCTTATCCAAAGAAATTCCTAGAAAAATCTGCTATAAAAATATTATTGAATAAAACTATGAAATCTTAATTACCTCTCATGTTCACTATCTATGTAATTATTCAAGCAATTGTGAGCCTTACGCTTACGGCATAATATTGTAAATGGTTTGAAGGCATTTTATAGGGGCAGTAAATCTAGCCTTGGGCAAGCCCCTGTATTATATCAGCTAGGAACAAAATTCTCTCAAAAGCAAAGTGAAATGTGTTTTGTTTGCTTCCACCCATTTTGCTCTGTAATTAATAGTTGAGTCTTCACTTGAATCCTCTGATATCTCTGAGACTAATTTTATTCCGCATTAACATGACTATTTGATCATTTAGTCAATACTTTGACTTTAAAGTCTTTCGTTCAGTGTTTTTTTCTTCCATACTTTTCTACGACAATTTTAAAACAGTTCCTATTTTGTTTTAAAATAAAATGCTAATAGTCGTGTAGGTAAGCGTTGCGTCCAAATTGAAATAACATAATCAACATTTGCTCTATCAAGTAATACACAAAATCACAGGGTGTTTGTTGTATGTACCTTTGTTTAATTCCCCATAATCAAGTATTTATTAAATGATGTAACGGTTTACTCACGCGTATTTATCGGGGTAGCCCGACTAGTTTCGGACCCAACCGGGGTCCTTAAACATGAGCAGACGCGGCGCGATCGCGAGTCGAAATACGCGTGAGTAAACCGTTACATCATTTAATAATGAATCAGTCTCACGATAGTTATTATAAAAATCAAGTATTTGTTTATTAAAATAACCGGATGTAACAGTATTACAAATGTAGCACCTAAATTCATATATAATGCACATTTATCAACAAAGTGTTATTGTTATTGTTGTGCGTCACAACAATTGAAAAAGTGAAATTAATGACATACACAATACGGACAGGAAAATAAATACATAAAGGTAGATAAATGCTACTTACGACAAAAATGTTGTACTAATAATGTCATTGATTAAAAAAAAATGAATGACTAATACTTATTTTTACTTAATTACATTGAAAAAATTATCTAAAAATACTCTATTACCTTTTGTTTACTGCTAACGCTAAAAGAAAAAATACGTCACCGATATTTTTTGGAACCAATCTGACTTTTTAGTTGTTTTTTTGTCAAATACTCAATGTAGAACATTGGCAATAATGTGATGGATTGTTTGTTGTTAAAAAGATGCATAATACCTATTCAGAAAAAGTTTAACACGAATACAAACAATTACGCGATTCTATGAAATTCTGACTGACAATAAATGATCAAAGAAAATTGTATTTGGATATACATTTGTAAGATCAAGTATTAAAGGTTGTATACCATTTTAATGGAGTGGAGATTTCACACTGTCTGCCCCCTGAGGTTTGACAAAGATAAATTGAACTCGCCTTTTGGCATTTTAGGGTTCTTTTGGAACAATCTTAAAACGCGTTTACGAGTTAAGACTTTTAGCGAGAAACTTTTGGCTATTGTTCTCGTGATAAATTTAAATGTTTTGAGAATCGGTCCTTGTTAACTTTTAAGGGAAATGAGGCGAATGTATTTTAACTTCTACTCGCTTATTTGTTTTTTGTTTAACCACCGATTTAACAGACATTTCGACTGCACTATATATTTAAGCATTTTCAAAAATTATTTGCATTTTCGAAAAGTATTATCATGTCATTCACCTTCAAATAACCTGCAACCGAATATAAAAACAATAATATATATGTACAAAGACACCAAGTCTCAAGACAAGCATTTGTGGATCACATAAACGCTTGTCCTGCGCGGCTTTATCGTGCACAGCGACTTTTTCGTAGTGTTAATTTAAAAGTAATTTCCATACCTACATCAAAAAGAATGTGTCTCAATCAAAATTTTCTCAGAAACATTGATATTATCTGAAAAGGTTTTGTGTAACAAAAAACAAGAAGCTTTATACTAAAACACTGGTTCTTTACCAAAAATATTTTACGGTCAATTTTCCTATTTTATCGTTTCGCGTTTTTGTTGAATACATTCGAATGCCGATGCCCTTTTTTGTTTTGTTGCGGTGTGTGTAATGGTCGTGGATTGATTTTTAATTATTTTTGTTGTTTTCATACAAATAATAACGGATTAACATCCGTTTTTATCGGTTTGTTTGAATGTTATGTTAGCGATCCAAAAAAATCATTTAGGATTGTTCGTTTTTTTTGGTTATTATTCCAAGCTTATTTTATAACTGTGTTTATAAGAAAATATATCAAAACTATTGAGCATCTAAATAGTCCATTAACAACAATGATCAACTTTCAATAAATCAGTTAATGAATTCAGCCTAATCTAGGTCCACTGCTGAACTTAGGCCTCCCCTAAGCCAGAAAACCAGGTCCAGCGCCTTCCACATCCACATCCACTTCGAGCCTGCTACCTTTCTTAGGTCATCGGTCCGTCTCTGATCAACTTTAAGTAACTTGAAACTTTTATTATACAAAAAAGACTAGCGGTTTATTTTCAGTTCCTCCTAGACTAACGCTACTTAAATCCGTCATTAGTTCGGCTAGACCTCCAATATATCTTGGATCTTACTACATTTAAAAATAAGAATTCTATTCGTGGGAGCGAGATGCTAGACTACGCTGTGAAGCGCGTCATCTCGCTTTTACAAATGCTACTATCTTACTTTAAGAAAGGTCTCTTATCATAGGATTTAGAACTAAGCTTAGTTTTTAAATTGCTCGTTATTTAAAATGCTTAAGTTAAATTACACAAAACAAAATCATTTGCCAGCTTCTTAGCGACACCACTGCCAATAAAACTTATCATCTTCTCGTTAAAGACTTTCCTTTCTTTTTTTTATGACAATTCTTGACATAACCCATCTCTAACTTGTTAATTATTGTTTTGCTAAAGGGTAACATTTTCAAGCATAGTTGTAGACCTTTAGGCTGGTAAACCCTGCTGGCTGGCTACTGATAATAACAACATGCATATTCATGCATTTTGAGACCAAAGATTAGCAAAATTTATATTCAACTTCTAGCTTCTAAGCTTCCATTTCATAGTATTCTATTTTTCCAACAATATTCAACTTTCTACCTGCAGGATCGTTTGGCATCTTTCGCTCTGCGACATGTATCCGAGATTATAGGAAAATTTTAAACGATAAATTTCTATGTATTCCGGGAATGCCTTGACAAATCGTTCGCCAGTTTCTAACTTGATGCATTACCGATCAAAGAAGAATTCACAAGCTATGGAAGTCTTTTAAATATTTGAATACGGAATGTAGCGCATTCTTCGTCGTTTTCTTTTTTAGAAATTATGTTAAAGTGTGTATTTTTGTAACTCCGTAATGAAGAAACGGCTGAACCTGGCTTGATTATTGACTTTTAAATCAGAAGTCTATAAAATAATCTATTTCATATTTTTCGTAGCAAAGTACTTTAAGAGGCTTACCAATAGCTTTTTGAGCAATACTGTTGTTATTATGAAAGGGACAATACAATAGTACTTTGAGACGATATGCTATACCACTCGGATCTTAATAATAAAAAGCAAAATAGTTGACTGAAATAACCCTTAAAAATATAAAAAAGTGTTTTTAACAAAAAGAAAACACTTTACAATGACTTAAAACTGATTGCAATTCCTGTATCCCGCCATAAATAATCCAAAGAGAGTTCAATAATTGCCGAATATCATTTAAATTTAATGTTTTTATTTGCTTAAGTTCTTGGCATTTCAGGCCTTGTGTCGTTACAATTTTAACATGAGTATTAAATACTCCGTACGTATTCACGTGAAAAATGTTCATTGATATCTCGAATATTCATTCGAGTTGTTTTTGCTGAAGTTATGTTTTTATTTCGATTTTCCTTGTACATGTTTTTCTGTTATACATGCGATTAGATTTTTTTTGTGTCTGCATCGAAGTGTTTGGAGTGTTATCATTATTTTATGAATTAACATGAATGAAAATATGTATGAACGGATATGAAATGAATGATTTTAACCTTTAAATTGTTTATATCTTCTTTATTTGTATGTATGAATGTTTATTTCTCTTTCAAGCCAAAACAACAAAACGGATTTAAATGAAAATATACACACATATAGTTTACAACCTGGATTAATACGCAGGATAGTTTTTATCGTGATTTAATATTCTCGTGTGATCATTTGGGAATTATAGAGTGGGCCTATGGGCCAGAGCTAGTATTATTATATCAGAACAAAATATCCTAATCCCACTTGTTGTTTCAATATGTTGAATATACTAAATTTAGGTACAAACTTTGAGCCTAAATAAAACCTTTGTTGTTATATTGAAAAGAGACCCCTTCAATGAGAAAGCTCTAACTTTAATAGCCTAAACATTAGCACTGAAATTACAAGGGACTAACCCTTTAAAGCCATTAGCACTACACTGGCGCTAAAATGTTACGATATGCCGTCAAGAATTTTATCAAAGAATATTTTTGAGGAGAAATTTTCTGAATATTGAAGTTTATGACTTCGTCACGCTTAAATAGTGGAAAAAGATCAGCTATCTTGGCAAAACAGTAGTTGATGTGCAATTTATTTTTTGGTAAGACAGGAAAATTCTAATGCATTCTAGGGAGAGGAAACAGGTAGTGTCAGGCTCTTAGTGACTAAACCTAATCGCCGGCTGATGTCAGCCGCGTTTTGTTGCCGACACGGGAAACGCATAACACTGCTAAACAATACTTATGTTCAACGAGGTGTGGAAGTTGAAACCGCGTATGCCTCTGACGTAGCTTAATAAACCTTTGAAAATTCGCTGATGATGACGTTTTTCGATGTTTTTCTTAAGTGATAATAACTTTTTACTTTGTTTTACGCATATGAATTCGAAAAGACACAAGCCAAAACATTATTCTATTACTGTTACCTAGGGGTTGATGAGTTTATGGATGCATGCAGAATATGGCTATGACACTTAAATAGGAATAGTAATCGATTCATGTACTTATATCACTTATTTCTTGACTACATGGATAGCCGAGTGGTCAAGATCTCCATGGTAGAGCCACTGAATGCAACGTGTAACTCGAACACCGTGAAGGACAAACATTGTTGTTCTCCAAAAATGCTTATCCTAAGTCTCGGTGTCTTGGTGCATGTTACTAGACAAATTGTAAAACGTTTAATTAAATTAAGGAATTTAATTCTTGAATTACATTGAAGCCATTATATAACTATGTTTTTATAAATATAAGATACACATAAATGTGTGTTTTCCCCAATAAATAATAAATGAAATAAACACGTCAGTCTAACCTCAATACAGTTACTGAAAAAGCCTGGATAGATTGTAAGTCAATAGTTTCCAAAAACCTAAAAATAAATATTTGATTTCATCGAAAACAAACGTGGTCTATTGGTTTGTAGAAATTGAAAATAAAGCAAATAATAACATTTGTTTTGAGGCCTTCATATTCAACCCACGTTCACCTACGCTTGGTGTAGACTTCATTACGTGCGATCGAGGTTTGTTCGACTACCAGTAGGAGCAAAGGTACGAAATAATGTTCATTGTTGATTTTTTTAATTACACCAAGCATTTTATCACCATATTGCTATTTAAATGTAAGATTGACAAAGAGGATCTGCATTTTAACTATTTTGTGTGCTTATCCCTAGATGTCGTTTTTCATCAATTAAATCTATGCAAGGGAAAGTGAAGCATGTGTCCTTTAAATGCCTTCAGTCTACGGAGGATCTAATTATTTGGGGGTTAAAAGTTAGGTTAGTTTAAAGTATCCATTCCTTATTTAAAATTAAGTTAGATTTTCTTCATTATCCATTATAATTTGGCCTGCACATCCCAAATCAATATGAACCTAATCCAGATCACTCCAACCTCGTTGTTTCAAACTTTTTTGTATCGTTAAAATTCACTTGTTTAAGGGATGCAGTGAGCGCCATTTTATCGTGTTAACGTGTTACTAACTGCCATCGTCAGTCAGCGCCGTCCGGTCTTAATGATCTGTCCACATAGGATGGATGTCGATAGCTCTATTATTTTTGTTACTTCGATATAACGGACAAAATTCTCCCTTAATTACTCTTACATTAATTAAAAGTTTGTTGGTAAAGAAATTTTGTAAAATGGATAGATATTTTCGGTTTTTGGTTAAAGACAGCTTTGTGTCTGATAGTAATATTTTAGCGTTTTATTGAATTTTGTATTTTATTTTTATGAAAAAGTTTTCTTTTATCAAATTTGATAAACAAATGAGTGCATCGTTTTCGTTTTCAAGTCAAATATAGTGGATAACTTTTCTGTTATTTGTAAAATAAAATAAAAATTGAATTTATCGAAGTGAAATAACAATTTTGACTAACTGAGCCAAATATTACATTTAGATACTTACTGCGATTGAGGTAGGTATATAAAAGGTCACCACCCCAAAATTTACTGAACACTTTGGTTCGATGTCTTGATACAAGGATTAAAACATTAAGCGCGCGAGACGTTCGAAAATAGACAAAAATCCAAAGAACAAAACCAAGAAAGAAGAAACAGGAGCAAAAATTTGGCTAATAATCCCATAATCGAAGCCAATATATACATAAATACAATATAACCATTGTTCCCAGGCCTCCCAAATCAAGTCCCGTTTGATATAACTCTTCAGTACATTTGATTATCATATTTTTTTTTGTTTCTCCTATCCTTTTATTTTCCCCTTGTGATTTTTGGGTATGCTTATTTGCATATCGGATACCGATATTGTAGTCAAATTTATTACATATACGTATCGTACTGCATAATGTTAAGGCCGACTGTATTTTATTTATCATTGGTCTACATAACTCGCTTTTGGGAATTATAGTTTCAATATTTTATCTAGTTTATATGCTCTATTGTTTGCAAGAACAAATTGAGTTTGCTTTTTTGGCTGGGGTCAATGCTTGCTAGAAACCCCGAAAAGAAATATAATCCTTCGCGATAAGGGTAAGAATAGGGTTGTCAGTTTCACTTTAGAAGGATATGAAACAAATACGAGTGTAGCTGAAATAAGGACAGAGGTGGTTTTTCTGGAAATACGAAATTTTTCATATCACACAGGAGAAATAATAAAAAGTTTTGAATATAGAAAGCTTTTAAAATTGCATAAATTAAAAGTGAAATAACCACAAATTTAATAAAACATCGACAAAGGCGAATGAAATTATTGAAATACATCAACTAAAGACGTTGAAGTCATTCAATTGCACCTTCAATAAGTCAAACCAAAAGCTTTTACAGAAACCGTCGAGAAACGGATTTAAATCGTTTTACATCATCATATTTTATTGCTCTAAAGTATAACTTTAAAATATTTAGTAACGTTTCGAAGTCAGTGAATATTTCAATTCAAATTGATTTCAGCTATTTCGACGTCTCGTAATAAATTCTTTCGTTCGCTTTCATCTGATATTTGCGTCTGTCTGGAATCCGCGTCCGTAGACTTTTACGGATCTTACGGATCTTACATCCGCGTCTAGGCCCGGAGCATTACTGACGATACCATTCCATGGCGGATATTAGGACATCGCTCAGTGCTGTCGCATAGTGCCCTGATATATGGCTTTGAACGCCGTTTGGAATATCATAGGTTCCTTGTGGGATCCTTTGGCTGGTGCAGTCTTTGAGAAATATAAGATGTCATGCACCACTTCTATTGTGTCTGACATTTTAGAGTACCACCTACATTTCAATGGAAATCTTGTCTGCTTGAATAGTGGTACCTAAAGTTGCTTCAAAAACGTTGATGGAGGATCATTATGACGATACAAGTCACCAAGTCAACGGACTGATACTAGGAGAATGTAAAGACGGTCTTGACTCCCCACTCATCAGAGAAGACCAAAGTCATAATATCCGATATACGACACTTACGTTACCTCTTACGAACATCCTATCATAATATGCTTGTAACAGGAGATTGTGAAAGAGCAGAAAAAACAAATGAAAAACTTAACAAGTAACGTCAAAGCATGACAGATTTCTGAATCTTAGTTTTTGTTCAAAAAAGATTTTATCCTTAATTAACATAAGACTAGATTTGTAATCTAGATCTATGGCATCGTTTTAAGCTAGACGACAATTTCTAACAGGACTAAGTCAGTTAATGTATTTCACTTTGTACAAACGACATCGCAATTAGTGTCATTGCGACCGCGACACTGAAGCGAATAAACGCTACTGGAATTACTGAGTGGGATAAATAACGAGTTTACACTGAACTTGTTATTCGTAGACAAGCAGAAGTCAATGAAAATATAGTGATGCATTCAATGATCTAATATTTTGATAGAACATTATTTATTGAAATTAATTTTATTTTATTTAATTAATCGGGAAAACCAATGTGAACGGTTCTTATGACCATAAAAATTGAGTTTTGTTTTTCTATAATTTGGCTCTGTTACTATGGTCTAGGTTTTGGATTTGAATGAGTTTAAAATATCCGTAAGTTTTAGGTAGTTGCAAATACCTGACGCAAAGACGTAGGTATCAATGTTTTTGCTCCGATATGTTTTTATTTTGGATCCTTATCCTATATTTGAAGTTAAGGTTGCTTAAGCTCTATCAAATTCCTGTTTTCAAAATATAAAGAAGAAGAAGGTTATGTGCAGTATTCCTACAGCCAATTAATCTCGAATCAAGATATTTCTAGCACTCTTTTGTTAAAAATATTTTACACATGACAAGACATACTGCTAAATTTACAGAAAGACATCGTTTAACACCACAGAAAGCAACAGATTAAAACAAAACAAAAACTAAACGCTCCACAGTGGGAATGAACGAAGTATAATAAATAATAGGCAAGTACATTTGTAAGGCTATTTCTCTTGCACTGTCAGAAGAAAATTCATCGTTCTTCACACCGCCAGTTGTTTTATTTGAGCATTGTTTTTATTTATTATGTTCTACTTGAATTGTGTGCTGTTCCTTTTTGTTCATCTTCGGTTGTTTGATTGTATTTGAGGTATTTAGTATCAAAAATTTTCAAGCATTTCCTTTAATTGTGAAAATTACTTTATTTTGAACAACTTATTAGGAGGAGGAGCTCGTGGCTAAGCTATAACCGCAGAAGTAAAACGATCACAGGTTAAGCTATGCGGTTGGTCCGTAGATGGGTGACCATCTTTGTTATAAGGAGTTCCTCCGTGTTTCGGTCCTGTTATTCTTACATCTTTGACAGTCATTACAGGTAGTCAGAAGCTTGAAAAGTCTGACAACCAGTTTAACCAAGGGGTATCGTGTCGCCCTGACAAATGATATTTTGAACAACTTATTAAGTTTATAAGTATATTATGACATGTGCTTTAATATAATAAATACTTTTTATAATTGTTCAAAAGTGCAGAAAAAAACCGTACCTGCCTGAAAATATTTCACATCTTTTGTGACTCTGTGTTCTCTCCTGAGTCATTTTGTTAACATAATCTGAAACAAAATTAGAAAAATAAAACAAGAGGCAAAACCGAGAACATATACAAAAACTAGGAAGTATTTATATATTTTACTTAACACTTAAATTTTAAGCAACTATTAACAGAACAAAATAAGTTTAGTGTGAGGATATGTGGTGTTAAAACAAAGCATTAATTACTACGTTATAACGACCATTCTGTACTACAAAATATGAACAAAAAGCCTTTGGTTTTTGTCCCTTTAGTAATTAAGCGGTTCTTGGGAGCGAGCCAAATTTAGCCGCAACTTCCTACGAAGCTTATAACTTAACTATTTACAGCTTTCGTCTATGTGTTAAGAGATTATATAATTATAGTGTTAATTGAGTCTTTGGAAGTCAAAGTCTAAGAGATTTAAGTTCTCGTCAAGTGCTGGTCTATAGTGGCAAAGATTTTTCTGTGTTCTTTACCTTTAGGGTTTCTTAACCAAAGCGTAAAAACGCGTGACGTTTGAAAGTTTTCGGATTATATAATATATACTGGGGTAAAACTATCAGATTTATGACCGTATGGTCGTAAATCTGATAGTTTTACAAATTCTAGTTTTTCTTAAGCCTTTTTGAGAGGAACCCTAAGTGTCGCGAGTCCGACTGGCACTTGACTGTATATTTTTATGTTATTAATATTTTTTTCGACAAGAGAAAGTGGCGTGAAATATAGATGACCCATAACTTCATTAAGATTATAGCTATATGATTTTTTTAGTGACTTAATGGGATTATTTCACTAACTATTCAACACATTCCTGAAACCAAGTCTTAAGACAAGTCCAAGAGGTATATGTGGACGTTTACAAGCTTAGACATTTAAAGGCTTTACTAGCCCAAAGCGAACCGAATTAGCAACTTGTTTGTACTTAAGAGAATAACAGTTTCTATTGTTTAAGAATAAACTTCGTACTCTCTCACTATGAAGTTTTAAAATAGGACTATTGTCGCTGTGCAAGCAAGACGCAACTACGCTCATTGTAGAGCGCGGTCTCGCTTCCTCACTAGCGACAGTTTTCCAATTCGATCTCATAGTACAGGCATTGTTAAGGGTTAGCATACTCAATTTAAGGTCATACCTCAAACTCTGTTTACCAAAGGGTGACCTTTACACGTACTTAAGTATGTATTGTTGGGGACTTACTGTGGATTTTAGATATTGGGTCCAATTTATGTTATTTAAACAATTAATTAAGAAACTTCTTGGAGGGCTGACTGAAATTTAAGTGGGTTAGGTTGGGCACTAAATTGTTTGTGAAATAAATAAGTTAATGGAATGAATAAGAAAATGGTCTTATAATGTTGATTACCTTTTATAGATAGTGGCAGGCACAGTGAGAGGCAGAGTCATGGTGATAATAAACTTATGGTAGAAATAACAAAGAAACACCTATTAGGTATATAACCTTACCTACCAATTGGTGCTTCACTCAAATATTTATTTTGATATCTTTGGCAATAGTCTGTCTAGGTCCATGAAACATATCTTAGTGACAGTCGTTTAGACAGACCCGGTGAGCCCTAAAAGAAAATGGATGAAAAACACTCAAGCCCAACACAAGGTTTAGATAAACTCAATTTTAGACTTTGCGAAACAAACGAAAATCCAACGCTAAATTTAAAAGCCAAAATGCAAACTGCACACCATGGCCCCATGTCTTTATTTGGATAGTTACGACCAAACAGTTTTGCATATGCTGTAAAAGAGAAAATGTGGGGACGGAATCCATCAGCTGAGAGAAATGGGGAGGTTTAATGATCGTAGACAATGGTCGTTGCATTGTCCCATGACCGATAACGATCTTTAAAATGAATGCATGAGGATTTTAAGCGGTTTTTCGTTTGCAGTTAAATGTTTTAGGAGATGGAATGGTTTAAAGATATTTTTATGATAGAATGTGACTATGTTGCTTGATTGATGGAAATATGGTCGACGTTAGTGTGACGTGTGATCTTTTGAGGATTTTCTGAAGGTTAATTTGTATTTAGTTTGTTTGATTCCGAAATTTAATAATGAAGTGAAAAATTATGTTAAAATGTCGTCTTAAAGTCAGTTATTGCGCATTCAAGTTCCATGTTACACACCAATACTCTATTGTTAGTCAATAAGTATATCATTAGGTGCAAAATTCAAAACAATCACAATGTAAATAAAATGAAAAAAAAAATGAGATGTTTACAAAAAACTAATGATAAATTAAGACATTTTTAACACTTAACTCATGCATACACTTTTCAGTGCCCAACTAAAATGAATGTCAAATTATATAGTGTGGCGTTATTAAAAAACTTTTCGGTCCCAGTACAGAGCTGGATTATTAATTTATGTTGCTAGCAACACTTGTTATTAATAAAGTGTTTTGGGAGTTTTTAAACTGTTAATAGCAACATCGACTAATTAAAAGCAACTGTTGCAGGTGTTATGTAAACTTTTTAGATAACACGATGGCTGAAATATTATTTAAATTATAGTAATACTTGGAAATTGGAGTTGACGTTAAAGTTGATACGTATTATGAAATTGTTATTTTCTATATTTCATAAAAACTAGTGTAGCTAAATTTGTGTGACAAGCTTTTCAATGAAATTATTTTGTGTGCTTGCAAGTTTAAATCCATACAAATTGCCAAAAACCCATCTTTGGGAGGTCTAATTATCTTTATAATAATCTGGACATTAATAGTGATTTCGTGTAAAGAAACGTAAAAAACTTGACATTTGTCCTAAAAAAGAAGGGGTTACCCAACCCATCAGACAAACGAATACAGAAACACATCATAAACATAACAACCCAATAGTATACCTCATCTAATAACACATCTGCAATAAATCAATTCATAAATCTCTATCACAAAACAATCCAAATAACAGCCTATTAGTACATCCGTTCAATTCACTTAACTTCCTCCGTTCCATGATCGCAGGCAGCATAGGTGCCAACAAAACTTAATGCCTCTATACTATCACGGGAACAGACATTTAGCAACTATTTATGTTTACCACTGCAATAATACAGTACTGTGGGATATTGCGCTAAGGAGATTGGTGGTTGGAATAAGGCCAAATCTGAGGCACTACCACGGTGTCTCATCTTTCGTGATTATTTTCTCACTTCAGTTTGGTAGTGGTGTTTTGTTTTGAGTAGATGTTTATGAGTCTTGAAAATTGACAGGATAATTTAAATTCCATAAATACGTTTATTTAAATTTTATAACGAGAAACACTACGGAAAATACTGCGAGAAAAACTTTTTAGGTGTTTTTTGGACTTTGTACGAAAGATTGCTGCCAGGGTGGATAGGAACAGCCGAGGATACATCTCGATGGGTAGAGCTGGCCAGTTTTTTGTCCCATTTTTAAATCAAGAAAATATTAACTTAATTGTGCGATAGATTTGCTTTATTTTGATTTACGAAATTTGACCATTTCATCTAATATATAAAATTCCCGTGTCACGATGTTAGTTACCGTACTCCTCCGAAACGGTTCAACCGATTTTTACCAAATTTTATATGCGATCTGAGAATCGACCAACATCTATGTTTCATACTCCAAAGTGTGAAGGGTTGCTCACGCAAAAAAAATATTTCATTTTTTGGACGAAATTTTTTGTTTTATTTTTTTATAATGTGGCATAAAAAATACATACAGCTAGAAAAAATAAATTCGGCAAAAAAACGTTTGCTGGGTCAGCTAGTAATATAATAAAAAATCGTCTTAATCTATATCGATAAGGTAGGTAGGTAGTAAGTACGTAAACTTTACTATGTTTCAAACAAATTAATAATTCTTAGTGGCTTGTTTCATGTAAAACAATACTTTTTAAATAAGCAAAACACTTACTGAAATAATTTCTACACTAAATACATTAAATTCCATTTTATAAAGGGTTGCGGTAATTTCACGAAACAATTTAAACACCCAAGTTACAAATAGCAACTAACTATACAGGGTGTGCTGTAAGTTAGTCAACATCAGTCGTAGCTGCGGTTTTGGTTCAAAAGTTTCTAGTTGTCTGTATAGGAGTGATATATATCTAAAATTATGTTGTACGTACATTCGTAGCAACTTTCAATCAAATCTGTTTAGTCTTACCACTACGAGCAGTAGAAAGTTTTGGAAACTTAAAATTATGGAGTTAAAATAGGGATTTACTGTTTGTAAAGAACGACGTGTTTTTATAAAATTTTCTTTTGGTAAGACGTGGGCCTATTTATGGACCATGTGGTTGCTTTAGATCTGATCTGAACAGAAATGTATATTTATTAATCATTTCATAAAATACTTACAAAGCATATATATAAGAGAACTTACTATACCATTTTTTTTATTTGACACACCAACAAATCGACCCATAACACACTTACACAAGATCATTTTTGTATAATTATTAAATGCCCTTGAATACATTTACATACAAATATGCGGATGCTTTCAATGCTACTATATACTTTATCTGACCTGAAGACCAACGGATACTGCTTTAAGTATACTATGTACTATCTAATATATATTAAATTCCCGTGTCACGATGTTCGTTACCGTACTCCTCCGAATCGGCTAACATTTATTTTTCATACCCCTAAGTGATAAGAATTGCTCACACTAAAATTTATTTTATTATTTATTAGACATTTTTTTTTATAATATGAATACATACAACTAGAAATAATTTATTAGGCAAAGGAACGTTTGCTGGGTCAGCTATATAATGTACCTACTGTAATATTGAAGGTGTGGAAGAGAGATGCCGCTCTACAACTAGTAGTGCCCTGTCTCGCTTCCACTGTAATTGATTGTTTTATCACGTGGTGGTAAAAGCTCTGTGGATTTTCAGCTTTAAGATGCCTCCGTTTTTACTTCTCTTGTCATTAGTTAGTGCCTTGCTCCTGGTGCCTATTTGGAGTCGCGTCTTAAACAAATGTTCTTTCTTATAAAACAACATCCTATTGTTTCTTCGGATTCTGAAGTCCAAAAGTAAACGGTTACCTTTTAATTGACGTCTGAGGACTGATTTCATGGATTTCATACGTACACCAAACCCACTGTACGAAAAGTTTTGAGGGATCTCCTCATATTACAAGCATTTGTGTGATCCACAAATGCTTGTTCTGAGTCTGGGTGCCTTTATGCATATGATTTAGATGTTTGGTAAACTCCCCGCGTCACAAAAGCGTTGAATTCCTTAGACCGAGAGACGTTATAAAACAAAAGATTTTTTATGATGACTCTATTTTCTACTTAAATTAAATCCAAATTTACATTTTTTATAAATCACTTTCACACTGCAAGCTCCTTCTTTTTCTGTAAGTGTGTACGATATATTCATATCTTATATTACCTAAAAGTAACAAAATTAAATAATTGCTGCATTTTACGAAAATGCAAAACGGGAAGTGGACGACAACAGAAAACAACTAACTTAGGAATGTCAAACGTGTATTAGCGCACACGTGTCGACAAAATTGTATGGAAATTTTAGTTGGAACTTAATTAGACAGCTCTAATTTTCGCCTGTCCTTTTCATTATGTAGGAACAAGGTAAAAGCAGGCTTATTTGATTTTCAAAAGGTTCGGGAACGAAAATCGTTTTAATATTTAAAAAGTGAAAGTTGTTCAGTGTGTGTCTGTTATTTTTCTCGTTTCCGAAGTCTAAACTAATTAGATATGGAAGTATCTGGCACTTGGCTGCTTTTTGCAATACTAATCTACATATACGCGTGGGTAACACATAAAAATGATTATGTTAGACGCTTAGGTGGGGTACGGATACGCACAAAAAAGCTAAAGAAAATATTATTCGTTGTTATACTGGCAACTGAAAGAAATCTTCTTTGGGTTTTAGGTACTTTTGATAAGATACGTCCTAGGGACAGACAATCGATCGAGAGAGGACTTTAGGGTTCCATTCTTACCCACATTGTACCTAACTTATAAAGAACGATCAAAATGTATGAAGATTTCAGCCACCTCCTTTCCTCTTAAATCCAACGAGTTAACAAAATTCAATAAGTTAATTCATTCTACAATACCCACTCCAATTATTAACTTCGTTTGTGACAAAATTGATCACACACAGACGATACAGTCGATATAACACACATTCATCAAACATTTCAAAGGGCAGACAGCATTTGGCGCAGAATATTGGCTTGTAAATTGGTGACGCGGAACGAACTGACGAAAAATACCAATTGCTACCGAAATCAATCGGTCCATATAACCTCCCTGTGGTTACTGGGTGATTGTTGTGTTTCCGTGTCGGCATTTTCATTAACAACTTTTGATAGAATGCTCGATCGTATCGGGGTGTGTAGGTAGTGTGTTACCCTTTGTGAGTTGTAATAGTTGGTGGGTTTTTTGTTGTTTTATTGGTTGGTTTTTGTTTGTTTAAGTGACGGGGTCCGGGAAGAACTGTAAGTGTAAGGATATTTATTATCTTTAAAACAAAACCCGGTTACATTTCATTCAGTTACCCATTTTAATAGGGGTATTTTTTTAATAATCCTGTAGCTAGACTAGAAATATATTTATAAATAAACTTTGCAGTTCTATTTTTAAAATAAGTTATCTTAATAAATCTAGACCAATCAATTTTATTTTCAAATAACCTACCCTTTTTTCCAAACAGCATCTTCAGATTTAAAAATACGGTTTGAGGTTAGATACTAATCTAACCTCAAACCACTTGACTCACAAAAACAAAAAAAAAAACCTTTGTGCAATCGAAGAAATTTGTAAGTCCGTTAGAAAATGAGCACCTAGCAAATTTTAGACGCAGCGCTCATAGATGGCGGCGTTATTGCAATCTTGTGGTGAATGCAGCGAGGTAACTCCGGCCAAGTCGCATTATGGCGCTCATTGCGACCGCTCTTATTGCAAATGAGCTCTGTGGCACTTCCAGAGAAATGCATCGGCGCGAATGTGGAAATGGCTCTGGGATTCGAGACCTAATTTTGAATTGAGATTATTTTAATACTGTGGAGTTGACTTTACAAGGGTGAACTGGACTTGGGTAAGTTTGTAATTTGTTGGTTGATGATTACTTTATATCAGACTTTTGTTTTTTGAACTCTTGTTAGATTTGAGGTGTCGGTCTTCTAATTTATTTTTTATTTTTGTGGAAGCTGTAAAATATTACAAACTTATCACATCGCAGTCAGGAATATAGAGAAATATACACTACTAATGATTGTAGGAGTTACCTGATATTGAAAAAATAAAATACTAAAGTAGGTATTTATAATGTTTTATTTGTTATTGTTTTCCTTCTTATCATATGACAATATTATGGCACAGACTTAAAATTAGATATAAATAATATGACTTAATTAACTGGAAAGAATACAAATTAAGAGAATCCAGATAATTTTACTTTTACTTGTAAACTGCATGTGTTTTGAGAAAGTCCATTTCATGACTCAAGCTACGCAACTAGTAGCAACTAGTCAGCTCATGAGTTATGAGTCCGTTTGAGTCTGAAACTAGGCGCACGATCTAAATAAATACGCGTGAGTAAATAGTCGTATCATTAAAATACCTACCTAGATGCATGAATAATGAAATTCGAAATGTGGAATTTTATTTTAAATAATTTGCAATTTATTTCGAAATTTTGGGCTACAAAACAAGTGGCAGTGCACAGCAGTCAACACTCATAAAAATTCTATAATTAGATGACATTTTCTTAGTTAGTTGTCCAGGTTACAAATACTTTAGAACGCTCAATGTTGTAAAAAGGTATTAATTGATTTCTTCTAGATCAGCAATACTCGAACTTATTTACAGTCGCTAAAAATACATTTTAGTCATGGTGACAGGAAAGCAAAAAAAAAAAGATTTACTAACTAAACAAAGCGCAATGGTAGTGAAATTTAATACGGTTTTCAATAAATTTGCATCCTTAGTTGGACCAATAAGGTTAAGTATACAGGTTGAGTACGGTTCCTCCAGATTTTTTCGGCGTATGTATTATAATATGCTACATAATTTAAAAAAAGAAAATCAATATTATATTGAACAGCTCATTTATATAAATAATAACTTACAATAAGTAGCCAAGAAAGATTTAACAATAAAAGTTTTCATGATGAAATATACATTGTTATTTTAATATTTTTGTGATATGATAACAAAAAACAATACACTAACGCATTTGCTCATTCCTCGCTCAAATTATCACACATCTTTTTGTTCAAACTGCTCTCAAAATAAGTATTTATTACATAAGTAATACTTAATTAACACACTATTTAAAACGTAAAGATAAATTAATTATTTAATACTAACACCTTTAGTGGTATTATCTGTCTAATTATCAAAAGCAACTGTGAATGATATCCAAATACGATCAGCACGAAAATTACAATATTTCCGCTTTCGCTGTTTTGCTATTACAGTTAGATGATTACTCGTAGCATGTTTATATGTAGTGTAAAAATACTCGTAAGTAGGGGTTAGCCAATGACATCATTGGTTGTTTTCATCGGCTAATTATTTTTCACATTTTCGAATACCGGTTCCTTACTAAAATCAGTTATAAAAACTATTGGGTTCAGGTTATTTTAATAATTAATACGTCCGATCAAGTAAGAATTCTTTTATTGTCAACTAAGAACAAAAACAACTACTGACAATTGCGAAAAAACAACCGCACTTCAAACATCAGAAAAATAAAACATTTTAAATTCAAACTATGACAAAGGAGGTCAATCTCATTATAAAGTTTATAATCTAACACTCCCACTTAAACTTTATAATGGAATCCAATACCTACATACTAAATTACTTCTACACACTTTATAACAGGATAAAAATATGTTGCACATAACAATATCCTAGAATCAATATCTGAAGCAAAATCAGAATCAGAATAACCCATTAACTCACTTTTACAATTATAAGCAATACAAAATCTATTGTCTTTATTAAATATCTAATTATTCTTTTGACAGCATTGACATGATTCTTATTTGGGTTATTTAAATATCTACTAACTATATTTAATGAATAAGCTAAATCAGGTCTAGACACTATTGACAAAAACATTAGGGCTCCCACTGCTTCCCTATATGGAAAGTTTGTTACATTTTCGCCGTCGTTTTTCATCAAAATAACATTATTATCAGCAGGGTACTACATGGAGTGGCTTCAGACATATTAAACTTTTTAATCAAGTGCTTTATATACTGCTTTTGACTTATTACAATTGAATTATTACTCTTAGTTATGTCCATACCAATAAAAGTATTTAAATTCAAAACCTTTATCTTAAAATTATTTTTAAGGTCATTAATTATATGTACTAATATTTCCTTATTTTCTGATAACAACAAGGCGTCATCAACATATAATAATAAAATAACTCTGAAATTATTGAAACATCCAACAAAAACACAGTTGTCTGAAGGACATACTTTAAAACCATAGTTACTCAAAAATGAAGAAAATTTTCTATTCCAACAACGAGAGGATTGCTTTAAACCATACAATGATTTAACTAACTTACATATTTTTCCTTGCTCAGCCTGGACACCTTCAGGCACCTCCATGTAGACATCTTCCAGCAATTCACCATAAAGAAATGCCGTTTGAACATCGAACTGCTGTATTTCATAATTCTTTTGTGCTGCAAGAGATAATATAACTCTGATAGAGTCATACCTGGTCGTCGGTGAAAACGTCTCCTTGAAATCAACATCTCTTACTTGAGTAAATCCACGAGCACAAAGACGAGCTTTGTATCTACTAATATTACCTTCTGGATCTCTCTTTACACAAAATACCCATTTTGAAGTTACAGTTCTTTCATTGTTTCTATCGACTAGTTTCCAGGTTTCATTCTCTTCAATTGATTGTAATTCTTCTCTTATAGCTTCTTTCCACTTATTACTATCTTTACATTTCATAGCTTCTTCATATGTTTCAGGAACCTCATACTCACAAAAGTTTGCTTCTTCATATCTTACTCTTCTAGGTCGTAGTGTAATGTTTCTTTCTTCATCACTGGAAATTATTTGAGAAGGTTGATATGTTGGATCATTTTGGCTATTTGTGCTTTCATAACTAATATCTGATAAATTTTCATCCTCCATAGAAGTTTCTGGTAAGACTTTACTTTGTTTCTGTATGGGTAAAGACTGTTGAGGTGTTAAAATATCATTTACCCCATTCTCTTCTATGCCGCTAGTTATGTCAATTGAAGCACAATTTTTATTCAGCACTAGTGGGTTGGTTTCGTTGAAGCGTACATTTCTACTTATTGTTATTCTTCCAGTGTTAATATTGAGCATTCTGTAATTTTCGTCCTCATATCCTACTAGCATTAGTTCAATACTCTTCTTATCTAACTTCTTTCTCTTTTCATCAGGTACATGAACATATCCTTTTGAGCCAAAAACTCTTATGTGCTCAAGATAGGGCTTCTTTCCATTCCATAGCTCATATGGAGATACATCTTTTGTTTGTGAGGATGAACTCCGGTTCAATAAATATACAGAACAGTTTACTGCTTCAGCCCACAACTTTAATGGTAAGTCACGAGCATGTAACATAGATCTTGCACTTTCCATAATTGTACGCATTTCTCGTTCGGCTCTTCCATTCTGCTCTGGAGTGTATGGTGCTGTACGTTCATGAATTATTCCTTCACGATCTAAATAGTCTCTAAAATCATTGTTAATATACTCACGTCCATTGTCTGTGTGCAGTATTTGAGTACCACGACCCAATTTATTCTTCAATATTGCATTATACTTTTTAAAACAATCTAGGGAGTCGCTTTTATGTTTGATCACATATATATGCCTGAAACTGGTAGCACCATCTTTAAATAAAATGAAATATCTTGCACCCGATATGGATTCATGTTCTAAAGGCCCACATACATCACTATAAGTCAATTCTCCAGGTTCACATTGTCCTCTGTGAGACTTATGAAATAGTATGCGACTCTGCTTACCGTATTGACATGCTTCACAAGTAAAGTTGTTATCATCTGTGAAGGTCACCGGAATTGCACCATTCTTACTCATATTTAGCACTTCTTTGACATTTAGATGTCCCAAACGTTCATGCCAGACTTTTAGACTTGATTCTACTACATTACATTTTTCTTGCACAATACTTTTGATATTTATTTCATAAAGATTGTTTTCTTTTAATGTTGCAGTCATAACAACACAGTTGTTCTTCATTATTAAGGCATCTTTGTTTCTTTTGACAATGACATAACCTTTTCTAGTCACCATACCTTCTGAAAATAAATTTCTGCGTAACTCTGGTACATAGAGTACATCTTCTAAAATGCTCTTCTCCCATTTTCCATTCACACATCTATTGATTAATATATTTCCATGACCTTGCACTGAGAGTATTTTCTTATTTCCCAATATCACAGTTCTATCATTATTACTCTGATCGTATTCTTGTAACTCACAAAAATAATCATGTCTGTATGACATGTGCGCAGATGCACCACTGTCAAGAATCCATACATCTGTATTAGTTTCAGATTGTAAACATTGTTCTGCACTAAATGCTAACATCTTTTGCTCTTGAGGTTTCCTCTCAGATTTCTTTGGGGCTCGACAGTCTCTTGCGAAATGTCCTCTTTTGTTGCAATTGTAACATATGAAACGATGTCTCTGTTGACCCGACCTTGTACTGTGGTTATTACTGGTACTGTTTTGTTGATTCTGAAATTTATTCTGTTTTGTAAAATTCTTTGTAGCTACTAAGGCAATCTCAGCTTCTTCTTCATTTGTCAGGCTAGCTTCCTCATCTAATAATCTTGCAGTAAGATTGTGAATTGTTTGTGATTTTGGATCTAAGGATAACCAAGCTTGACGTAATGATCTATATTTTGCAGGTAAAGTGCTTAGTATTTTAGTCATAATAGCTGTGTTACTTATTTCTTCACCACTTTCCTTCAGCTGTTTTGCTAAATTCTCCACATTAGCTACGTGTTTAGCAATGCTGTCAGTCGGCGACATCTTGTATTGGTAAAACTTTTCGTGCACCATCATTTTGTTTAGTTCAGACTTTGCTTCATAGATAGATTCCAATTTTAACATTATTTCTCTTGCCGTTTCACAGTTTTCAATAAGCGAGATTTGGCCGAGATCCATTGAGGACGTTATGATGAACATTGCCATCCCGTCATCTCTTTCCCACTGTGTATCAGCGACCTTGGGTTTTTCCTTCTTGATATCTAATCCTTTTGCTTTTAAAGCACAATTAATTTGAAATTTCCATTGTCTGAAATTGTTGCCGCAAAACTTCTCAATTTTCATGGAATTGTTAACCTCCATGATTTATTACGTTATTCGAGCCGGAACTATTATTACTTTCACGAACTAAAACGTGACTGCTCTTTACTTATCGACAAACGCGTATTCTGGGCCCATAACCTATTGGGTTCAGGTTATTTTAATAATTAATACGTCCGATCAAGTAAGAATTCTTTTATTGTCAACTAAGAACAAAAACAACTACTGACAATTGCGAAAAAACAACCGCACTTCAAACATCAGAAAAATAAAACATTTTAAATTCAAACTATGACAAAGGAGGTCAATCTCATTATAAAGTTTATAATCTAACAAAAACGAACTAAAATTCAATTGAATATCAGCTTTTACAAAAAAAGTGAGTTACACAAGATTTCGACTTTCAGAAAAGGGGTGTCAGAAATACGTAAAAAAATGGCATTCTAATTAGCTTAATAAAATTCTTATCAAGCCGATATCAATTAAATACAATTATGTTATATGTATTTCTATTAAGTTTTACTTTAGCAATAATACCAGTTTTTTATAAATAACTTGGGCTTTGTTTCGTTTACAAACAAGCAATGGTTTTTTCGTCTGATGAGTATGTGTAGTACATAAAAGGAATCTCAAAAAGCAGAGTATATTCTTAATAATAATTTTAGTCGTGGAAGTCTGACAGCGCAATGCTACTAAGCCTGTTTGTTTCTCTTCCACAACCAGAACTACGTATATTGTGAGTTAGCCTTCTCACGTACCGTTAGCCACTATTAAGCTCGATGAAAATGTGACTGAGAGCTCTAGATTTTGGAAAATATTCTTGCGTTATCTATTTGGCCATAATTTATAGCGGGCCTTAATAAAATAAACGTGGCCTCAAATACTTAAGCCAAGTTCAATGAGAGAAGATTACCTAATTGCGAAACTTAAATTAATGTTAAATCAACTAAAGCAGAAAATATTTATTAAATAACCTACATTTAGGTTTACTAAGCCTGAACTGTGACTAGTAAGAACTCCTAGTTCCTACATAATTAATATGCATTAGGAACCCTATTTAGAACCCGTAGAAATAGGTTTAACTCTCTAGGGATACGTTATTTAATAAAACTATTTTTTATAATAAATTACGCCGCCGATGATGCCTGAAAGAAAAAAAATAATTCAATAACAAATGTAGCCAGGAGGGGGATGATATTTGTCATTGTTTGGATGTAGATTGAAATAATCGGTTGACACTTAAAGACCAGCGATAATATTAAACATTTTTACGTTGTTTGCCTCAAAATTTTCGCCAGTTTCAGTCCAATCCATGTAGGATTTTTTGAAGGAATCGTTCATTTCTTGCAAGATGTTGACATTGTTATGGACCTACCTCTTACGCCTCACTTTACTAGCTTCTACTTCTACACAAAGAACTATAAATTTACTATCACAGGAATAGCTGAAACAAAAAAGAACAGTTTATTAAAAATGAAAAGAAGAGAAAAAGCAAATTACAACAATCTGGTAAAAACAAAATTATGTGGATTTGGTAGGTATGTTGTAGAGTCGTCTCACTAACATGTATATTGTGTTTTTGCAATAATTATTCAAACAATCTGATAAGTATTTATCATCGGATTTTCATTAAAAATGCGGATCGATCGTTATATAATAATAGTGATACATGATACCTTCTCATGGCTTGACGGACGCGTCATTGTCCGAAATAGAAACTAGTTGGGCGTTTCAAGAATAACACGTTAATGAATCGAAGTACTACTAAGACAAACCGAAAGAAATTTCCGACCAAACGGTAATATCCCGCATTTGCCAAAAACTAAATCTAAGTTATTGGTATAAGTAAGTAAAAAAAAAAATTCGTCCAATTAAGGACACCATAGGGATTCCCAATTTGGGATACTTTGTTTAAGTCTCGTATATTATATATAAAAGCTAAAAGTTCTTACCTATCTTGGTTTAGCAGTCGATTGGTGTGTAACGAAGACCCAACACCGTGTGAACTGGTTCTGTTACTTTGCCAGTCATTGCAGTTATTATATCGATACACAGTACCATTGTGGTCGTTGTGTCCACCGTGCCAAATAATCTTTTCAGGCCTGAAATAAAACAAAAACAAAATAATTTGTAGATTTTATTTAAATCTGTTTCTTCTCATCACATATACGATAATCATGATCGCAACTAGGTCGTCTCCTTTTTGGAATATAAAGTAAAATTCTCTAAAAATTATTAAAAATGTAAACAAACATAATGTAGAGACATACATTTGTACAATAATTGTGTTTACCATACTAATGTTATAAATGTGAAAGTAACTCTGTCTGTCTCGTTTTCACGCCAAAACTACTGAACCGATGTGTGAAAACATTCTAAAAATCACAATAAATTTGTTTCATAATTTTGGAATCCCGAGAAAACCATGTCGTGGTAAAGTTTAAAGAAACATGACAACTCACCAGTCAGGATCAATCATAACACTTTTTCCATTAAAGCTATAGATAACGAAATTCGGTTCGCTAAATACTCCTCCACTCCCGTCAAATATGCTTGCCCAAGAGCTGAATAAATCAGAACCATTTAGATTTACCACCGGCAAACTCCTGTCTGCTCTGTCCACAAGGAATAGGAGATCCTGGTTCCTGAAAAATAGATAATACTTAAATTTTATGGAATCCTGGAAACCCCTAATATCGGAAGTTAGGAAGAGGTATCCTTGGCATCTTTTTCATCACGTTGAAACGGAAAGATAATACTGAGGGTCCGTCCGTCCATCCGCATGTTACCAAGCCATACTTAGCTGCTTAAGCATAGTGAGGATACATCTTTTACAGGCAGAGGCATTGTTGGGAACCTAAATATTCAATGTGATGGATAGGCTGGTGTTATTATTTTAAAAAATCAGGATATTTACTTTGTTGTTAAAAATGCTCTAAATGTAGCTCGTTTGCCAGCCACTTGCTTGCTTTGTTCATGACACAGGGAATCGACAGCTTCTCGTCCCCGAAGGAAGCCACTCAGGATCTTTCCCGAGTACGGCTCGTTTAAAGCCACCATTCGAATCTGGAAAAAAGTTTAAAACAGTGTTTTCTTTTTATTTTTTGATACGACTCGCTGTAAAGAAAGTGACGTCAACTATAACTATTCGTGTTGATTTAGAAAACGAATTCATAGGTTAGATAGATTTCCAAAAAATAATTTATATGTTTAGTTGATGTAATTAAGGTTACTTTTAAGTTCGCTTATGTAGTTAAAAACGCATTATTAGATAGTTCTCCTTACCGATTGTACTTTTTAAATAAGACCTACAGACAGTTTGATTTCGTGCATGAAGTGACTTTCTTGATCTTTATTTGAATCAAGTTTGACGTTAGTTATTTTAGGATTCCGCTTACACGTTCAAGGAAAACATGATAAAGGATGTAAATATAGACTTCATATCCAACTATAAATATATATAATTCATTATGGCAGATCAAAGGAAATTATTTGGAGAAGGAACGTGGTTTTGGTAGATGGACTTCATTCGCGGTATTAATAGAAGGTTGAAGAATTTTGAAGTTCCATTAATTTCAGGTCTCGCTGTCTCTTTTGCAGTATCAGAAAACTTCTATTTAGGTCTTAACCGACAACAATTTTGAAGTCTTTTTCGACTGTGAAGTGCAATCGAAATATCGAAGGTACTTGGTGTTTTAATAAAGATTGAGTGATCCGAATCCAAAATAAATTTTTGCTCTGAAGTGTCAAAGTAGTTGGAAAAATATCACTATTTGATGCATTGTGTGTGGCACATCTTAAACTTATTATCTAGCTTAAGATGTCGAGGCTCGCTTTCACCAGATATAAAAGTCCAAGAATATTTGATATCCAACACGAACTAAGAGTTCAGGGAACAGAAGTGGTACCAGTAGCTTTAATTGATAAAATAAAGTTCACCTATCAAACCTTCAGTCAAAATCTTAGGACAATGGTTTGGGAGGTAATCTTAAAATTATAAATACTAACAGTGCCTCTCCTTTTAGGTGGAAGTCTTCGTGTAGTGATAGGTGCTGACGTCTGATCCGACAACATCTGGCCCATCTGTAAGGTTTAAAAGAATCACATCAGAAAAATTAAACAATAGTGTGTTTGAAGTAAAATTGGTTTTAAAATGAAAACTGGTAGTGGTGAATACCACAAAAAAAGTCGCAAATTATGAAAAATGACATAAAATCAAAGTAAACAATACAACATTGTTACATTACAAAATTAAGGTTAAACAAATCAAAGTTAATACAACATGAATTTATTATAACAACTCAAAGAATCAGTGTGCAAAACATTATTCTGGTTGAAAACCTTGACCATCACAAAGATATCATGAATAAACGGCGCCACGGAAGCATATCACAAAAATGTATTAAAAATTCAAAATCAATAAAGCTATTTACCACAACATATTTCCATCCGTTTTCAACCCTCAGCAATAATATTTTCTCTTGTATAACGTATGCTAACGTTCCCAGCTGTGTTTTCTCTGTCCTCTGTAAAGGAAACCAATTATGTACATATATTTACCTATTGTTCTAGGCAATGGTACCTTGGAGAAGAAATATTTGCCTTTGAATATTTTTCCTGTTTACTAATGCTTGATTTCAGCTCAAATCTAGCTGTTTCTTCACCTTTGCTATGTTTGAATAGAAGTCAAAACATTGAAGGTGAACATTGAGGATTGGAAGTAACAAACTAACGACCAAACCAATAAGTTTTATAGCTCAGAGGGAACATATTTCTGTGATCTATTTGCAATAAACTAAAAGTAAAGTTTATATATATAGCAATAGAACAATGACTCATGTTAACTACAAAACGTTCTGTAAGCTGTACTTCAAAATTTATTGTTTCCTAGGAGTTTGTAGTATCGTGTTATTGCTTTAAATCTTAAGAATGCTTTGAGTACAATAAAATTCGCCGTAAAAACAAGGCCATGAAACAATTTAATGTTTAACCGTGAAGCTGCTGGAAATAATGTTCTTGAGGTACTTGTTTGAAATATAATATTTTCTTAAATAGATCAGCCAAGCTCATGAACTATATATTATTATTATGAACTATTTGAAAAACAGTGTATTTTTTAAATGGACTCCCGCCCTAATTTATTCAATCTTTGTATGGCGCGGGGTTTTACGAACATTCGAATCACAAAGACTGACTTTCAGAATAAACCGTTGTGGATCACACAAATCATGTCCTGCGCACAAATCGAACCCGCGGCAAGTAGGAACACAAAATACAAATACTTAGGAGTAACCTAAGTATGTTTGTTTTATCATAAGATTCGATCAGTGTTATCGATATTAGTAATTCGACTAACTTCTTTATTTACCTTCAAAAGACCTCTTTTTGTTCTGTAAACAACAGTATTTGTTTCATAGAAGTGATCGTCGTCCATCACGTCACCTGAAAACATGACTACAATGAAAAATATTCAGGAATTGAAGGAGGTTCTATTGAACTACTTAGAAAAGCCCATTGTGAATTGTTTCAACTTTAAGTTTCATATTTCATTTTCATAAGTTCAAAAAGTTAGTTACCCTTTCTCAATAAGTTATTTCTACATAAATAAACAGCATCTTTTAAGAAACTTTTCTTTAAAAAATTTGAATTCATTTATCAAAATACTAATTATTTTAGTTCGTACCTGGCATTGTAACAAACGAATGATTGTTATCGTGCCAAGGTGGCATATCATATTGGTGCGTAGTGGCCTCGATAGCCGGCTGCCCGGGCAATCCAGGGGGCCCAGGAGGTCCAGGTGGCCCTGGGGGGCCAAGTATGACAGGGGCTCGTTTTACGTCCTGGCATGACCCCGGTGGGCCTCGAAGTCCAGGCTCCCCAGGTAAACCTGGACTACCCACTAGACCCATATCTCCTTTTTGACCTTTCAACTGCAAAACAAGCGGAGGTATAATGTTACTTAAAACAGCACTTTTGATGAACCATTTTTTATTGTTCTAATAATATGTATACTGCCGAACGAAGAAATGTATGAATTACTTACCTTTGCTAAATCAATTTTTGGAGTTTCGCCTTTCTCTCCTTTCAAGCCCATAGTGCCATTAAATCCAGGAGGGCCAACGGGTCCCTTGAAAATTAATAAAAATGATGTAAAATATTCAAATTAATTAAACAATCCGTTCATTATTAATCAGAAATATCTTCATGTCTTGACTTACCGTAGGACCTATAGGTCCGGTGTTTCCTTTTTGTCCTTTGGGCCCAGTTGGTCCAGTTTTGCCCGTGTAACCTCTATGCCCGGCCGGGCCCGGTCTGCCAACATGTCCAGGGGGACCAGGATTTCCTTTTGCACCCTAAAATGAATTGAGCACATTTGGATATGAATGAGGATAATTCATGGTAGCCACGAAACATCTGTACTGTAGAAAAAGTATTGAGGGTACAGCAGTGTTAATGGGCTTGTTTTATACTAAGTAATATTTTTTATAATATATTATAGCATTAATCCCATGCCGATGTAAAATGAATATATTACGTGTTATTAATGCAATAAAACATCGATATTTAATGTTACTATCCAATAAAATAGAATGCAAAGAAATATTTTCCATAAACTTTGCGTCGAGCTTACTTTAACTGGTGTTACTTTTGAAGGCACAGGTCCGGGTGGCCCCGGTAATCCTTGGTCTCCTTTTTGTCCTGTATCACCCTTTGGTCCAAGGTCCCCTTTGATACCAGGTTCACCATCTCTACCGGGCCTCCCGTGAGATCCATCTTTGCCATTCATTCCCGGGTCACCTTTTTCACCCTGGGAATATGGGATTATAAATAATATTATCAGGTTATTTGATTAGACTCTTTTAGATCAGTATTACAACCAAGAGGTACTATGTTTTATAGGGTAACTATAGCTTATTGGAATTCTAAAGTATAAGATATATTATAATGTGTGCTTGGCTGATTTCAATGCAGATATTGGACTACCTTTTCACCTGTATCTCCCCTTTCTCCAGGTAAACCTCGCAATTTTTCAACTACAGCTTCATCTGCAAAAATAAATATCTAATTAAACCAGAGCACTGTTTTCATGAAGTTTAGATCATCAAGTTACATTTCTTATCACCATAGTCTTGAAACCAATTATTTTCTATATTCCACGAAACTAAAAATAACTAACGCTAACAAAAACTTATAATAAAATACGAAGAAACGGTAAAGCCGAACTTTATCTACCCTTATTCCTCTTTAAACTCTCGTGTGGTAAAAATACCCAATACAACACAATAATACAACGTCGACTCAGGATCAAAGCCAATAGAGGGCATAGTAACAAAAAATGCTTAGGGATTCAATCTACTTACGTTATTACATTTCCGTGACCAGAATGCTTTGTTTGATATTGAAATTTATTCAGGTTGTTTCGAACTGGAATGGATAGCTAAATAAACAAGAGATTGTGGGGACAAGATTCGAATATTATTGAAACTTGATCAACTTACTTATTTCTGGATTCAGGCTTTCGTCTAGAATGGAGGCTAGAGATGCTGGCAGGCCTGCAAGTCCCGGGGCCCCTTTGTCGCCTTTATCACCTGCATGTATATAGTTTTTAGAAATTTCTCGAGGGCAAAATTTTAACTAGAAGCTGCAGGATATCTTTTGTGACATATTTAGGAAAACTTTGGTTCAAACAAAGATTTAGCAAATGTAAGATTATTTCCCTCTGAATTGCAAAATTACATGTTAGGGAAGCTTTTGTTCAAATAAATATCAGAGTGATTTCCTCTGAATTGCATAATTTTATTTTTTCTAGAAAGCTGCAGTTATTGTATTATTTAAATTCTTGAAATGACTAATACATTTTGCATACATCGACGGTTATTTTTCCTTATATATATAATAGTACAGTATTGTGTGATATCCTTACCTCTTTCACCTTTTTCAACTGGAAGCCTTTCAATGAGTGTTTCACCTCTATCACCTTTCTCACCAATGGAGCCTGGATCTCCTCGTAATCCCTGAAGGGCATAATATCGATTCATCATCACGACATAATACTGTACAATAATAATATCGTACAGACACAAATAATAATCTTTTACCTGCAACCCCCTTTCACCAATTGGTCCTTTTTCTCCTGGTGGCCCAGGTTTGCCTGTATCACCTTTGGCCCCTGGAATACCGGGAGACCCTTGAGCACCCACTGCACCGGGTATGAGGACTTCCTTCATCTTTTTTTCTGTTTCCTGTCAATGTTACTTCTGAACTGGTAGGTACTTAATTGTATATTTAAGATATTACAATTGTAATTATATTAGGAAATTTAAACTTGAAAATGTTATTAATTTTAAATATTATTTATTTTATTACATTTTTGCAAATCTGCAGGTGAAAAGTCAAATAATTGTTGATGACTGATATGCAATATGTACAAAAATAAGATTAAAAAACAATAATCACCACACATTTATCACCCGGTGGTCCCGGAGGTCCTATAGAGCCATTTTTCCCGGGAGGACCAGGCGGTCCTTGAGGTCCATCTTTACCTGGGACCCCAATGCTACCAGGTTTACCTGGAAGACCTGGTGGTCCCTGCTCACCTTGGAGACCAATTATACCCTGAGATGGAAAGAAAAACATCGTTTAAACTTTTTCCAAAGAACTTCTTTTCTTTTAACACCTTTACCAATATTTTTAACATTTCACGATATAATTTTACGACAGTAATACAATTTTGTAATTTATCACTACTTCATGTTCTTAACTTACTGCTGACTAAAAGATTCAAAAATATATTTAGCTATATTTAAAAAAATAGTTCTTACAGGTAAACCTGGTGTTCCTGGCTCGCCAGTCAGGCCTTTCAATGTCGGCAGAGTTTCCACAATGCTCGTTACGAAATCTTTGGAACATTCGCACGACTGTAAAAGAAAATTTCAATGTAACATTTGCTTTACCGCAGATGTGTTTAGAAATTGATAAAGTCAGAAAGAAACTTACTCCTTTTTCTCCTGGTAGACCAATAAGGCCTTTAGGCCCGGGCGGTCCTATTGGCCCAGTGTCACCCTGAAGCAAAAAAGAAGATGTGTCATTTTCAAACCTTTTCATTTCCAACGTTTTTGGTAGAAACTAACGCCTTTTTAAGAAAGATGTTGCTTCTACCTCACACCACACGAGATCACCTCTGTTGTGGATGTACTGTTTTTGAGTTCTTTACCCAATGAGTAAAAATATTAAGCTATTACTAAGGTTATGTTGTCTGTCCGTCTGTACGTTTGTAACTAGGCTGTATCTTAAAAATCTTGTTAACTAGACAGTAAAAATTTTAAGTGATTGAAGTTAAATGGAGGTTTTAAGAAACGTTTGGTAAGGACGGAAGTTGAAAGTGATCGTTTTTATGTATAGAGTAATATTTATTCAGGTACTTACTGGTTCTCCAGTGAACCCTACATCTCCTTTCTGCCCCTTTATACCTTCGACACCATCATTACCGGATTTACCTTGATCGCCCTTTTCTCCTTTTTGGCCCTTATCGGGAAGTGCAGTTGCTGTAACACAATAGTTTTGTTATAATTATTTACAAAACACACGTTTCAATGTAATACTTCAAAGGTACAGAAAATACATTTATTTCGACGTAAAGACTAATTACTTTAATAAATTGGAAAGTAAAAAAAAGATGCGCTGTGATCAATAAGATGAAATTAATTTCAAAAAATGTTTTTTAATTATTTCGATCAAGATATACCTGAAAGATGTGACTGAGTAAACTTATTTGTATTACTTATATTATAATGTTTAATAGGAGAAGTGTGTGTTGTCTATAATAACCAAACAGTTATTCCTGCAACTAGAGTCAGTAATGGAACGTTTCAAAAGTGCCTGAAACGGCCTATTTGAAATAAAAACTTTTTGATTGATTTGATTTTGATTTTGTAAAGTTACTAAGGAAACGGACTCGGACTCGGACACGGAACTATTAATTGCTCTGAAATGGGCCGCATATATTTTTGGATCAAAAAATTACCTGTGGTAAATTCATCACTAAATTCGCCAAGCTGTGAACATAAATGGCGCATGTTAATTTGAAAATAAATAGTAATAAAGTCATGTTAATTTATTAATTGTTTTAGATTAATTATTATAAACGACACTGCAATAAGCATAAAGTAGGTACAACATAGATTAACTAACTATTAAAGCCAATATTAGTTGTTAGAATTTTGTAAAAAATAAAATTTCATTATTTACAATTTTTATTTACAGTTTTTTACACAAAATATACATTTTTAAAAGTTCAATATTTTGTCAAACGAAAAAGAAAAATATTTACATTTTAAGATAATTTATATTTTTAGAATAAGTACGTTCTTTTAAAATAAACATTAATGACACAACTAGTCCTATTTATAGCACACTTCACACATTTTGTATAGGCACAACTAATAGAGTCTAAAACTAAATAGCTTTATTTTTCTTGTCAGATACAATTTAAAGTAGAATAGTCACAAAATTAGCATGCCAAAGGTAAAACCACGAACACACACTTACTGTGAAGTCGTTCGTGCCATTATTTATCTATGAAAAATATCATTTTTATTAATAAAGTAATTAAAAGATTAATATTTTGTTCTCTATCATTTTCTTAAACAAAAGTAGATTTATAAAAATTCCAGTCTTTGTTCGCTTATGAAGGTCTGAAATGGTATCTATTTTTTGTAGGCGAATTTTATTTTAATTTATAACATTGAAGTCTCCACATGCTTAGCTTCCTCCTATAATTCACCACTTGTGAATTGTTAATTGAAAATAAATCATATTGTTTTATGCTTATAGGTTTAGTTTCGTAAGATATCGAATATTTGGCATAGTAATAATAAAATTTAATTCTGAGTAAGCGGGAAGTTCCTATTATGTTTTAGTCAGCGCGTTCACTATGAGATCTTAAAGCCAGGGCTGTTACTGAAGCAGAAGCGAGACGAAGATATGTGTAGTATAATACGCTGTCTCACTTGCACTATAGTAACACTCCACTCCCCGATTCTGCTATTTACGATGGCCGACGAATGAATGGAAATAGGATTAAAATAACACTATTCATATTCTCCTAAACATTTTTCCAACATAATAATTGGAATTTCACTGGATTGACCGTGAGTGTGCCGAACCGTAGTGAATTTGCAAAATGCTAAAGGGAATAGGAAAAGTTAAATAAATAAATAAATGCGGACAACATCACATACATTGTTCTGAACCCAAAGTAAGTTGCTAAAGCACTTGTGTTATGGAATTCAGACACAACGAAGGTACCACAAACACCCAGACCCGAGACAATGTAGTATGAATTTTTCCGACCGAATTTTTATGACCGGGGATCGAACCCGGGACCTCAGAGCTAGCGACACCTTGAAACCGGTGCGTACGCCACTCGACCACGGAGGTCGTCAAAAGTTGCAAATTTAATCTTTTTTTTTTACATCGGCCATTATAAAATAGCAGAATCGCGGCCCTAGGAGCCAACCACTATGTCTAAAAGTAATATTATTAATAGTAATAGACTAAAAAAAGATCGTTCTTTGTCTATGTCACGTTTTAACATCCATAATAACATTTCTTCAAGACGTAGTAGAGCCTCTAATCCTGGCGTTCATAGTATAGCGTATAGAAGTATTTTGTTAAGAGGAAATAGTAATTTTTTTCAAGTCTATTAAAAGCCAATCATTGTTTTCCCCAGTTTCGTTATGCGCCAAAACGGAAAAATTAAATAGAATTTAGAGTATTGTACTACCAAATCTTTTTAACGCCATTTCTATGATAAATTTGTCTGCAAAGAAGTATTTTTTTTACTTTTACCTTAGATAAACACCTTATCTAAGTGAATAGTTTGATGTTTATTTAGGAACCATGACTAATTATTAAAGAGGAAAATATGTGAAGTTGACAACTTCCTTTTTATTCTTCTACTATAATAAAGACTAATTTAAGTCTTTTAAAGTTTTTTTCTAATTTCTTTATACTTTAATGAGAAATCAAGAGCGATGGCGTTAAAAAGATTCTAGCCAATTGGATTGTAAGATTTTGAGACGGGCGTAGCCAAAGCGGGAAGTCTAAGTAAAAAAAAGTACTAACTATATCTGAAATATCTTTTTCCTGGAATGTGAAAAATGTATTTATTATTAATATTTTATATTATTATTGTTTAAAGTTTATATTCTTATCAGCTGTTAAGTCCCACTGCAGGGTAAAGGCATTTCTTGCTTCCATTTGCATGAAAGAAGCCAGCTTTGTGCGAAAGAGTCGATTTCGACCCACCATGTGGTCCTTTCACGAGGTCAACTTTTATTCTCAACCACAAAGTGTGTGGTTGCTTTAACCCATTGTATATACGGCATCTGGCAGATGTGAACTATATTAATATTAAAATTTTAAATATAAATGGATTATATCTACCTTACGACACACGTTATACTTGATTGTATCCTCGCTGACATTTGCGTATAGTTTTAACTCCTGAATCGCTCCCTGAAACAAAAGAATGAAAAATTTATTGTACACATACGAATTAATATTTATTATCACTTTAAATAACATTTTTGAACAGACCGGACTTTTTATCAGTATTATTAAAACAATGTAAATCAACCAATACAAAAGTGACATCAAAATTAATTTGTAAGGTTATTATTTTCCGAACAAACCATTTTTAAGGCAAAGATGAGAGGGAATCAGGGCCACTAAGACAAGCAAGAAGAAAAACTATCCAGTCAAGTCTGTAAAAGTCCAGAATTAATACTATTTTTGGCTTTAAAAACTCCAGTTGTTTAAAAGCACGTCGTCAGACACAGGTTGACTGTATAATGATATTTTTTGCCTCGACGCTGATTTATTGTTCTGCTAGAAGATTAAAAATATGGCGGGATTCACTAAGCTTTTGTGAAAGGATGAGAGAGATTTTCTATGAAACTGACGAAGGAAAATGTTCCGTGGCATCGACACGGGCCAAGTTTACGAGATTGAAGCCTTTTTAGCAACATTTTGTACGGAAAATTTTGGCGAAGCAAGGTGTCTTAATAAGGTTTTTGAATATGAAATTGAAGTGGCGGCGATTTATCACGGTTTTCAGCGTAGGTAAAGCTTTTGTGTTTGGGTTAAGATATAAGATGCTGTTTAGGTTAACTTTCATAAATGTAGCTACACTAAATGACGAAAACTATTTCTAAACCGTGGGTTCATCAGTATTTGCTTAATACTGATGTACCCACTACATATGTACTACTTTGTATAGATAATATATTGACATGATTTCTGATTTCATAGAAAAAAAATATATAAATGGATGTGGAGCTTTTGTTTTCATAAAAAGAGACAAAAATCCATTGCAATATTATGCCTATTAACGTCCCTTACAAACACATTTAATATGCAACCGTAAACTTTCGTGAAATAATTAAATCTCCTTTTCAACGAATTACTGTTACAGTAGCAAAGAAACTCGGTTTAAAAACACTTTAATCTCATACTAAATCACATAAAGCAAACGTAAGTAACATTTCTGAAAACTTTTCCGTGTGATCTCATGTCAAAGCGCTTCTCAAGTTGAGACCTCAATTTTTCCCAACATTTGAATTATTAACTTCTTCACCAAATAGAGAAAGCCGACGCGACGTCGACTGTCGGTATACGACAAGTTTTTATGAGTACTAAAATGAATGTAAAACAGGAATATAAGAACATCTTATCTTTTCGTTGATGGTTGCGAGTCTGACAATATCTTGATCATAAATTAATTTATTAAAATAATTTTGGGTTTAACATTAAAAATCAAATTTTGCAATCCAAACCACGGATAGCTAAGTAGTTAAAGTCACCAAACCTATTGATCGCAACGTGGGTTGTGTCGCGTTTTCGGTCCCCGAATGAGACAAACATTTGTATGGTCTACGAACATTTGTCATGAGTCTTCGCGCATGACTTAAATGTTTCAGAAAACGCGACACAATGATTAAATTTAATAATGCATGAGTAGCTTAAAAATAACCTTATTGATTTGATACAAGAGTTAAATTGAATGAAAAGAGAATTTGTAAGTAGACAGCAGTATAACTTTTCTGCAGATAAATGATTAAAAACGACATTATTGTAAGTTCCACGTTAAAATTTAAGCTTGATTGTATTTAAATAAGATTAATATGTTCCTTTATTCTACTCGTATTTATTCCTCTCAACATAATTTGCCACACCACACAAGTACAAGTAGAGCTACTAGTTTCAAGTGTGCGTCAGCCTTACTTATTTAATTCTAAATTACAATTACGGACAAATTTAGTCATGCTCCCATAAAACCTATTCTAAGTCTAAATTAGGCGCGACCAACTCCGTTTATTCAGATTTAGTCTGAACTAACACTCAAAGAACTCTATAACGTAGGAATAATGTGACATTTAGTGTCCATGACTCCACAGTATCAGTACTTACAATGTCTGGAGTTTTACGACTTAAACACTAAGATTCTAGCACTTATCCTACTTTAGTACAACTTGTGTTTGTATGAAGACGTGTATAAATAAACATTTCATATTTCCTGTATCACTGGCCGCTAGATCGTGTATGGTGATCTAGATTCTAGATAGCCCGGAATCCGCATTTGTAGTTCTGAAACCTGAATAAATACATTCATGTACGTCTTTGCAAAATATAATGTTTATTTAAAATATGGGGATCGTTAAAAAGGCATCTGGATATCAACTAATATAGTTGGTTTCTCTGAATTTAGAAACAAATATAGTGGTTTTTTTTGCAGAAATTGATTTTGATAATATTTACCCTATAAATTGATTGGAAGAGGATTATTTGTCTTTTTTGCCAAACTAAAGGTCTAAGACCATCTTCCTTCTGTCATTTTCTTATCATTTCTTTATCTAGAATTGTCATTTGCCAGTTTATAAGTGACGACCAAATAAAAAAGTAACCTCACCTAATAATTTCCTTATGAAACTGCTGCAATGATTTGACCATGCAGGAAGTTGTTTAAAAAAACTGAGCAAAAATTCTCATATTTGTACAAACATAACTTACATCGACGAATGGATTAGCACCCTCAGTAATTAACATTGCAATTGCAGACGTCGCACGTTCAGCAAGTATGATAATATTAAGTGCTCCCTAAACAAGAAACTTCGGTGTTCTGCCTGGATTAATTCAGAACTTACTGGTGATGTGTGTACCGATTCCTGTAACTAGTACTACAGCTTGACATACAAGTTTGTTCGCTGTGAATAAATTAATGTTTGATGACATTACATTACATGTGTACTAACCCCGCGTTTAGCTATAACTCAGTTGGCAGTTTGTCTGTCACAACATTTTAGTTTATTTTTATTTGCTTCTTAATTTTTGATTTCTTAACTGAATCTTTCTTATTTTCAGACCTTATAAGTTTGAATTGCTGCATTTACCATAAGCGTTAAGACCTGTTTAACACCATCTAGTCTTGAAACAAGCAAACTTCGTATTATGAGTACTAGACAGGTAATACACATACATAGTTCTTAATATGTTCATAAAATAGAAAAATAACACCCAGACGTTAACCAAAATGACCGTGCCATCAATGAAACCTCCGATATAGCAGTCACACTAGACCAATTAAACTACGGAATAAAGAGATTTCATACAAAAAAATCATATAGTAACCATTTTCTCAACGAACACATCTAATCAACACCGATTTCTTTTCAATCCCAAGCATTTCTCACCGAAATTAAAAACTCAACTCAAACTCCTGAACTAAACGACCTCCAACACTAAAACATAGGTGCACTAATTGTATCCAGCAACTTGTACCTATATTTACGCTTGCAGTCGCAGCTTGGCGACATCCAAAGCTGTCTAAATACATTAGCTAGAAACTTGCGCATCTGAACAGTTCCACCGCAGTTTGATTCCGATCGGATTCTGGAAGCGCAACTCGCTTTACTAAGGGATGTTGCCGGATCTGGAGTTTAGAAGCTAAGTGTGCTCAATGCTTTTTTTAAAGTAGTTGGAATTGGTGAATAGTTTTATTTACCGCATCTGTTAACTGTGATAACACTTTTGAATTGGGGCTTGTGTTTTTAGGTAAAGATGCCGCTGAACGCAGTGTAGTAGTCTGAATCATTTCCATTATGATAGCAGTCATCTGGTGCTTTAAGAGTTTACAGGGCAAAGGTCCTGCAGAAATTTTAATTTAAGGAATTAATACTGTTTTTTTTCATCATTTTAAAAACCCGACACAAAAAAGGGGTGTTGTATGTTTGACGTGTCTGGTTGTCGGTTTTTTGGGTGTGATGAGCACGATCATGTGTTCTGTGTCTGCGTGTAATTTTTTATAATAGTTTTTAATTGTGCCTAGGTAATAAAAAAATTACTTATTTTAAGACTAGATGGCGTCGTGTAAAATTATGGAATATTATATGTAATATTCCATATATAATATTATTCATATTGTATTCTTAACCCTCTCAAATATAAGAAAAACAATCATATTACAAGTCTAACAAATATTTTTATTGTTATAGCCCGGTCTCATTCGGAACCCAAATACACATACTCGTAAATTCAAAACACTCGTACTGATACGGAATAAATTACGCATTTATTCATTACAAACAAACCCTTCACTTCAAGCTTTAATAATGTATTTTAATAAGTCTTCAATGAATGTTGAAATTTACATATTTTCAGAGTAAAACAAGGCTATATATATATGCCTACATACTCAAACATTACATGTATAATGTATTGTTATTACACCTTTCGCGCGACCGATTTGTTTTTTTAATTTGACGCGATATTTTATATACACGCGTATTAATTATCTAGCTCGACTAGTATCAGACAATAGTTTCATTTTATTTTGTATCGGAAAACGTCCAAATCTACCCAAAAATGCCTCTATTCACCCCGTTTTCTCGTAAAGAACTTGACCACGCAGACAGCATGTGAAACCCGAAGCATTATAAGTATATTTGAAAATTAGACACGACACCGTCCCTGTCTCACATCCCTGCCATACATTTATATTTTGATCTCGCTCGCTCGGTTGAATTTGGTTTAGCTAAGACAATTATAAATGTCATTGTTAACCTACATATGACACATTACGATCCATAGAACATTATTAGTGGATCATAAGACTTATTGAACTATTGTGGTCCAGGCAATTATATTCACAGGAAAATAATTTACGGTGAAGGTCGGTGGTTAATTGATTTCCCTCGCTTAGTCGTGAGAAGGCGCTCTACGCAGCCCATAGCGGCGTCTCTTTCCACACTGGTCACCGTTTTGAGACTCCATTTGTCTTTATCAACAAAGCGGACTGTCGGTTAAACAGACAACTATCAAAACACAACTCAAAATTATATCAAAACAAAATAAATCATCCAAACAGTTTCCTAATTCCGTGTCACAGAGGAAGCAGATCCGCAGCAGCTGTGAAGTTATGACGTGCCGGATATTACCTAACCGAACGTCGGGGCACTGTGGCCCATTCATCTTTCTATATCTTTTAGCCGGCTTTCAAAGTTTGTATCGTACTGTAAGTGTAAAGGTACCTTCGATGTACAATCAGCGACCAAAGTTTTACAGTACTAGTTGTTGCCTGCGACTTCAGGCGCGATGTATGACGATGTGTAGCAAGATTTTTTTTGTTAAACAGATAAGATGAGAAAAATAAGTATCTTATGTGGCCTCAAATACCTCCAAAGTTTCATGGTGATCAATTGAGTAGTTTTTAAGCGTGAAAGCGTAGCAAACAAACTTATATTCACTTTTAAATGCCCGAATATAATAATTATTAGACTCTATTCGGACTGACACTAGGTAGCTTACACTACGAATTCTGCAGAAAATTTGACAGACATTAGTGTTACAAACGTTATTTTTATTGACGTTGAAAATATTATTTTGTTCATGGACTTTTGTCACTGAGTGTACATTATTGTACATGTGTGAGTAACCCTTTTCTCCCTCAAAGTTGAATTTCAACCTTAACCTATCAAAAGTTTGAACGTAACGCTCAAGTTATTCGCGGTAAGAGAGGGTTAACTTTGACATTCAGTTTTTGGCTAAAATTAAAATAGGTTTTCCTTTCGTTCTATTTTTAAACTATTATACCGTTTTCTTTTCGGCTCGAATTAAAAAGTAAATGGATTTTTGATGTCCGTTCTATTTTTGTACATTAGCATTTTTGTATTCGAGTTATTAATGACAGCAGTAACGATGAAACCATTTATAAAAAGCTACAATCGATTTAAATAACAAAATCTGAACTAAAATAAAGTTATTTTCGAAATCTACTTATTATACTTTTAGGTGAGCGCAGACCTTAACCATAACTATAAAAGGTCTGCGCTCACCTAAAATGATAACCTCCAGTAAAATGACATAGGGCTTTTATTTAACAACTATATACGTATATTTACAAAAACATCCTGCTGTTTATAATAAGACAAAGCCTTTTTTTTATTTATTTAGGGATTTAATACATGAAACTGAGTCTAGGCCAAGATAATACTAATCTCATTTAAAAGTTTTCCAAACGTCAGTTTCTATTCACCGGAGCTTATGCTATAGGGTTTTGTTTTCACCTTTAGGTTACGGATCCCTTACCCCACATTAGTACAAAAGAGTTAACTAAACAGGATCCGAACTTGCGACCTCGTACATTCAAATATCTACTTCGAACCGTAAAGCAACCAGATCGAGCAATGATCAAGAATCATAGCTTTCCCTTTGTTTATACTTAAGCCAATTATTGAAAATTCTATAATACCGATCTGTCTTACGGTAAGGTATATGATTAATAACATGCTTCATTCATGTTGAAATATTAAATTACGTAGAACAATTACTACGTTATTGATGAACTGAGTATCAAATAACTTTTGAAGGGACGACTAATCAATATTAGTCTGTGTAGGGTATACGAGTATTGTATAGGCTGAAATGAAAGAAATGGCTAGAGGCACGTGCTTACGTGGCTGTATGTCATAGGTAAAATAATGTGTTAAGAGTTGAATGATGTTTATATTAATTTGTCAATGCCATACCGTCATTTTTGAAGTGAAAAATTCTTTAGCAGCGAGCACTTTTTTTGTATGGGCAAAAACATCTTAAACCAAAGTGCATTCCGTCGTATTTTTTAAATTTAGTATTGAGCAATAAAAAAAATATTCTCACGCAGAGACCGATTTTAATTAAAAAGTTACTAGCGCTTTTATTCCAATAACAAAACAAAAACGTCTCTCCAATAGCAACAAAATAACCAAGTCCCATCATAATAAATATATTTCAATAAAATAAAGGCACATCGCCTTTCCTGAAACTCACATCAACGCTCACAAAAAACGGTAAATGCATTAGAATTTCACATTAAACACGTGTGAGGCAAAGGAAAGCGCTTCGCAGTTCACTGAACGTAAAAAAAAACCGTAAAGACAAAAACGAAAATACAAGGCAGCTTAACATGAATAACTCGGTGTTAAAACAAGGGGAGGCTATCCAAAAAATTTGCATTCTCATTGTAAACGAAAAAAGGATATGCTCAAAAAGCCTCTGCTAATTTGTAAGTGGGCCCCCAAAAACCGTAAATTTCACGCGTGGAGTTGTAAACTTTTACAAAAAGTACCGCCCATATATTTTAGATATACATCACGGCTGACGTTTAAATACCTCGTTTCTCAAGTGTTTCTTCTACCTTCAAGTGTTTTTGGGGTTCGAGACCGGTGGTATATATTAAATCTAAAAATGTACTTCATCCGAATTCAAAAACGGTTTTCAATTCGTCTGTATTTTCTAATATTTGTCATCTAGGAACGACTAACGTGAAATGTAATTGGTTAAATGGTCCCATAAAAAAAAATTAAAAAAAAAAACAATATTTTATAAATAATCATATTGCGCAAAGAAATATACAGGTGAAGCTAATAAAAGCATGGAAAAAGAATCGATGTTAGTTCAAGTTTGGTTTGGTGCTTTTCAATGGAAGTCAATTGTATGTATTTTTTCTTAAAAATATGTTATTACACACAGGTCCATGAGTACTTTTGACTTCAAAAGATACAACGATTACTCACACTACTTTATTGAGCTAACTACTGTCGGACCCTCCCGGAATCTTTAATCGCGTCGTCGCGATTCGATAATTATGAATCTGTCTCACGAATTATTAGTTGCATAACAAAATTTTATTATTTAAATAGTAGCAATTTTATAGGTAGGTAAACTATCGTTACTTTAATGTAAATAAATGTTTTTGACATAAAAGTGTAGATATGTTAATTATGTATATTTAATTATTGTACAAACAGTTAATATCAGTATCAAAATACGTTATTCACAATTGATTTGATTCGATTCATGAAAATTTAATTTTTGTTATTAATGTAATTTATAGCTGGCCATTTCATATAAATTTAGAACAATCATTCGTTTTATTTATTTCAATAATTAATTTTGTTTGCTATTTAAATATGTTAAATAGAATAGTTACTGTGTTTTTATGTATATACTAGTTGCGCCCCGCGGTTTTACCAACAGATTATCGGATACAATGTTTATTGCTGCCTCCTTAGCAACGGCACCTATAGGGTTAAAAATAAGCGCCTAGATGCCCAATTTAGGGTGGCACCTTTTTCAAACCATTTTATCAAAATTGGTCTTGTCGTTTCAATGTGACTAACTAATATAGCCTATACATACGTCCCATTGTTAGGTACAATCCTCTTCCCGAATAGGTAAGGTTTTGATTATACATATGTCACCACGCTAGTTCACTGCGGGTTGGCGATTTCGGATTTCAATATATTGAATCCAGGTTTCCTATAATGTATTTCTTCACCTTTTCTAACTGGTGTCTTAAGAAAAATTAAAAAAGTCTATATAAATTTGATAAAGACAGATTTTGTCTCATCTACATTTGGATCGAACCTGCCCGTCGTGCATTACAAATCCATGCATCGCAACTCACCACCACCACGACTTACATACAAAAAAAATGAATTTAACATCACAGAGTCCGCCAACACAATGTGGTATAAAGTACCTACATTTCGAGACAATGCCATTATTTCATACACGCTCTCTTACCTCGCGTCCTGTCAACTGACGGCTACACTAGATGGATGACCTGGCTTCTGTGTAATGTACTACACTTTATTTAGACCTTAAATGCTTGGCACTGAGTGTATATGTAATTGTTGGACAAGACAAAATAATATTTTACTATCTTCTTAATACGTAAATTACGTGTCACGATGTTTGTTCGCGATGCACTCCTAAACTACTGTACCAATCTTAACCAAATTAATGTACACGCCGTATGCAGCTTGATATTCCATTTTTTTGGATGTTTATCGGTTTATCGGTGCAAATCGGTTTAGCCGTGCTGGAGTTATAAATAGTGTAACTGACATACTTTAATTCATATACTTAGCTTTGTTTAGGTGACTTCGCCTTGAATAGACCTAATAAATTGCAGTAAGAAAAAAATAAAGTTTGTTTTAATTGGGAATTTTTCTTGTGTAATCTAATTAATCATGTAATAAAAAAATGTGCTTAAATAATAAATTATGTAAACGACATCATTAATTTAAGTGATTTCCTAATTATGCTACTAGTATTAATTTTTATGTTGTATTTGTTAAATACATAGTTGACTTAGTTAAGTATGTATTTCCAGAAAAGAAACGAATGCTATCTTGTTGACTGAAGTAAAAAAGATTTGAAATATGCTGTCGTAAATATCTTATCAATTGATTCAAGAATCAAAATCGGGGTATCAAAGTATAGTGTTAGAAAAACAAGTTATGAAGAACTAAGAGCCTTTAAATTAATCTGTTTGTTTATATCACTAACTGATTAAAATAGAATCGTTTTGTTCAAAATTACGTCATCATCATCGTCATCTTCCTAGCCTTTTCCCAACTATGTTGGAGTCGGCTGCTAGTCTAACCAGATACAGCCAAGTACCAGCGTTTTACAAGGAGTGACTGCCTATCCGACGACCTTAACCCAGTTACCTGGGCAATACGGTTATATTTAAAATTACATTACATTGAATATGATTTACGTTACAGTCGAGTTATATAATTCAAGCCACTCTTAAACCCTATTAATGCGAAAATATCTTTCAAATTGCAATCCATTGCCGTCGATGGTCGATAACTAATGATACCAAAGCAGTGCTGCCACGCAATGTAATGCAACCTAAAGGATATTTCATTATTCTAATAAAGTCTTTGTTTCTATAATCTCTATAACAAATTGGGAATTAATAAGAGATTTTAGCTCTAAGTAACGTGTATGGAACGGTGGTCTGATGTAAAATTCAAACTTTACCGTAAAATGTGCTAATGTGTTCTGAATTCCTGAGATGTACATATTTACCTGCTTAACCCATTTGGACCCAAATACATATTACCCCAAGATTTATGAAAAAATGTTTATTAAGTAAATGGCATATGGTTCATGAGCAGAATAAAACAAAAAAAAATGAAAAATATGTTTCTATATATAAAAAAAAACACTGTCCCTGTACAGGGACAATGGGCTCATGAGTGATATTATTTAAGCCTATTATTATTTTCAATGTGCAAGGTTTTTATGCATTTTATGCATTTCCAGTGTATTTTTTTTATGGGAAACAACATATTGAAGCTGTTTAGGCAGTCTCTGAGGAAAGTGTCCAATTCTGTCTGTTGCCGGACCTGGTACTGCGGCTGATGGTCTTACGTCTTCGATCTTGGCGTCCATAGATTTCAAGTGAAATCTCTTTATAGTACGTCGAAAATGAAGTTGGAATATTTTTTCATGGGTCAAATTATGCAGACGCAAAGCATTAGCATTTGCCCAATGAAGGTATTCTGCCAAAGTTGGTGAACACAGTATAACGCAGTTATCAAGCCAACTTACAATCAAAATAGATTATTACTATGAAGTCTGTAATCATAATTCTATCTATTTTTTTTTCACATCTTTTACTGATACAAGAGAACACTTTTTGGTCCTATTCTCCCGCACGGTGCCAGTGCAAAGTGGAGTAAATGCGAAAGTTCAGAGCTTTCGCATTTACGCCTCTTCGCATCCATCTCCGGAGGTTTTATAACTTGCTTTTACAAAGGCTGCTGTCCCAACTGTTTTCACTATGAGAAGCAAGAACTTCCACCCTGCTAGGAATATATCGAGGATATATTCTGTTGGATGTTTTCTTCTTCAAACTCTTTTTTATCAGCTAGAATAATAGGATCTGGAGGAATAGCTAGCGATTCAGATTCTGTTTTCAGAACATCTTCTTTGTTCGAAATAGTCTTTAGTGCTTCTTCAAGACCTCTGTCATCATTTATAACATCAAATGGCCTTTTAGTCATAATAAATAATGAAATAAGTACTAAAAACAAAACAGAAAATGAATACAAGTCCATTATGAAAATATAGTGATGTGCCCAATGTCCCTATGTAGGGACACCTAGATAAACTATGGCCTCCCATGAATAAAACTTAAAAATAAGCATGTATTTTCAAGTTATATTATTATTGATAGTACAAACCAATAAAAATCGCAAAAAAGTGTAAAGAATTTGCGTATATAAGTACGATAAAAGGCCTTAACTTTTGAAGATAGTTTTTGTTTTTACTTCAGCGGACAAAATTAACAATTCAATCACTTTTTTCCAAAAAAATGTCAATATTTAAAATAAAATTCAAAAGATACACTATTTAGCATACGAAATCTAATTTACTTCTGTAGATATCAAATGTTTATAAAAACTTGTGGGCAGTTGAACAGCTGTCCCTGTATAGGGACAGCGGATCCAAATGGGTTAATCAACTTACTTGTATTCACAAATTGATTCGCAGTTCTAAGTTATGAGCGATAATCGTATTAGAGTTGTTATATTATCTTTACGTTTTGATGAAAAACTCTTTAATAAAAACACGTGTTAAAAGAAACGCTCACTGTTTTAGCGTCTGATCTGAATGTTTGTGAATCCGCGGAAGGAAAAAAATCTAAGAAGAAAAATTAAGTTCTGTTTCGACTGCCAATGAACCAAGATGAATCAAACGATTCTGCATTTTTTATTTTTTCTTTAAAATTACTCTGGCCCTGGCTATCGAAACCCAATTTTATTTGATTGAATCTGGACATACTCGTACGTACTTTTTCACGAAGTCGACATAGAACTCAAATAGGACCTGATTGAAATTACCGTATTCAATCATTTACTGCATAGATAGGTTGATCAAGAACAGTCAACTTCAAAACAAATAGCTGTAGTTCAGATTTGTGGGGGAATCAACTACCAATCCTTAGGGAAACTCCACTTAGCGATTACTCTGAGTCGTCGTTGGCGTCGACTAATTAGGTATCGTGATCACAAATTTATCTTTTCGTCGTTTTTACATTTAAGAAATTGAATTGTGCTGATAAAAAGAGTTGTGTTGAAAATTAAATGTTTTTATTATTTTTCCGTTACAATTTTTTTAAGGAGTCCTAAAAAGATGTTCGATACCATGGCCTATGAAACTATTTTCCTGTAAATTTTATTTATTTATTTAATTTTTATTTCTAAGACACTTACATATTTCTAAACATGAAATGTAGCCACACAACGCAAACCTCAAGGTTTATATTATCTGTGTTGTGGCGAGTCACTCTGTACACACTCAAATAATTGTTCTTATAAGTAGTTAGTTAATGCTGTGTCAGGAAATACGCTTATAATTAACATACACACAACGATAATAACAATTATCCGAACCCTGCCAAAATCAAACGAAAAATTTAAAAAATTCCAAAATCACAATAGACACACTTTTAATAGTCATTTGAATAGTGGAAATAGTGCAAGTGAGACCTCCACTAACTCACCGTGAAATATGAGGGACGTGCAAGATTATGATAACGCTTTAACCCAGTAAATCATTGGATTTTCCGCCTGAGAATTGAGGCAAATTTAAGGAGGATTCCGTTCAAACTGGAACGAAGGTGCCGCCGAAACTCAAATTGTTACGTGATGTGAAAATGAATGTGTTTCAAGTATTTAGGACTATTGATGGGTATTTGATTTTGTTAATGTGATTTTAATGTATTTCTTTTGTTATGTTGATTTTTGTTTCTGATTTATTTGAATGATTGTTTTCTATTGTTGGTTTTTGGTAGATGTTTTTATGTAGTTCGACGAGTCTAACGTGTGCACACAGCAGAGTTCAGAAGCTGAAAAGTTATTGAAGAGATAATTGACAGGATAAACATAATTCACTGACGGAATAAAATGATAATTAACCTATTTAACAAGAATTCTAATGTTCTGTTTGCCAAATGATTTACAATACGACACCGTCTCTAAAACTATGAATTCTTTTAGACGCCATTTAATCATAAAAACAAGAGAGAGTACAAGGGTGATGATACACGAGCGTTGCGGCTACGCAGCGTTAACGCAGCTATCCACCGTCGATATGCTATTGAATACTGTACTACGTCTCAGGAATTTGTTGCATCTTCTTCGTAGTAAGAGACCTTAGGAAGCGGCTAAAGCTGGGTAAGTAAATCTGAAAACTGTCCTGTTCTTTTTTCTCCTTTAAAGTTAGGTAGATTGTTGGCTAAATTAAAGTTTTATTTTGTAATGCCATTCAACAGTACTGTTATGCTTTTAATGGACCTGGAAAAAGCTCTATTGAAAATAAAGTCTTGATTTTTAATCTGAACATCTATCATTTCTCATGTATTTCACAAGTATTTCATTTTCTAGAGTTTTTTCTTATCAATTTATCTCATAGCGTCACTAAGTCAATGCAGCGTCAACGCAAAACACTGTGTGACATCTCCCTAACCCTTTATTACTTGGTACGAAGACATCAAAGACCCGCCTCACTTTTTTTGCCATAAATCTTGATTCGTCGCATCAATGTGAAGAAGGAATGGGGTCACGTATAGCGGTCTGAACGAATTTTTAACGTCATTTCAACGCCACTAATAGTACCGAACCTCTTTATTATACTTTTTGTTTTTCGTGTGTAAATTTGTAATTAAGATATTTCTCACGCGCTTTTGTTTTTAAATGATTTGTTCTGCTTTTGTAGTTGCACGTCTGATTATGGTATTGATGTATGCTGATACTTGTCTAATGTTTCGTTTTGATTGAGAGTAGCACACTATAGCTATCTCATAGTTTTGTTGTTAACGTCTCAGCAGAACGACATTATTTAAAATATGGCCTGATTTGCTGAAACACATTGCCCAGACAAATTATACAAACTTCTTGCCGTTTATGTTGAAGCGTTCATCACCACGATAGCTTGCTACAAGTTAGAGATTTCAGGTACCAATATTTGAAATCAAAGTGTCCTCTTTATGTTATTCCTTACCGTCTGTCAAGGGCGTCTAAGAACGATTAAGAAAGTGCAAAGAGCTTCTAAAAAGTCCCATTAGTACTCGCCTGCGTTGGGAATCAAACCTGCACCTTCATGCACATAAATCCGTACATAGAATCGCAACGCCTATAACTATTGCCAGACCAGTCATCATTGTGAACAAACCTTCAGCGATACCTAATATCTACTTAATATAATAATATATTCATTTTCATGTTTGCGATGTTTTGCAATATATTTTACTTAAGGAGACATCTGTGACACTTTATTTTCACGTCACATTACATGTCAAGTTAATACAAGCATTTTTAGTACATTTCTTAGAACACAAGATTATTTTTTGATAGTTTATTAACTGTGTTTGAAAATTACATTCAGTAATAATAAGTATTAGTTCAATATTGTAAAATATTCTTGCTTATGTGTGAGATTTATTACTCTTTTTATGGATTCAAGTTGATTTTCGATTAAGTTTGAAAATATAAAAGTAAATTAGAAAAATGAAACGAATTCATCGCAATAAACGGTTTAAAACTGAATCAAAATTCTGAAAACTTTAGCTGAATACCTCAAAACACTAGTATCTCAAGAACGTATAAACTATAAAGAAACAAACTAATCGTTCAATCGAATTCTAAACAATCAATGTCTGCTCTTTGTTTAAAAGTTCAAAAAGAAAGTTAGCAACAAAAACAAAGTGGACCTACAGAAGAAACCCACTCGAATTCTTAGGAGAGAGTCCCAAACCACGGGTTTGGTATCTTACTTTACTGGGAGGTACAATTTACAAGAAATAAGCGATTTATACTATGCACTTTAGGTGGCAATGAATAAGGTCTAATGTCAAAAAAAAAATTCGAAATAACACTTCTTTGCCGTTGTACGAGATGGCAATTATGTCAAAAGTAAAAAATAAATACGTCATATTATGGGAATTAAAAGAAATTGTTCATAAGCTATCTATTGACAAAATTATGAAATAAAATATATTAGAAACTCTGGTACAGAAACGTGACGCCATATTGCCCATTGTTACCTTTATGACTTCTTTTCTTGAAACGATTTGTAATATTTATATTTTAAGAACTATACTCTATACTAATATATAAAGGTGAAGAGTTTGTTTGATTGTTTGTTTTAACGCACTAATCTCAGGAACTACTGGTCCAAATTGCAAAATTCTTTTTGTGTTGAATAGACTATTCACCGAAGAAGGCTTTAAGCTACAAACCATCACGCTGCGACTAATAGGAGCAAAGATATAAGGGAAAATGTGAAAAAAACAGGACAGGTATAAATCATAACTTATATCTTCTACCCACGGGGACGAAGTCGCGGGCAACAGCTAGTATGCTATAATTGCTCCTCCTTCTTCAAAAAACCTTAACCCCGCTTGCTCCTACACTTTTGCCCAATAGCAAACAGTTGAAAGTTTGTAGCTATGTGCTCATTGTTCAGACAGGTAGCGGTCTAAGTTTTTCTGTCTTCGTAGATACGTGAGCGCCATCTTGGTCTCAATTTGTTAACTTGAAGATGTTGCCCATTAAGCATTCAGCAAACACGTCACTAGTTTACAGTTTTGATGAGAACTGAAAATACTCTGAGGGGTTATACTTAACAAGAATTCTCTTTATGAAGGATGACAGTTTGAAATTTTCTCTGATGTTTATAAATTTCTTGTGATGGTTATGGTTATGAGCATAGTTCAGGTTTATTTTTCTGACCCTTTTAAGGTTGACAGATGCAATTGAAATCGAAAAGATTTTATTAGAAGAAGAACTTAATGATATTGGTCTTCGAAACATAAACGTTAATTTTTTTCTTTTCCAAAACATCGAAAGTAATAACAATGGAAAGTTTAATATGAAGAATTTGGAATCGTCCTACGAACAAAACCTAACGTTTTATAAATAAAAATAAAATAAAATACATTTATTTCAGGTAATCATAACCCATATTGCTCCATTGTTTTTGTTAATGCTAGACATATTATTTAAATTGACACAAATACTAATGAAATTTTAACAAAACAATAAAATTATCAATAAATGTAAAATGTGGGTCATAAAAATAAGGTTAATTAAATAATAGCTAAAATCAAATAAATAAATTCATTGAGTCGGTAATACAAATAATTCATCAAATTAAATTACATTAAACATTGTTTTAAAAACGTTAAAAACGTTTTGATCGAGTGTCTACAATTAGTTACACATAATATATAGTATCTGTTCACACAATTTGTAAGTGTCAACCCTTTATACCTAGCACCACGTCTTCATTTCAATACAAACGCTAAACAAAACACAAATTGCAAACGTTTCTTCAAAAGAATCGTAATAAGGGATACGTGGAAACAAATTGATAGTTCTCATATACAAAAGTGTCAACATCAAAGGCTCTAACAATGTCTAAGAAAACTATAATAGGAGGAAGCTCATTCGATACACATATCAAGAACAGTACAATATGAAGTAAATATTACGTTGAATTAACTTTTCCGCTTCACTCATTCTTTTCTTTCGTTCGACGAGTAAGGGAAATATTGTCATTTGTTGAACTGAAATTATGATGTCTGTGTTCAATAGTCTGTTTTGAATAATTTGTTTATTTTCAAATTTCTTGCACTAAATGAGTTCTTTAAGCCCGTGGCGGAATTACCATATGATTGGAGCAACTAGAACCTAGTCATCGATGAGTTTAGGCAACAGAAAACAAGAAGAAAGTGCATTATAGAAACCTTCAAAAATGTTTGTAAGAAATACTGAGTAAAATTTTATGAATTTGTAATGGGACAAAATTATTATACATTTAGCACGGTAAATGAAAAATAAAACAAAAATCGGTGTATCCACTCCAAAGTCAGAATCATAATTTAACATTGATTTAACTAAAGCCAATGAAACAATTATTCAAACTGAGTCAAAACTAAATAGAAGAATATCATACAGTCAGAAGAATATCATACATTTCATGGATTGCCAATAATAGACAGTTGAAATTTTCACTGACCTGACAACAAAAAGTCGGATTCATACACAAGCGATTCTAACCCTTATTATACGAGTCCAAATAAAATTACCTTTACATACTAAATAATCAACTCTAAAACAAATGAAAAACGAAAATCACAACTTGAAACATGAAACAAAATGAAACTCAGTAGTGTCGAGTGATACCGGTAAGTGGTCCAGTGAATTCATCCCGAGATTGTGTCATATTGTGTCATATACCGCCATTGAACGAAGCCGCAAATAACAGGCAGTCTTAGGAACAGGGAAAATTGGATTTTCTTTGAGACTCCGCTATAAAATTGAAACTGCTTCTTCGGTTTATGTGTTTAATTGTGTTGTTATAGTTCTAATACGTTTGTTTGTTTAGCTTGCAGGATTTAGTATTAGATTGGAGCGTTTAGTATAAAAAGTTGATAAAGTGTGTGTTGGATTTGCGATACTTAGGGATCGGTACAATTAGGCTGGAGGGGTATAAAAATTGTTCACCAAAAAATGTATGACCGTTGTGTGAGACAAATGTCAGGTTCCACAGTTATCATACCTTTTTAATTTTTACGTGGATGTTAGGTCAGAAATGATTTGTTAAGTAACTTATTGTGTCCCACATGTGGACTAGCTTTTATTTAATAGACTTGACTTCAAGGTATTCTGTTTCAAAACATTTTTTTGCAACACGACTTATAAAAATCGTTTATAGCTCTACGAAAAAATTCAGTCACTCAAACTTACCACAAGATTTAGAACCCCACACTAAATAACATATTTTCATGAAAATAACATTTCTAAAACCGAATAGAAGTGAGTGAAATGAATTTTTAAATTTGCCCGTTTACCAAGTTATCCTAAATGACATATTTATCGCGACAGCCAAGCTTCAGAGAAGTGAAACTCTAAACCTTTTTGAAAGCACTAATATTATAAAAGTTCTATGCTCGCATATCTTTGGTTTATGCAGTTAAATCTGCAGTTTTGATAGTTTTATAGTTTCCAATACATGTTTTTAAGTTTATGTCGACTCGTTAAACTAGTTGTTTGGAATAGTGATTTATTTTATTAATGTTACATACCTCAATTATAACTTATAAAATAAGTATTTGCCTAAAAAAATATATGAAAAGTTTTGTAAGAAGAAATAAGTTATGTTGGACAAAAAATCACATTTATGGCCTGAAACAAAACCTTTTGAGGCCACCTTAATTTTAATTTACAAAAAAAAAAGCTACGTCACGTCCCTCTACAGGAACGTTCAAATTTCAAATTTTAAACTTTGTTTTATCATTCCGTGGCAGAAATTCATAATTAATTTTGGGATTTAATATTCGTTATTAAAATTTGCAAAGCCGTTAACATACCGCTTACATAACACCCGCTCTGTTTTAGGGCTAATTGTTGGCAGTCCATTGTTTGAAATAATATCTTTTTTTTTATTAATTAAATAATTAATTTGTCTGATTTATTAAGGGATTATTTCTACTTTGTTTGTATAAATTGTCCTTTGATATTGATCTATAGCATTTGCAATGAAGATTATTTTTGTTATAACTTTTGTAAAATATAATAAGTTTTAAGCTGTTTTTAATCTAGATAATTTAAAATTCATGGGTCAGATTGCTTCTGAAGTTATTTTGAAACCTAAAATGCCTTGGAGTGAGTACCGTCCTCTTTGTATGCTGAAAATGAAAACCGGTTGAACAATGTCGATTGTGTGACAAATAAGTTCGAGAGTAACCCTCATTTTTGTTTGTCTAAGAATTTATGATCTTAAGTACGTTGATTACTTTTGAAGTAAATTTAAACCCCTAAGCAAAAAGAGGTCTTTTATAAGTTGGACGTGTCGGCTGTCTGTTTATGGCATCACAACTACCGAAAGGATGAAGCGATTGCGATGAAAAAAGGATCAATACAAAAACCCGAACCTTCTTCCTTTATAAGTCGCACTTGCACCGTACACACATATACCAGTCGCTACATACTACGCTACACCGTCTACACAACACAATCTTTCACAGACACGTGTGATACAAACTTAAAGTCCAATTACACACGCCCTCGTAAATTGAATTGAATCGTCGAAATTCTAAACAAATATTTTAGAAGCATGTGTTGCAAGGGATGCTCTACTTAATTAAGTAATAAAGCCTGATTTAGCTCTAGATTTTGGTCACATTACAAATTAAACTTTAGTTAGTCGGAATATACGTGTGTATGGAGTGCAAGTTTCAAAGTGATATGATATTTATTTGCTTGTAATGTTTGTTAGTTTGCGTGAGAACTGAAATATGATATGGATATAATAGACGTTATTGCGTTGTTTTTAAAGTTGATAATGTGATTAGCTAAACATTATTTGGAATGCTTAGTTTTTTCTATTGTTTTCACAATATACGTAGATAATATACATCACCTACAAGGAATGTATAGCAACAATGATTACGACAAGATTTCCTTCAAATAAATACATAACAAACATCGTATTACTATTTAAATTTATTATTCAAATTTCGTTCTAGTGTCAAGCTGTCTAGAGGTTATTATCGTGTTAACCTTTAAAAATTACACACTATTAAACAGTTAATATGATGATAATATAGTGAACAAGCGTGAGCGCCAACACGCGCACTCTTTTCTCAAGCTCTCATAGCCGATGGCGCGTTGATTCGACACTGGAAAGGGATTGGGCAAAGATCCACATTTTTATGCCTACTGCGACACGGATTTTGCGTTATATATTTCTAAAACAGACCCAACATTTGAAAACTTGGTACTTGCATTGGGATCGATCTTCAGAACATTCGCTGGGCAGTCCTATGGCCTTACCACAAGGTTATCTATCACAGCTTCGGGCCTACCGCTCGCCAAAGGTAAGACTGTAGGACTTTTGAAGCGTTCCCTCTCTATACGTCTAAAGGCGCGGTGACTATTGTCATTAACTGCTACCAGTCCTTCAAAACGACGTAAAAGTTGCTTAAGATACTAAATGCATTTTAGTCGAACAATTTACGCAAAAATATGAGTCTTATTAGAATCATGTCGTAATTACGTACTCGATAGGTCAGTGCGGTCTAATTACCATATCACATTAATCATAATAACACACATTTTAACTTAGACTGAGTCATAGTTATTTATACAATCTAATTGCTGACGTCTAGAGAACTGTCTATTTGACCTTATAAATACAATAATATAGTAATTAAAGCATATGAAATGACTGCTCTTTAAGACTCTTTTTTTTTTATGAACAAAAATAATTGATTCCGTTGGTAGGATATAACATCAATTTACATATAATGTTTTTGTCACAATGAACTCAGAGGATTCTTTCTGTCTCTCCAGATTAAGACGACTAAAATTTAACTTAAATATATGGATACTAGCTGTTGCCTGCTAAATCATGAGATGCCAAAACACAACAGATCAAAGACAGCTTTAACCGTCTGATTATTTTTACCCACGTCATAGGAGTTCTCATGTTGAGATGATCACCATTCACTATAATTTGTAAGCTACACAAAAAAAAATTCAAACTCACCTCAAACTTATGAATCCTCGATGGCGAAAACGCCAAAGCTATCTTCATTTTATCAGTCAAAAATACTTCAGATGCTGCCTTCAGGACTTTCGAAGGGTATTGCTTAAAACAATCTACATATATGTCTGCTTCATTTTCTTTGACGTGCCAAGTGATTTGCTTCCACTTATTTATAAAATTCTCACTTAACATGAACTCCACTGGTTGCAATGGCGAAAAAAGACTACTGGTCAGTGATATTCTAGATCTGTTAACGCCAACAGTCGTGATGCATAGCTGAAGAATTATCACTTCAGCTTGTTTTATGGAGAACAGACAAGAAGATGTCCCTTTATAAGATTTGAATTTCGCGTTTACTATGAAAGGGAATGCCAGTGTTTTGTTTACAAGTTCCACTGCCTCAGGGTTCGCTGAGACAGGTTTCCCATTGAATGAGTATGGTCGAACCATATATGCACCGATGTAGTCATCTATCGTATCGGGGATATTGTTGATATCATCGTCGCTGTTGTCGAAGGTCGGTTTCAGTAGAGAGTATTCATCTGGAAGTAAAGAATAATAGTGGTCAGTATTCACGTTCACGAGACACCCAGACTCAGAACAAGCATTTTAGTGTATTAGGCGTGGTTACCGACATCACTCGGCCACCCACGCAGCCTTATGATGACCTAAAAAGGTAGCTGGCACTGACTGGATGCTGAAGGCGGAGTACCAGGTTTTGGTTCACAATTTGGGAGAGTCATATTCAGCAGTGGATCTGAATAGGCAGAATTGATTGATTGGATTATTTTTGTGTTATTGTTGACCATTTTACCACATCGTCGTGAAGTAGGTAAAGCGGGCAATAGTATTTACCATATTAAAATCAAATACTTGGAATTAACAGAAAAAATATATTATACGCTCATATTAATTTTATACCTGTTAATGCTTGTTGGAATTGTACTCATAACGTTAACAAAGGTACATTTAACCATAAACATCTTAGTTTACACGAATTTCTTATCTATACCTATTTGTCAAAGTGGAAGCAAACAAATAGCTGAATTAGTAGCACCCCATCCACTTGCTGTGCTTCGTTTAGACCGTCTGATAGGTTACTTGCTTATTACGTAATAAATGTGTCTAAATGGACTTTACTATGAAACTTACTACCTCTCCCAAACCCTCAAATTAAATTACTTCTGTTTTAGGTTTGATTCTTGTGTGTAAAATAATAAACATAGATAAAATTAAAATTGAACATAACCTTTAAAATAAAACATTAAACTGAACTTCTCAGTTTGTCATTAAAGACGATAAATTACTTGATGCAAAAATTTACAATTTGAATGGAGTTGCCTTGTTCCCATTTATTGAAGAAGGCTATAAGGGGAGCGGAAACGGGGAGAAGATGTGACTATAAAACTAATAATCCTATTTTTAAAAACCTGACTCATATCTTCAAGACGGCGCGGACGAAAACGCGTGAAGAAAAAAATTAAAAACAGTTTAGACTAGGATGAAAATATAGATTCTTTCTACTCTTGACTGAAACCTGCCTCTCCCAAATACCAATTTGGGATATTTCTGTATGTGGGCGTTAAGTTAATGTCAAAAGTCACAAGAATTGTAATTACGTTATTTGGGATTCAAGATGCTTGCATGTGTGTGGGAGGTAATGTGATGATATTATCTGAGATGATTAATATCTTTTGAATGACTACATCAAATTTTGTGACGAGAATATGACAGTCAACTCGATTTAAAAACTTTGACACCAAAAATTTGGACTTTTTTTATGAACATCAATATTAAAATGTCCGCACTACAATCTTTTTTTCATTTAAAAAAAAACGACTCCCGTAGTAAGGAATTTAATCCTTGTGTCACGGGGGGTAAACAGGTATTCGTGGATCACACAAATGCTTCGAACCCGCGACACGACGCGTACAGTGAGTTTGGCGTGGTGAGTGAATCTTCCAAAGTTAGAATTAATAACCAAATGCTATCGTAATGGTTCCAAAAGAATAAATCCAGGTTCGTCATTATTACGTCACTTTCTTGTATTTCCAGTTACTGTTCTGCGTTCAAACGAAGCACAAAGACGCTCCCCTATATTAGTAGGCTGCTGTTCACACTTATCTTGATCGAGCACTAATGGTGACCGTCACGGTAGCATTTTGGTGTCAATTCGAATAAAATATAGTTTCTTATGTAACTTAAAGTATTTAAGCCAAGACAAAGACTGAGAAATATAAATTACAAACGTGCTTACCTGCTTTCTACTTTATTTAATTGAAGTTAGAGTTCAAATTAAATTGCAGTTAATCGTAAAGTTTCCCGCCCTCATACTTGTACTTCTTGCGTTGGGGGAATTTTACAAACATTGAAAGGTACAAAGACAGGCAGACTGCAGTACAATTTAATTTGTGGATCACAAAAAATCGTTTTTGACGCGGGTATCGAACCCGCGACATCATGCGCCACAGTGGATCGGGCGTGGTGACTTTCGCCTCGCCGATAACCGTGTATATTAAATTAAAATAATCAATAAAATCCCTCACTCACCGACATAACCCTTTGTTGTTTTGAAGAATATAAGTAAACCAAAAATGATATATCTGCAACAAATAAAAGACAATTATTATCAAGCAGGCCAATTAATTTGCTACTTACATAATACAACGATACAACAAGAAAACGTAGAAAAAACTCTCAGCACAAAAAAATATATTTTCCCACAATCGATCGCTCTTAATTTCGTGACCAGAGTGACAAGTGAGTGAAAAACTAGAGAGCATCAGGTTTGTCTTTTATTTTTTACTTTGTTTAATATCCCATGATAATATCAATCCCATGATATACTTGAAATATTATGCAGGATGTTGTCGTTCTTTAATATCTTCTAATATATAAAATTCCCGTGTCACGATTTTAGTTACCGTACTCCCCCGAAACGGCTTAACCGATTCTTACCAAATTTTATATGCGTATTCAGTAGGTCTGAGAATCATCTATTTTTCATACCCCTAAGTGATAAGGGTTGCTCAAATTAAAAAAATATATATTATTTTTTGGACGAAATTGTTTGTTTTTTTTTTATAATGTGGCCTTAAAACTACATACAACTAGCAAAAAAATCGGCAAAACAACGTTTTCTGCGTCAGCTAGTAATATCTATAAAAAAGTAACCGTCTTTGTTACTGATATTTTATGCGGAAGATTCTTAATTTCAAAAACGCAATAGTAATCAATCAGGCAGTTATCCCTAAACGCTCACATCCTCAGAGTTAACCTTCCACTGCGACAGTTGACACTCGAGCTCCTAATCCCGAAGGAATGAAAAATGGCGGACGAAAACTTCTGGAATTGGAATAGTTTGTGGTTTCAAAGCGATCGCTTGAGTACACTCGATGTCACTGCTATTAAACTGGAGTTTCAAAATGTTGATATTAAAGGGTTATTTTCACTTTAGTTTTGTTCGACCATTTTCTGTTTACGAGTATAAGATAAGAGAAAGAAAATTTATTATTTTGGAAGTCAGCTTTGGACAAGTGTTACATTTAGTAGGCATTATTTTTGAAAGGTGCTTTTCAATTGTTTCGGGATTCCATCGGGATTGCTTGAGTAGTTTCCAATACAATTGAATTCATTAGATGACGCGTCGGCAGACGATTCGAACGCACAACTCGTTTTGACTGCAGTATGTTTTAAAGTAACTAATATGTAAATAAATCGAAGGTTTTCATTTCCCCCCGAATTTTCCATTAATTGGACTCAACAGAATTCCTTACTCATGTATCGATGCTTGTTATATCTAATTTAAATAATTCAGATTTTATGAACGTACCAAACATACTGCCCACTATAAATTCCGTTATCCACAATCGTACATAACAGGCCACTTAATGTTATATTCCAAATGTTATGTAACAGCTATAAATATATGTCAGAGAGCAGCTGACGTGGCCGCATGGCCGCTCGCCTGCCTTGTCACGCAAAGGGTTTTGGGCTTTAGACCAAGACAAATGTGTTTATTTCGGCTAAGTACTAAACCTTAGTTGTTTGTTAACAAGACGGACAGTACTTAGGGAGGAGATAAATATGCGGCTCCCGCTAAGTTTAGCTGTAAAGTTTATTCCTAAGTTGGGATTGTCGTCCGTTTTATTCACAGAAATGGTACAAGAATTATGTTTAAACGGGTTTAAAGTGACCTCGCTTGTTTGAATGTGAATATTTCTTGAGGATATCGATGATTTTGAAGCGATTGAGAGAATGAGAGTCTCTAAGGAACAAGAGCTGGGAAGATCAGCTCTCAAGCAAATTTAACATAACCTGATAAAAAATTGTATTTGTTTTTTATAAAGCTGGGTAAAAGCCTCCCCCACATCCTGAATCCAAAAAATTGTTATTTTTTTTTGCTCAAAAAGCAAGCTTTTTTTGCTGCTTGAGCAAAAAAAGAACCAAATTTTGGTGAATTGTTTTTTATTTGTTGTTTAAACTGTATTAATTAAGAGCTTTTCGAAGGCATGATTGTGTTTTAGGAAAATTATGATTTTGTTTCAAGTACAACTGTTTCTAGTCTAAAGATACAATTGAATGAGTTAAGTTTCACGTTTGTTCATAATTTATTTCAAACTAAATATAAACAGTATTTAGTTTCATTGAATTTTACAATATGCTTAAGCCAATAATTAAATTTGACAAAGTAAATTAAGGAACTCGTAATTCAATTTTAACGACAACTTTACCAAAATATTTATTTGAGCTGTCTAAAATATCTAAAGTCATCCATCAAAGTTGGCATTTTCAAGGAAACTTAATGTAATTTAATTGTTTACTTTAAAATGGTACTTTCGAACGAACTGATGGTCTTTACAAACATAAATAAACTAAGGTAATTAACCTGGCATCGTTAACGTCTTTGACGGTATAATTATTTGGTTTTTGTTGATGAATTTGGGCATAGTTCTAAACCACTCAAACACTTGAATTTATGGACAAGTTTTGTACCTAAATAAACACTTATGAAAGACCATGGACTTATTATCAAGGGACAAGCAAGGGACTGCTTCTGTAAAGTCTAAACAACTTTTTCTAAGAAAGGAGTTAATTTAAAAAGTTGCGTTACCGTCGCACGCGATTGAAGTTAAACTTTTTTCAATAAGTTTTGATTGATTTGTTTAAAACACGTGTTTAAACAACGTCATCACGTTGTTCGTCCCGAACGGGACCCCCTTTGCATGGTCGTCCAGGTACCTCCTAGTCGCGCCTAAAGTACTTCTTATTGTGCATGTTGAAAAGTCATCAGGTTATCTTAATTTGTACTGTAGGAGCAATTTAACAATACACCTCAATTGACAAAGAGCTATTTACCCCTATACAAAAAACAGACTCGAAGCTACGCATACAAAAAACGGATGAAAAAAAATCAAACGTGGCAAGACTAAAATTGAACGTTCAAGCAGAACCTATTTCTTCAACCTAAATTCAAGTCACAATTCCCTTTACCTACCTAAGAAACTTTAGGTTATGTATGGACCCAACAAACTGCGGTAAATTTAAGCTGTCGGTCTTAAGCGTCGTGTAAACCTCGTCTCACAAATCCCTCATGTCTGCATACCTTTTGGTGACCCGACCTAGGTATTGTCATATATCTCTGGGCTTTGCTTTGCCGACTTAGTCTTGGTTTGCTACTAAAATGCTAAGTTCTGTTGTATTTTGTGTGAGGTCTATGAATTTTTAGTTTCTCAATAGGAGAAACAACATTTTGGAACCGCACAACTAGAGTCTGAAAAATGACCATTGAGTGCCTGAAAAACGGCCTATTTGAAATAAAAAACTTTTGATTTTGAGAGTTATGGTTTGGATTTTTATTTATGAATTCTTTATTTAATTTAGGTCTAAGTTTATTTTAATTAAAGTCTCCGAAGTAGTTTCCGAAAAATGTACAGTGTATTTTATTATTAAAGTCATTAAAAAATAAACTTGTGTCTTCGGAGTGTTGGTTTCGGGAAAATGTAGTTTATTGTATATATATTTAATGCTGGTTTTGACGAATTTAAGATCTCGAGTAATATATTGAGAAAGCATTTTTCTGTTACGCTATTTACAAGTCGTGCATTTTATTGAATCTGTTTATAGGTACGTAGAATGCATTTTATCCCAAAGACGAGTATTCCTATTCGACAATTTGCTTGGAATAGGGATTTTCACTTATGTGTGGCCGGAAACAAAAACTTATACATGTAAAATTATGCAAACTACACCAGATTCCAGTTACCTACATTCATCAAAACATTTGTACTAAATTATTGAAATATTCACGCGCATAACCTTTCAAATTCAAAAGCAAAATGGATTTAAATAAATTGAACAGTACAAGCAAATTCTTATCAAGCATCGCGATTAAGCGAAACCTTACATAAAGTTCCATTACAACCTCGAATACGTGATTACATGAATAAGACAGTACTAAAATCACTACCGTTTCCAACTCCTATCCAATTAAGACGTATTACAAATGTCAAAATTACTAACACCGTCAACTATCTTATCTAACTGAGTCGTTAGAGTTCAATTTACTTAACGTAATATCATATTTTATGCCACAGCCTACAATAATACATTCAGCCATATCGACATACTGTACATTTTCTTTGACAAAGTTGTTGCAAAATTTTTAGACTGTGTCTTTCCTTGTCACCCTGATCATGGAAGCATGTATCGGTACACGTGTGTATTATATTTTGTATAATACATGAAATTGCTTTCATGTTCAATTAAATTAGATATTCGTATGAGGTTTGATGAAGGCTGCGTTGGCGGGGCAGGTATTAATTAAGCTGTGTAAGTATTTGTATGGATGACGTCATAACGTAAGGTGTTCATTTTGTTTCGTGTTCTTCCATAATTAATACAACGCTGGTGAGAGTTTAGCGGGGATTTTGGAAAATGAGAAGTGATCAAAGCATATTTCGCGCGCGGATCAACGGTTGTCTTTTGTTTTATAATGGACAGCTGATAGCTTTCATGCTAGTATTTATTTTTTATTGCGTTGTGATTAGCAGTACCCCTTTAAATTCAACAACTTTTTGCAATATCACATTCATGTCATAATGCTTTATTACACGGCAGTAAATATGTAAGCTTTTTCGTTCCAAAAAGGCTTGGTTTGCTGTGTTCTTCGTTCGTTAATCTTAAGATTGACGTACAATCTGGTGCTAGTGTTTTAACTGCTCGTAGGTCTATGACGTGTATAACACACACTGAAATAAATCTCAGGTTTCTCAGGTTTTAAGCAAATCGTATTTATAGATCCCATGAGTTCGAAAATAATTTGGTGCTTGCTGGGACCCTTTTACTTGGTATTCCAACCGTTATACCTCTAGGCTCACATCACAGCAATAGAAAAACGGATAGCTGGACTATTTGTGGATGTTTTTAAAACTGAGAATCACATCATTATATAAATAAGTATGTGTAAAGTAAGTTGCTTGACCCGATTCTATTAAACAAACTAGAAAAAAGCAGTTCAACATTTTCTTTGCCTCATTAAACACCAGACTATACAAAAACACAGAAAATCAACAGTTTCTACGCAAATAAAGAAAATAACTAGGCAAAAAATATTACTCAAACTCTTCAGTTTATTTATTTATATCTTGAAACACACTTCAAATTTAAACCGAAAAAGATCATTAGGTGCCTCAAAAGAAAATGGAACAGCAACGGGAATTAAATCAGATGTTTTCATTGAGTCTAGATTTTATCTCGATGTAAATATTTACTAGCCGAAAAATAAACATTGAACAGGCCAAGATTTTAAATAATGTTTTCGTTGTAAATAAAAATAGTTGGTTTTAAATAATGTTGGAATTTGTATTGAATGTATTCAGGTGTTGATTTAGAAAACCAAATGAGGGTGAAAAAACATGCCTTGCATAATGTTTTAAAACTTTTTGATTTATAAAAATACTAGCTGACCCAGCAAACGTTGTTTTGCCGGATATTTTTTTTCTAGTTGTATTTATTTTTAATGCCACATTATAAAAAAAAATAAAAACAAACAATTTCGTCCAAAAACGAAAATATTTTTTTTTAGTGTGAGCAACCCTTATCACTTAGGGGTATGAAAAATAGATGTTGTTCTATTCTCAGTCCTACCCAATATGTATACAAAATTTCATAAGAATCGGTCGAACCGTTTCGGAGGAGTACGGTAACTAACATCGTGACACGGGAATTTTATATATTAGATATGCTTATACGGACCCCACATACTTTCTAAAAATTGAATGCATTAAAAATTTTGCTTTTGACACTTTTGATGATGATGAATAAAAAAACATGTCCGATGTTTTTTACAAATCTATTTGGCGGACATTTTTTTTGTGAAATACCCAATTGTATTATTATTATATTTTCGCATCTATCAGACATCGATGTCTGTATCAATGATTTATATTTAACGTCATAATTAAGAGCGGGTAAGTTTTGTCGTTAAGATTATGATAAACAGGAAATAATAGGTTATAGGTGATGACCTTATAACAGTGTTACTGAATTCTCAGTAACCATTGAAAAGATAACTAATGATAACATTGTAATTTAAGTGTTAATATTGTCATATCAAGATGACACTCGGCTAATTACGACTATAAAATTTATATTTGTATGTACGTGCCATTTAATAGTGACATAGTCTAAAAAACATTTAAAACTTAAAATGTGGAAGAGGTTGTTAAAAATGCCTCTAAATGAACTGCCAATGTGTTTTGATAAAGCAAAAAAATGGAATTATAGTATTAAGGCTTATCCCTATGCCCAGTCAGTTGGTTTCTCACCAGCCAGATAGACGATGTGTGATCGACTGTTGCTCCTACGATAACATCAAATACGGATCGTGAAAATCGAAATTGAAAAATAACAAAACTTATGAAAAATTTAACGTTATTATTTGCCAGCCGACCAATTTGTTCATCTTTAGCCTATTTGTATGTAACAGTCAGTATCACGAGCCCGACTCGCACTTGACCGTTTTTTTGTCAACTATTTTTATGCGGCAAAATGTCTTGAAACAGAAGAAAAACCCTTTTAAGGATAAAAACAATTGCATTACAAATGACGACAATTCTATTTTTAAAAATTATTATCAAGTCTATAATGCCGCATAAGTTTGCCCTTTTATAGTATAAGTCGTGATCTAGTCACATTAGGTCAAGCTAAATGCTCTCAGGGGCACCTTTGATGTTTCATTCATGGCGAAGTCGAGACAAAACAAATAGACGTAAAGCAATTAGATTCTCTTGAAATGATAAGATAATGTTTCATGATATCAATCTGTTTGTATAAACATTCGAATGAACGTCTAAATAATTTGACACAAAATAAGACTAATAAGAACCCTTTGACTAGGTAAATATAAAGATTGAAATAAATCCGAAGATATGAAAAAAAGGTTTTTTGTTGTACAAATTATTTGATGATTTCGGAAAAAAAACATATTTTCTTAAAATTTACTTGGATGTTAAAGTAAAACTGAAAGGAAAAATTATTTATTCAGACGTCCGGATTTTTAAGCCACTTTTACTGATTTGCTTTAAAATGGTGAAATCAAAAAATAGCTGTACGAGACGATACCCGTAGGAGTCACGTAAAGCTGTGCACCATTGCAAGCGGCTAAATAAGGGGGTCGACATGCAAAAACACAATTTTTTCGACGTCATAGTAGCTAGATGGTAGCATGGGATTTACAGACTTATTGTGATAAAAGTAAGAATCAATTTTCCATAAAGTGGGGGATGAAAAGCTAGTCATGTTCAATATTGTTTAAATGTTCGCCAAGCGATATGAGCTGCTCCAAATCAAAGCATTTGTTCAAGATTGTTGCAGGATGATGCAGCAACTGGTTCTGCGAAGTAGCTGGGATAAACGATTCTTTGAAAAGGGGAATGGAAATTTATAAAGCTTCAAAGAAATATTAAAAATAGAGTCGTAACCTAGACGTTATTTCTTACTAGAAGACGTATAAAGTGCAGTGCCACCAAACGTAAGCCTGCCATTTTATATAAGGCTAGTTTAAAAAAGTCCACCCGTTTAGGAGCTACGTCACAGACAGATACACGTACGAGTATATGTCAAACTTTCAAACCCTCTTAGAAAAGAGTTCATGATTTTGAAATTGCTGAACCCTCTTTCAAATACAATAACCATAACCCAATCGGTTTAACCGTTTAAATGCTGCAAAACACACAAACGCACGCCTAGTCTTCAAGCATTCGACAACACTATAACACCTTTCTTTGTCTGCTTAAAAAAGTAGCGACGAACAGAATTCCGAACATCTTGATATCAAACAGCGTAGTCGGTTAGCCAATTTCACGTCACAACGCCGCCGACTATACCAAATGCCGTGTTTTATTCTGGTTACGAGTGCCACCGCGGCCAGATCATTTGTAACTGGGTCACTTTTATTCGCGACCTAGAATAGTTTTCCGCTGTCAGCATTCGCCCGAGTATTAGAGCTCAACGACTTTGTGCGACACGGATGAATGAATGGTTTTTTTTTTTTTTAGATGCTAGTCATTTCTGTTTATTTAAAGTTGTCCTTTATGAATTTGCGACGGGATTCACAGCTCTTGGTGTACTGAGGTTTTTGTGTGTCTAACTAATTGCTTGTTTACAGATTTTATTGCGAATTACGCAGTTATACTCGAAGAGATTGATAATTAATTTATTGAGAGATTAAGAGGATCGCAAACACTTATTGATCAAGTTTATCACAGCAACAGTAAATGGAACTTACGAATGACGACAAGTGATAAGTTTATTGTTGCCACTCTTTGAGGTTCAGATAAATGCAAAAATATCTACCATACCATACCAAGTCATTATCCATATTTTAGCGATGCTCCAAAATTAAAACATGCATCGGGTGGCAAAAATTTTTGTCCTATGCGAAGATTGAATCCGCAACAAGTTCGGTTTAGCCATTGGAACCATGACTTTATACAACTCGGCTATTTATGATCCGTGTATTTGCATCCAATAGAAACAAATTTAAATTTAACGGTAAAATAGTTCAAATAATCCAATTGTACTGCAGTATAAATAACTCTACATTAAGAGTTACAAAGGCAGTCCCATAACGTGATGACTAAGGTAATAATAGGGGCAGGATTATGCGCAACGGTAATTTGTATTCAAAATAAATGTTGCATGAACATAAAGCATGGTAGTTTATTGTTACTATTTTTCCTCTTACTATGAGGTATATAACTTCTTTGGTGTAATAAAAGCGAGAAGACGCTATATGCGACTTGCGCTGTCTCGTTTTGACAGTAGGAATACTTTGGATTTGATATCTCGTGGTACAGATTAAGGTTGGATTAAAAAATAAGTTGGTAATCCACGTGTTTGTTTTAAAGCTTGTGTGCAGCATTTAAATATGATAAGTTTTTCATATGGTTGGATAATGGTGATTAGGTGGTTTTCATATTATATAGCAGTTGCAACACTCACAAAGATGACATAAAAGCTCTCGTAAATACATATGTGTATATCTTGTATGTGGGTATAATAAGCTCTGGAAATAGAAACTTAACCATTATTGTTTTTAATACAATATAATAAACAAATGTTAGGGAGAAAGAATTCAGATATGTTGTAGAGAATCACGAGTAATATTCGCAAAATGCTTAGTGATAACTTGAAAAATGCGTAAAAATAAATCAAAAGAAAAAGATCACTTTTCATACTTATAACTACACCAACCGCAGTTGAACCTCAATGTTAATTTCAATTGACCCGAATTATTATCAATTAATTAAAATAATCACTTTTTTATGGATAATTTAATCTTGCTATATACAAAAGAGAACTGTTTTAAATTTCACTTATCTAGCTATTGAAGATACAGCCTAAACATTTCACCCACATTTCATATACAGCCATATCATCATCGGCCTAGCCTTTTCCCAACTATGTTGGGGTCGGCTACCAGTCCAACCGGTTTCAGCTAAGTACCAGTGTTTTACAAGGAGCGACTGCCTATCTGACCTCCTCAACCCAGTTACCTGGGCAACACGATACCCCTTGGTTAGACTGGCTGTCAGACTTTTTTCAGCTTCTGACTATCTGTAACGACTGTCAAAGATGGAGGAATAACAACCGGGACCCACAATTTAACGTGCCTTCCGAAACACGGGGGAACTCGTTATGACAAAGATGGTCACCCATCCACGCACCAACCGCGTCAAGCATAGCTTAACCTCTGATCGAATCACTTATGCGGTTATAGCTTAGCCACGAGCTCCTCGTATTCATATACAGCCATATAAAAACCAAATATAGGCTACTTTGCACCTAACCTAACTATAACACCGCACTAAGTCATGTTATAACGTAATCCTTCAGAGAGTCTGCTTTGAGTCGCTTACTGAACCAACGAGCTTTAACACTGAAGGTATCTTAACTAAAGTAGATGGGAACTCGCGCTATTCATAATTGCTTTTAGTAAACTCGTAATACAGGAATTGATAGGATGTGTTAGGTGTGTAAGTTTCATAGATATTATGTTGATAAGTTGTGCTTGCGAATCCGCTCGCGTACGTTTAAATTTTAGCGTGTAGTTCCAGAGCAGGGGTTCCCAATCAGTGGTCTGCGGTAACGAAAATTTTGTGAATATATCATTGCGTGTAATGTTTAAATCATGATGTTAATAAAGAGAAAATCTTCGTCTAGGCCTGTTAGTAATACGGTACAAAAACAACAAAAGTTCTGTCATAAAAAATAGATAAACTATTTTTAAATGCTCATTTTGGTACAAAAAAAAAGAAGGAAAAGAATAGAATTTTACGTCGTTATTTCCAACCCCGTTTTGGATCACGACTTGTTATAAAAGTTAAAGACAACTAGCTGTTTTTTATTCAATTCAAAACACGTCAACGGTTATTTGCCCGCTAGAGTCATGCTAGAAAATTACACCAATGGCCCATAATCATATCTGCAAGTAATAATAACCTCACACCTTGAGGTGGTTCCCCAAGGACCGCATCATCAGGGAACCGGTACATAAATCGCTAAACAAGCCACAAATTAATTTCTACAAACTTCAAGGAATAACCAACGACAGCGATCAATCTTTATCATCAAAATTCACAATTATTTACGACCCTCAACTTCAACACGTTTCTTTTGGAATGCAAATTATATTCTATCGCAACTACTTTTTAGCATAAATTGCAATGGCAGTTGATTGGCACTTACAGCCTTTTATTACTGAGAATTGGAACTATCTTGGGCGTAATCAGGTCTGTAATGACAGCCTCTGTCGGCGACACTTACAGAATGGAAATTAAGTGCGTTTCATAAATGGTCACGATGTTAATATACAGTTAGAAGCTGCATCCGGCTAATGTAATTTAAGCTTTAATTTGAGGTAGCTAAGGTTCTTTGACGTGGTTTTTGATGGGCTGTTTCTAAAGACAGGGACGACTAATTAAAGAAAGTACGTAATAAGGAAAATATTTGCTGCTCGACCAAAAATAAAAAATAAATTATTTTTGAATTTTAAAAATTGATCTTGGCTGTTAAGTTTATTTGCCTATCTTTTTTGCACCGGATAATTTATTTAAGTAAGTATAGAAGTCACGAAAAAAAAAGGCAGCGAAATTAAAAGTTTATGCAGTAGCTGCATTTGCCCGCGACTTCGTTCGCGTGGACTTCAGAACACATTAGAAACATCAAAAATTGTAGCCTATGTGTTAGTCTGATGTATAAGCTATATTGTGGTAAAGTTTCATTCAAATCCATTCAGTAGTTTTTACGTGAAAGAGTAACAAACATCCATACATCCATACTTACAAACTTTCGCCTTAATAATAGTAGTAGGATGTATTGTCAAAAAAAATATAATTTATCTTGTAAACATTTTATTTTAACCCTAAAAACTTCTCTGCAACTTTATATTTTCCATTATAATATAGAAGCTAATATAGAAACCAGAACGTACATCATTAAAACTAATAGCCTTATACTAGGTACACTAGAATAAAGTGACTAATATAATTTTACAAGCCTTTTAAGGTACGCTTTTAAATTTATATGACTCGTATATAATCTTGTTACTGATTGACAGCGGGTATAATAAGGTTGCTACTTAAAAGGAAAATGTATTACATTAAAATATTTATGATAGGAGGCATTTTTCATAATGTCTTGTTAGTGGTTTCTTAGGTTTACGCGAATGTTAGACATTGAAATGAAACTACTTTTACGGATTTTATCGCGATTTAATGTTTGATTTTAGTTCCCGACGTTTTGACACCTTTGCAGGTATCATGGTCACGGGCAGACACTACTGTAGTCTGCCCGTGACCATTGTTACTTTAAAAGTGGTTTTTAGTGGTAAACCGGAATTTTATGTAGGTAGTTTTTTGTGGATGGTTAAAATGAACCGTGTGGTGCCGGGCTAGAATTGCACCACCCCATTTCTTCTCGTGGGTGTCGTAGGAGGCGACTAAGGGACAAAACAACACCGGGGGCGGGCAGCAGCGCCCCACGGAGAATAACTATACCACAGAACTGCGGTCACCAACCCGCATGCAGAGCGTGGTGACTACGGCAAATCCCCCCCTTATGCAGCACAATTTAAATTCACGGCCCCCAGTTCCCGGTAGCTGCACTATTCCTGGCCATGGTACCGGCCACGGTAACGGTGCAGTGGGGGGTGCTAAGAATCCCCGGGTGACGGCAGGGTACCTACGCAAATTGACTTTGGCGACGTATAACGGACGTACACTACGGCTGAACGAGCACGTTGCCGAATTGGAAGTAGAGTTAAGTCGTATTAACTGGCATATCGTAGGGTTATCAGAACTTCGAAGACAGGGGGAGGAGACGATAACTCTCGAGGCTGGTCACTTACTCTATTTCCGAGAAGGACACCAACCATCTCAAGGTGGCGTCGGTTTTATGATCCACAAGTCACTCAAGGGCAGCATTGTGGAAGTTGGCAGTGTGTCGGCAAGGGTGGCATACCTTGTTCTTAAAATAACGGAGCGTTACACTTTGAAGGTCATTCAAGTGTATGCCCCAACGTCTTCGCACCCAGACGACGAAGTCGAGGCCATGTACGAAGACATAGTGAAAGCTATGTCTCGTACCAAAACATTCTACACTGTTGTCATGGGTGACTTCAACGCCAAAGTAGGAGTACAAGAGAATGGCGAGTCGAGAGTGGGTCCCTTCGGCTTTGGGCGCAGAAATCACAGGGGGCAAATGCTGGTAAACTTCCTCGAGGCTCAGGGGCTCTTCCTGATGAACTCATTCTTTCAGAAGAAGCCCCAAAGGAAGTGGACCTGGCGGAGCCCCGATAACGTGACGAGGAACGAGATAGACTTCATTATGTCAAACAAGCGCCAGATATTCAGAGATGTCTCTGTGATTAACAGGGTCAATACCGGTAGTGATCACCGACTGGTAAGAGGCACTCTGAGTATAAATCTCAAAATCGAGCGAGCGCGATTGATGAAGTCAACTCTCAGACCAACCCTGCCCCAGGTCGAGGATGGCTGCGAAAGCTTCCAGTTGGAGCTACGAAATCGATTCGCTATGTTGGAAACTACTCAGGATATTAACGACGCCACCGATTGTCTGGTACGGGTTGTCCGTGAGGTGGGCTATAAGTATTTTCGACCGATGAGTAATGGACGCAAGTCGGCACTCACCAGCGAGACCCTGGAATTGATGAGGAAACGGCGAGAAAACATAAACACAACACCGTCTGAGCGTCAGGTACTTAACAGGGAGATAAAAAAGCTGATAAGACGCGATACTCGGCGTGCGAATACCCGATCCATTGAGCAAGCTATAGAGCGGAACCAAGGCTCAAAAGTATTTTCCAAGGCTCATATCTCCCGTTGTCACCTGACAAAACTCAGTACGTCACAGGGCACTACCGTTACCTCGAAGCCAGAGATACTCGCTGAAGTCGAAAAGTATTATGGGGACTTATACTCACCAAAATCGAGCCCGCCCCAAGCACACAGCGCGGATGACCCACGAGCCAGACTTACACGCCACCTTACAGACGAGCTTCCCGACATTGACATGGGTGAGATTAGAATAGCTCTCGGACAGCTACACAACAACAAAGCTCCGGGAGATGACGGAATAACCACTGAGCTGCTCAAGGCAGGTGGAACACCTGTCTTGACAGAGCTTGTTAAGCTCTTCAATTCCGTCATCCATACTGGCATAACACCGGAGGCATGGAGCAGAAGCGTGGTGGTATTATTTTTCAAAAAAGGCGATAATACGCGGCTTGAAAATTACCGCCCCATTTCACTTCTGAGCCATGTGTATAAGCTGTTCTCGAGGGTTATCTCGAATCGTCTCGCCCAAAAGTTCGATGACTTCCAGCCACCGGAGCAGGCCGGGTTTCGAAAAGGCTACAGCACCGTGGACCACATACATACGCTAAGGCAAATTATACAGAAGACAGAGGAGTATAATCAACCTCTATGCCTAGCGTATGTGGACTACGAAAAAGCCTTCGACACCGTCGAGACCTGGGCTGTGATGGAATCCATGCAGAGATGTCTCGTGGACTGCCGATATGTCGAGGTGCTGAGGTGTTTGTACAAGGCCGCGACAATGACCGTTCAAGTACAAGAACAGAGCACAAAACCAATCCAATTGCGTCGAGGAGTAAGACAGGGAGACGTAATCTCTCCGAAACTGTTTACAAACGCATTGGAGGACGTTTTTAAAACGCTTGATTGGAAAGGACGGGGATTGAACATCAACGGTCAGTACATCTCACACCTGCGATTTGCAGATGACATAGTCATCATGGCGGAATCTCTGCAGGAGTTGGAGCTGATGCTTAACGGCCTAAGCGATTCTTCGCGACGTGTGGGTCTCGGAATGAACCTAAATAAAACTAAAGTCATGTACAATGGCCTTGTTCTTCCGAGACCCGTGGTCGTAAATGGCGCTGCTCTCGAGGTTGTGCAAGAATACATATATCTTGGCCAAACCATCCAACTGGGGCGACACAACTTCGAGAAGGAAGCGAGCAGAAGAATACGTTTGGGCTGGGCAGCATTCGGGAAGCTACGTCATATCTTTGAATCGTCGATACCACAATCCCTTAAGACCAGGGTCTTTAACCAGTGCGTCCTACCCGTAATGACGTATGGAGCTGAAACGTGGACACTCACCGTGGGCCTGGTCCATAAATTCAAGGTTGCTCAGCGTGCGATGGAGAGAGCGATGCTCGGGGTATCTCTGGTGGATAAAATTCGTAACGAAGTCATCCGCCAGAGAACCAAAGTTACCGATATTGCTCGCAGAATCAGCACGCTGAAGTGGAAATGGGCCGGCCATGTCTGCAGACGGACAGACGGTCGATGGAGCAGACACGTGTTAGAGTGGAGACCACGTTTAGGCAAACGTAGTGTAGGACGTCCTGCGGCACGATGGACCAATGATTTGAAGAAGGTGGCTGGCAGCGGATGGATGCGGGCTGCCCAGGACCGGGATGGTTGGCGCTCTTTGGGGGAGGCCTACGTTCAGCAGTGGACGGCGATAGGCTGAGATGATGAATGAAGATGAAAATGAAACGAATTTGAGTAAATTATGCGTATTTATCGGGATAAAATAAAAATTGACAAAGTGGTGAGGATTCCGCGTTGGTCCGAAATAAACTAGTATAGTATAGAATCATCCTTATTAAATAAACTATTAATGGTTGCTAAAAAATATATTTTTTCCAAATCGGACCAGCAGTTTCTGAGAAAACCTCGTTCCAACATACATCTTCTTCAGCTTATAAACATTAGTATGGATTATAAGCTGTTTTGTTTTTTTAAAGCGACACGCTAGTTCAGGCTGCAAAACAATATACAAAATACCCGTCCATTGCAAACAGCAGGGGCAAGCAGTAAGTCGGTATCCTGATTATGCACATTCATAATGAACAAGTTAAAAGCTTGTAAGATGTAGACTTTACTTGTTGTCCGAACAGATATTGGCCTTTTTGCTTGATGACTGAGCACTTATTGCAATAAGAAGCGTGTTTTTAAATAGGTAAACGTTAGCGTGAATATTACTGCAGATTGTCTAGGGTTCGAATTTTGGTATTCGAAAGTTTTTTTTTGTAGAATTATATAAATGATGAACAATTCGTGGTACAGATACAATAAGGTACGATAAAAATACCGTTTTCAAATTGGATTAACTGTTTAGGAGTAACAATGCCACAGACAGACTTACAAACACACACAAAGCAGTCAAACTAATTCTCAAACTCTTTTGCGTCGGGTTATAATGATTGCTATGCATCTTTGTATAGATTGTTAAAATTGAAAGAAATAGAAACACGACACAGCCCTAGAAATAAAACAACCCGGTATTCGAGCAAAAATGCAATGAGTTGAGAAATATTTTTATAATTACGTCTGTCGGCGCCTTTACTTATCATTGATGAATGGATTACCTGCTTCCTTATGTGTGATCATTGCAAAATGATTGTTATGATTCTAGAAATGTGCTACGATATATACCTACAAAAATGAATGTTGGTTTTAGGGTACCGTACCAAAAGTGTAAAACGACACCTTAATATTGAGGCACCGCTGTCTGCCCTTCTATCATCAATTTTAGATACAATACGACACACACAATTACATCATCGGGGATAATTCAACTGTTTAGTTTGGTGAAGGACAAACATCTTCAGAATAGGGTTCCATGTTTACCCTCATAATTCAAAAATAATTGATGTGTGATTTCATCTATTTAGCTATTGCGATTCATAAGGTACTGCGTGGTGATGAACACACAGGAATGTCTCAGTAACAGAGTTCTGCTTTTACCCTTTTGGTACGAAACTTAATACTCAATATTTTTATTGCACTCCATATGTTCAACAGGTGTTAATATAAGTATAGTACACTATGGACCCTGTAGGGCACGGCAATGTAGGAGAGAGGAAAATGCTAACTTTATTTAGATTATGTATCAAAGATTATTTTAATTTATTAAGTGGTTGTTTTATTCTATTTATTTTAATGAATATACTTGTATACTACCAGTTCAAAAGGTCATTATGTGTAGCTATTTATAAGCCAGCCAAATATGTTCAATTGCGCATGAGAAAACAAATAATTAACAAGCATAGCTCACACACCTACATCCATATTTGTAAATACTTTCACATTTCCCAATCAATATTTTATGATAGAGACTATAAATTGCCAATTTAACCTCTAGTATGAGAATGTATAAATCAGATAGGGAAACTAGCTATCTACAAGTAATATATCTTATTCATTAAATAAGTTCTAATCTGTATTCAATCGTTTACAAATTCGCTCGTGGCTAAGCTATGACCGCATAAGTGATTCGATCAGAGGTTAAGCTATGCTTGACGCGGTTGGTCCGTAGATGGGTGACCATCTTTGTCATAACGAGTTGTGGGTCCCGGCTGTTATTCCTACATCTTTGACAGTCGTTACAGGTAGTCAGAAGCTTGAAAAAGTCTGACAGCAGTCTAACCAAGGGGTATCGTGTTGCCCAGGTATCTGGGTTGAGGAGGTCAGATATCCAGGCGCTCCTTGTAAAACACTGGTACTTAGCTGAAACCGGTTGGACTGGTAGCCGACCCCAACATAGTTGGGAAAGGGCTAGGCCGATGATGACAAATTAATTATACGTAAACGGTTTTGGTAAACAGTTATTGATTGATGGATTTTGATTTAGTTTGTAATAATGTAAGCTTATTAAAGCTGACAGCGACTCGATGTATAAAGCACAAATTGGAAGAAGCTTGTCCAGCTTTGAACTGCGATGAGTTGATAATAAGGATGAAAAGAAAACGTTTAAACTTAAGATCCTTGCGATAGTTTCTATGATTGTCTAGGCAATAAAAAAATCTATTAGAAAACAAAACTTGTCAAAATAAATATTTTTTAGATCGTGTTAATTGCTTCATTTTGCTTGACGTTGAAACGCAGAGTGTGGGTGTTTTATATCTTTAAAAGCTTATTTCACGCAAGATTAGAAACAGATAAGAAATAATTAAACAACAAAAGCGCATCTGGTCAAACTAACTAAAAATAATGTGTTATTTAAAATTTTAATAACTTTCTCTACTACAGGTCTACAGAAATTTATTACCTAGATTTGCGAATATAAAACGAAGTAGAACAGTCAATTTTTCCTGAAAGTTTAAAACTAACCAAAAAACAGAACGTTTAATAAAATAACCGATTGATCTGAAAACCCATTATTTAAAACTAAAATGCAGCAAATACCCTTCAGCGGTATTGCGGAATCGGAACCTCGAGCGTTGCCATATAAAACACCGGCGGACCTATTACATATCTTGCAATCGCAAAACGAGAGCAATTAACCGCAATAAAATTCTTAGAAGTCTTATTATGTGATGCGAATTATTATTTTGACAGCAATAATTTTGCATTTTATATTTTCGCGTTGATCTTACCGTTCTATACCAAAAAAGTAAATACAGAACCCTATCCATCTGTCTGTCACCAAATTATATCTCATGAACCGATGTACTGCACAGATAAAATGTCAAGCTCAGTTACCGTTGTAACAACAAAACTTAAAATCAACCTAGGAGCGAAAGTAGATTCATTCATTCATTTTTTTTAAATATATTTTTATGGTTTCCTCCCCATCACGACCACGCCCATCCTTGCACTTGACCAGTTTCACTCAAGGTACGTAATACCGAAGCAAACTTCTTTATACGAACGAAATGCACTTTAAACTACAAGGATATCGGAAAACATTAGTCTTGGGTGAAAGGAGAGATATGACAATGAGAAACGGAATCCTTTCAAAGCTATCTCGATGTACGGATTCTTTATTGAATTATTTGCACGCAACAAGTTATTATTAGAGGCTTTGTAAAACATGAATCCGTTTTTCAAATTATTTTGTAGAGTTTCAATTGTTTTTCGTAGAACGCTTTGTGTGTTGAAAAAGAGGCTTCAGTTTTTGTATTGAAATCGTCTAGAATCCTTGGTTGTAATAAAGATAAAAAGTATTTTGTCCTGCAGTGGAACAATTAAGAAAATAATGAAATGTTGCACAAAAGTATTGTGCAAAGTAATCATTTATTTGATTTGGAGAGTGACTTGTGGAAAAAAAGGAGAAAATTTTGTTTAACAGTGAGAAATTTTAGGTTTAAAATAACATTTACTCAACAAACTCTTTTTAAGTTGATATAGGTTTTCCTCCGACCATCGCTTTACGGCAATTGCTGGGGAAGGCCTATGTCCAGCAATGTCTACCTATTGCTGAGACGAGAGGATTTACTCAAGTGCAGAGGCGCTAAAAAAAATTAAAATAATTTTAAACAGCATCTACTAACCATCTACAAACGTTACGTAATAATCTATAACAAAACGTGTGCCATATAGCATACGGCAGTTACCGAGTTAACTAACTACAGAACATCGACTAATGTAATTTTGATGTTGTAAGGATTCTGTTCAACAATTTCCTGGTACTACTAATTAACGATCATAACATCGTATATTTCAACTAATATATCAAAGCAACACCAGGCCCCGTACCATGAACACTCCAAGTACAATTTTCGTCACTCTGGAAGCGAGACACTGCTCTACAAAGTGTAGCGCGCTATCCCGCTTGCACACTGACTACAGATAATCCTTCAAGTTTCATAATACAGGGGTAGGTCTTTAATAACCGTTTGAGCAAGAGATTTATTTCGTGTGCTAAACGAGATATAATGACAGCACTGCGAATAATATTACAGTACGCTTGTTAGTGCCAAAACCATAATCATTTGCTTCGAAGCGGTTAGAAAATCGTTACTGAACATGTAATTAAGTAATTATTGCCAGTTTACAGGATAAAAGAGTTTGCTAGTTAAGATAATTTGCATTGCAGGTTATGCGTTTGGGTTATTTGCTACCAGTCTTTTTATACTGAATTGTATTTTGTTTCAAATAACGCAACTGCACTGGCATAATATGAATAAAGTTACTAAAATAGATAATAATATGTGGTTTCAATATGTTAAAAATACTGAACAATAATCTTTGTTAGCGTAAATAATTATTTAAAAAAGGTCAGGCGCGAGTCACACTAGCGAGACTGAAAGCTCCGTAAAAATAGAATATAAGATTTGCAGAAAAAAAATTGTTCCAATCCAATTGACAACCGTAGCAATAAATGCTTAATCTCGATCTATATTATTAGTATTTGTTCTTAAAGTGGGATCACAAATCCAAGATTTAACTTGTCAACTGCCAACGTTTTTTTCGTTCATTAGATACAGCCTGGTGACAGACGGACGACGGACGTTCTGAAAGCGACGCCTCAGTAATAGGGTTCTACTCTTTAAACTATAATTTGGAATCTCAAAAAAAAAAAATTAGAACTCCTATCTAGATACTAACAAATTATATTTCTATGCACAAAATTAGTATTCAAAATACGACCTAGACTTATTAAAATACGTTATACATCGCAATAATTTATAACTTTGATACAATCAGAGAATTTCCATCTCCATCTTCAGCCTACAAACCAAGCACGCAAAGATTGTTCGGTTCATTTAGATTCGCCCGAAAAGGCAATCGAGGAAATGATAGTACGAACTCCAGAATCCAAAAAGATATTGACTATCGTATTCAGTAGTATTATTGTACTAGGGTTGTGTCGATGTATCGATAATTATAATCGATTGTGATAATTGTTGTGATAGTAATTGAGTGTTTGTTGGGTTAGTGTTTGGATGTTGACGTAAGTTGAGTTAATTAATTTATCGATGCAAGTTATCACATAGAAGATTTTTTTTATTGTTGAGTTGTTTGCGAAAAATGACAAATATAATCGTAGATGCGCTTGATTTTTTATGGATTTGCTTATGTTATGTGAATAGAGTTCGAATAGGTTCTACATAAAATTTTAATTATTTTTTTGAAGCAATGTGAGAAACAAAAATATGATTTAAAATTGTGGTTTAACCACAGTCAACAAACAACAGAAGCTAATTTCTTTCTAATTATAAGTGATTTAAATTAGTCAATAAATAAAATTCCCTTAAAATAAAAACAAATACCTACCTAGATCAAAAAATCAAACAATCTTTAATCATCCCAACCCTACACCTACTACATAAACATTTAACGCGCTCCTCTAGTCACACAATATAAAATAATTACATTAATATTTCAAAGGCAATTTTCACACGAATGCACAATCTTGGGCACCGCACGCATTAACATAACTCCGTATCGTAATTATCGCAGCTGACTTCACTCGCGTTAACAAGGCTGACGAGTGTACCCCGACTTTTAGTCGCACGTTTTAGTCGCGCTGTTTTTAATTAATGTTTGTGTGTCAATTGAGACAGATTCTATATCTTTGACAGAGAGTGCGTGGATGGTTTAATTGAAATGAAAGTGTAAAGAAACGTCAGATATGGGTTAGGTAGTATTATGTGGTATGTAAAGGAAGATTTAACAGAATCGGTTGGACCTGAAAGATGATAGAATTAGTAAAATGCAAAAAAAAATATAAATAAACATAACTGTTAATGGCTGTTCTTATCAACTATATACAAATAATATATTAATTTAAACTACATCTAAAATATTAACAAAATCAAGTTGCAATTATGCATACAATTCAAATGAAATACATAAAACAAAAAAGTTTTCATTTTAAGTATGCTTTTTGATCGCTTTCGAGACGTTTTATTGTTGACAGTAGTTGTGCTATTTACATATGGTTGGCAATGTATATTATAGACGACTAGTTGAAATGAAAAACAGACAAAAACTAGTATTGTTTATAACTGGACAACTCTACAAGTTTTAATAGACATAAAAAGTCAAAACAAAACATTATAAAAGCAACAAATTATAGGCTATATTAAACCCATGTATGTTTGTCAATTTAAGCGTCTTGATATATTTTGACGTTAAAACAGCTTATAGATACCTTGAATATTTTCGTTGTAACAATGGATCTTCGAGCGGTCAAAGCCATGAACAAATACTAGTCTTGATAAACATGCAATTTTATACTAAACTAGCTGTTGCCCGCGACTTCGTCCCCGTGGGTAGAAGATATAAGTTATGATTTATACCTGCCTTATTTTTTTTCACATTTTTCATTGTATCTTCGCTCCTATTAGTCGCAGCGTGATGGTTTAACAGTACAGTTTAACATGGTTTAACCTTCCTCGATGAATGGTCTACTCAACACAAAAATAATTTTTCAATTTGGACCAGTAGTTCCTGAGATTAGCGTGTTCAAACAAACAAACAAACAAACAAACAAACTCTTCAGCTTTATATATTAGTATAGAAGTATAGAGTATAGAGTATAGATAGTATAGAGTATAGAAGTATAGATATAGATATAGATAAGTTAGCAAGACACTTTCTGCCAATTAGTTTGACCAAGCCAGCCTACACAATTGCTAAGTTGTGTCTTTACTAGATCAAATTAGCAAGAGATACTGCATTCAATACAGATACTTCATTAAGCTATGGTTTAACATTATCTCAAATTAAATCTAGAAGCGAACGTGGGTTTGTGACACCTGCATTTAGTTATCTCGATCGATTTGGATTCTATAGAGGTTTAATTAGAATGTATTAACAAAACTTTATGTTAAGTCTTAGTATTCATGATGTAATTAGCAATTTGTTTAAAAAATAACGAAAACGTTTAAAATTTGAAAAAGATGTTATGAAATGATATGAATAATGAATGGGAATGGGTAAGTCAGAATTAAAAGGATAGGTTTTGACGATTGTAAAAATAAAAAGCCTCTAGATTAGATGGATCACTAATTTGCCTTTTTGAAAATTTGCCATCATAAAAACAGAGGTCCAAATTGCCAAGTAATCTTTTGTTTTTAAGAGTTGCCTATTTTTTTAATACAGAAACTGGGATTTCAACTGGAGTCATTATAATCAGTTGATTTGATTCCTCTGCCGCGTCAATGTTTTATGTTAGGGATTTCTGGTTTGGAACTAGTCAAACTCTCCTGTTTTAATAAATTACAAATAAATGTTGATGTTTGTCGCATAATGCTTAGTATGCAATATTGTATTAACAGTTATTTATAAACATTTATTTCTGCCAACGCATCATTAAGCATTAAGTATATAGTAAAGACAAAGACCATTATTATAGCTCGGAAAACAAGGTCTTCCTGATTTTATGTCTATTCTATTTCTTGTATTTGTGTAATAGCTTTGAACTATTTAATATTTAGTTATAATATTTCATTTTTTTTCTCGTTGTATGGCTGATGGCATGGTTTTCAGGGGTTCTTTTAGGCATCTGGCATAACTCTACAAACACGTAAAGAATATTTTCTGCGTTTTTTAGCAAGTGATATTTTTTTTGAAATACGCAAATGAATTCGAAACAGACATTGGTCTATGCTGGGATTTGAACCCACGACTTCATACCACTTGGCTGTCACTGTCATTAACTAATAGCTTCGGAACAAAAAAGATTGCATAGTTAAAAAAATAAATATACATATTTTTCTAATTATCTAATATAACAAAACAAAATTACGTCATGCGACGTAACAACTTAGTTAAGGTCAGAATGTTTATATGTTTTCTGATCATCATTTAGGTTTATCATGCAAATTTTTTGCAGACTTATCAGATTTATCTTTTAAAACTACAGATGTAAGGTTCATAATCGTTTGACGTAGAATACTTTTTGCTAAACTTTAAGTCCTTATTTGACAGGGGTCGTAATCTGCATCTGAATGTAGGTCTAATCTTAAAAGCTATTTTAATTTCCAGGTAGCCGTTTCTGTGACTGTCTTGTTTTTGCAATGATAACAATTCATCATTTTGAATACCTAGTCGTTTCCATATTTTAAAAATGATGAAAATGAGAAAAAACTATTGATCGTGGTAATTTTTTGCTTTTTAAAACGATTCTGATGAACAAAACTTTATGCGCTATGGGACAAAGATTCAGCTCATCTTTAAGACATTTACATACCGGTAAAAAAAACTAGCAAGTTGGCCATTCAGGATCAAATCCAATACAGGAAAATGAAACAAAAATAGCTACTATCAAAGAACCTGAAGCAAAAAGCACTGGAAAAGGCTGATGTCCATTAATCCTTCAAAAACACAATTATTCAAATTTCTGAATGCTCGAAACAAATCATAAAAACAATTGCTTTTCATTCATAAATTAAAATTAATATGCGTTTGCTCGTTGAATAGTTTCCAGTGAATATTGTTGGCAAGTCACATTCAACGCTAATTTCAAGGAGTGTTTATTTTAGACTGGCTAAATAAATACACGCACTTATCACAAGGGAACTATACGAATGACGTCATTGGTTAGTGTTAAAAGATTTGTTTTAGGAAAAGGAAGAGTACTTGAACAAATTAATAGTTATTGTTTGTGTTATGTGAAATTTGTTATTATAAACATTAATGATAGATTTGTGAATGATGCTTCGTATTTTTGTTTATTTATTTTATAACTAGCTGTTGCCCGCGACTTTGTCTGCGTGATTTTCAAGGTGTGAAAAACTAAGAAGTTTAATAATAACGATCATCGCAAAAATGTAATGCAATATTGAAAATGACACATTTTTTTTACATTTTAAACTTCCTTTTTTATTTCTAAATTATAAGTAATCTTGAGCGGCCCAAAGACTATCAAATGTTTAAATCAAACCCATTTCATCGTTTACGATACTATCCTGGTGTCAAATATTTCACAGCTGTTTTAATGACTTTTTCTTATTTAATCCCAAAAAGAGGTCTATAACTTTGACATATCTGCCTGCCTGTCTGTCTGTGACATCATAGCTTTCGAACAAATTGAACTATTTTAATTTAAACGTGAATTATGTGCAAGTGTTCGTTTAGACATGTTTGACAAATCGAGCCGTTTAAAAATGGGGGGGTTGCAAGTAAAAATTAATAACACTTCTGCCAAAAAATGTTTTACTTTCGAGGGTTTTCCATTTTTTAATTGGAAAACCCTTGGTGGGTTATGATTTTCGAGCACGTCTGTTCTTGGGACGGCCTACACCTGAAATTGCTAGACGGATTATGACAGTGATTATGAGGTACCTATCATAAAATTGGAACAGTGATAGCCAGACAGTTATTATTTTCACACACGATGTTTTCTGACGATATAAAGAAGATGTCAAATTATTTTTGTAGACGGAGCTGGTGAAGTGAGAGTCAGGCTCGGTAACTGTGGATTTTACATAGTGTCATAAGATATAAGATTTTGCAAAACTGCGCCCAGATAAACGGTTTCCTGAAACACGTTTGATTGCCCTCTTAATATTAAAACTGATCTTCCTCACAAACATTTGGACTATTTCTAAAATAAAAAAGGTGGGAAACGTGTTATCTTGACCCCCTGGTGTTTTGATCATGATTTGCCTTTAAATTGCTGATAAATAAATAGCGTGATAATAAAAAAAACTATCAGACAACCCTTTTTTTAAATTGACAATGACAAAAATCTAAAGTATAGGAGATGTGTAATTTGTGATGTTACGACAAAGCAAAATCTATATCTATACTAATATATAAAGCTGAAGAGTTTGTTTGTTTGAACGCGCTAATCTCAGGAACTACTGGTCCAAATTGAAAAAATATTTTTGTGTTGAATAAACCATTTATCGAGGAAGGCTTTAGACTATAAACCATCACGCTGCGACTAATAGGAGCGAAGATACAATGGAAAATGTAAAAAAAACAGGGCAGGTATAAATCATAACTTATATCTTCTACCCACTGGGATGAAGTCGCGGGCAACAGCTAGTATGAACATAAAAGTGACTTCATGTGCATGAGTTCTATTTACTGTACCAATTTACAAAGAAAAAATACGTATTTTATTCGTTAACCTACCTGACGATCATTGAAGTAAAATACCTACCGTCATCCCTACTGCATAAATGGAACTTAAATAAAGACTACATGAGGTTAGTTATGAGGTTACGCTGTCTATACCGACAGCCAAAATGAATTTTCCAGACATTGTATGACGGATGTAAGTGCTGATAGCTACACGCTATTATCAGCCTTATTGGGGAAATTTCCAAAAATATGTTCCTAATCCTCGTCGGCTTAGCTTTGGGATCTCAGAAACTCATTCAGTCTCGTTCCTTCCCCTGTTTTTACCAGGCTACTAAAGAAGAAAATTTTAAATAAGTAGAGATTACAACAAATTGTTAAAGGATTTCTTGGAAGGACCACGTGTGGTGTTACGAGAGCGGATAGAGTAATAAATGAGAATATAAGGGGAAGTTTGAAAGTGGCACCGGTTACAGAGAAACTACGTGGTAACCGGCTGGTATCGGCATGTTATGCGGAGGAATGAAAATCATGTGGTAAGGAAGGCGTTAAGCATGGATGTGGATGGATATAGGGGAAGAGGACGACCAAAGAAACGATGGATGGATTGTGTGAAAGACGATATGGCTGTAAAGAGTGTTTCTTGTGAGATGACGGCCGATAGGAAGGTGTGGAAGAAGATGACATGTTGCGCCGACCCCAAATAAAATAATTGGGATAAGGGCAGAGGAATGATGATGACCAGATGTGCGGTCTCTGTAATGGCGGATGTAGACTGATCAAATCGTTAAAATGTTGAAAAATCCCAGGTATCAGTAAACATTGTTCTGTCAATAGATACATAATGTCAAAAACCGTCTAGCGTACGCTCTTATTCATTGATAGGTTTGGTCGTACAGATCTTTCACATTGCATACCTATTATGCAGTTTTATGCAAGTTTTCTGGGCTTTTTTATCCGAAATACTTTTGGCCTATGTAATGTTGCAAATTTAAGAAAACATTATTTCATTGTTTGAAAGGCTTTTTTTTGTTTGAATGTTTATATTTTTGTTGCTAGTTGTTACAGATGAACCAATGTAATAATTAACTGTGTCGTTCAGTAATTTATTGTTGCATATTTATAGATGAGATCAATGTGAACTACATGCAACTTTGGGTTGAGTGTCACTACGAATGTTTTGATCTTGAAGACATAGGTATATACTCATATCGTAAATAAATACAAAATCTATCACGGCATTCCACATTTGAACTTGAGTCATTTTAGTACATCAATAAAAATAAAAATAATTTAAGTTTCTTTCTTTCAAGAATGTACCGATTACGGTAACAATTGCATAAAAAAACGTAATAGTTTATGTTTCTTTTATTTTACTTGTGAAATAGTCGCAGTAGGCCTATATCAGACTTGAAAGAGAATGAAATCACTAATTTTGTGAAAATGATTTATTTTCGAAAAATCCTATTATTGCTCTGCCAAAAGTCTTAAGATAAATAGCGTGATGTTTTTTGTGTAAATTGATGACCGTGCTGCCTACTACTGAATGGGGTGAAAATACACCTCATAATTGTAATAAACGATGTTACGGGTGAGTCCAAATATTTAAAACTTTACTGCTCATGCCCCCTGCATAGTAGCATTATGGTTTTTGTATATTTGTTGTATCATGTCTACAATAAGGTTCATGCAAAATTTGAACGAAATATATTCAGTAGTTTATGAGATAATTTGATATTTGTTTATAGATATAAAAGGCTCTTGCTCACTCCCTGTAACGAAAAGCGAGATAATAAGTAAAAAGTATGTTGACCGGACCTCTTGTTGATATTCTCTGAAAATATGAATCAAATCTATCCAGTACTTTCCGAGATCTTTCCGGACATACATACAGACAAACAGACAAACAGACAAACAGACAAAAATTCTAAAAATTATATTTTCGGCATCGGAATCGTTCGTAGACCACCCTGCAATTATTCTTTTTTAAAAATATTCAATGTACAGTTTTTACTTTTCTACAATTTTATTATATGTATAGATGTGCTATTGGCGAGGTGTTTGATGTTGGAAATCAATAGTGTGAGACTTAATAAGGGTACTTAATACGTATAATATTACTACATCTCGTGGTATTGATGTTATCTTAAGGATGTCGGATGAAGTAGCTTATTGTTTAAACAAATGTGTCAGCAATCTCTACCATATTTCACTAAATTTTGAGCCAGCCTGTTGGTCGTTAAGAGAAAACTACAATTTTTCATTTATCGTTTTAGTGTGGCTACTTCTTAAACGAATCTCGGATGACGCTTTAATGAGTACCACGTATAAGGACACAGATTTCAATACATTATCTTAAGGATTCTCTTCAAACTTAACTCCAAATTGCAAGTTTATTTTTTAATCATCGGGTGCGTAACTTTATTTAAAAGATCATCGTCATATACATACGTATATTAAACATAGCAACAATACTATAACAATGTGAACCACATTAATCACACAACACATTATCGAAGCATTGTTTATCAGCCGTGGGATGTATATTACATTAGATGTCATAAGGGCGCCACAGTTCCGCTGCAATTGTCTATTAATCTAATAAATATGCAATTATTATAAATAATGTACTAGAACTGCAACTAATGTTATATAAACGGTACTTTAGTTCTGATTTAGAATTGATTTGTTTTTCAAGCAATGTCATATAATTTAAAAAATGTCGCGTTGGTCTTGTGGTTTTTCTGCCTGCAGAAGGAGCAAATTCTATTCTAACTCAGGTAAAGTACTGTAACTCTTTCAAAGGTAGATACTTTCTTAATTAATCTTAGACACCACTGACAAACGGTGACGAAAATCGTCGTGAGGAAACCTGGATTCTAAATATTGGAATTTGAAATAAACAACCCGCAGTGATTGACAATGCTCAGCTCAGTAACGATTGCATTTGAACTGAAATCTATCTCCTACATAATAACTGCCATCGTTCTCATTATTCATGTTCATTGAGTAAGAATTATTCAAAGATGAATAATATAGTAGTAGTAATTATCGATAAGAAATCCGTTAACAAACACTTATACTCATTAAAAAGTCAATGCTGTTTTTATCTACATTTATTGGAATTCCCAGGAAAAGGGAAATAACCTATTTAAAAGTAATTTACGTTAGCAACAGGAGTCGTTTAATACCATTAAGTTTTCAGACCATCAAAGAACACTTTACAATCAGATTCAATAAATACATTATAACACATGTCATATTTTTTGTTATAGCGGCAACAGAAAAACGTCGTCCATGTTTGTAGCTATCACAGTTCATGAGATAGAACCTGGTGAATTAATAAACAATCAGAGAGACGGAAAGACAAACGAAAATAGAAAAAAAGTCATTTGGCGTGTGCCACGTAATTATCATTATATTCATATGCATATAGTTATTAAGAAACTGTTATTTCAATTTGTAGCAAACAGAAACTTCAATTTATATATAAGTATGAATAAATAATTAGGTAAACCGAAGACCTACCACAGCCCTACGTTTTTTTGCTAGCAATCTTTTCAACAAGTTTTAATGAATGTCATGCCATAATCATGTTTGCCCCAAGACCTATTGACTTAGTTATGTATTAACATTTACCTATTGTGTGATAAGATAACAATAATATACTAACTATAAACTTAACAACATTTCTGGTATTTTTACTAATTTAAGTGAAGAGATAAGGTGGCGCTAAGCAACAAACATCCTATCTTACTAATTATTTAGTTGAAAATTTGTAGGTATGGATGTTCGTTCCTTTTTCACATAAAATGGAATGGATTTAGACAAAACTTGATACGCAGATAGTCAAGAACCAAGATTAATACATAGCGTAGTTTTTACCTCGATTTTACGTTCCCGTGAGATCTTTATTGATTTTTATTTCGGTGGCCCCGCGGGCTACAGCTAGTCATTATTAAACATAGAAACTCATCAAAATGACCTTGATTTCCTGAGTCATTAAGTTCAAATAAATATTTATCGACTCCCATGATTAATGATTATGATAGTGCAATGACATTTCCTAATGCATTAAATTAGTTTCGCTGCGACGTAAGGCCGTGTTCCACAGTACGATACAAGCGATTTTTGCCTGTTAAAAAAAAGAGTTATGAAAAATAATGTTCATGTGCAAGCAGCTATTTTTAAGAAAAATAAAGGAGAGACGTCACAAATAACTGGTACTGACATTTAAAAGATACTCCATTCGACATTTAACTGTCCGAAAATAACGTTTTATTTTAATATATCACGAGATTTATATTTTAAACATTCCTATCGGCTAGCCTTGGTGACCGTAAAATACCTAAGTACATTATTTTAATTTAACCATTACGAGACAAAAGCTCACTTTTTAGTCAGTAACAATTTTAAACAACTTTATTCATGGCACCAAAAAAAATCAAATAAGTGTGTGAATATTGTGTACTTAAGCTATATTTAGTGTCTTACCATTTTTTCTCTAGCTGTGTGACCTCAGCTTTAAGTTGTTTATTCGTTTGAACTTGTTTGACATGAGTTCGGAACATTGGTTCGTGATCCAGTCAGCCATGGCCCAATATTTGTGTTTGGACCTAAAGGGCCACTTTCATCTTGAGTATTGGTTACAAATATTTGTTATTGGGATAGTTTGCATAAATTACGTATTGGCCTTTGTATGTTGGTTGATTTTGCGCTCCATTGAGCAAATAGCTTTCTGCTTTAGCACAAACAATTATTATGGATTTTACTTTTCTAATTGCATGTGCTTATTTCACTTTTTAATTTGAAGTCGTTTATTTCAAGTCACTTGCTCTTTTCGTTTTTGTGGTGGTAAGCTATTTTGAAATTTCTATTTATAAATTGTAACACGTAAGGACGATTATTTGGGTTATTCAATCAAGTACCTTACTACAGAAGTCATAAAGTTCAAATTCGATCAAATTACCGGCGATCTTAAAAAATATGATATTTAATACTGACAAAGTTTAATTCACGATGGACACGATTTGCCTATATTATACTCTTAAAGTTTTAATAGATTGTCACAAATCAATGCCAGTACTATAATTGCATAAAGCAGTGATGTTACCATTGAGGAAGCGAGACGTCTCGGGCTATAAAGCAAGTATTAAGTCTAGACAAAACATATCAAATATTAATCGATGTTATCGTATTCAAAGCTTTTTCCAATCGAATAAATAATAGAGGTATCTGATTCTGTCAATACTGATCTTGAATCTTTGATATTTACCGTTAGCTAAAATGTATGAAATAATCCAACATTTTCAATTTTCAGAAATCCTGTCAGCACGGTTAGCCGAGTAGTTGAGGTTACCACCTCAGAGATGTGAAAAAAATAGGTTGGTAGTAATCTTTGGCTTTGCTTTATTATTCCTAAATCTTTGACAGTCTTTACAGGTAGTCAGAAGTTTGACAACCAGTCTAACCAAAGGGTATCGTGTTGCCCTGGTAACTGGGTTGCGGAGGTCAGATAGGCAGTCGCTCCTTGTAAAACACTTGTATTTAGCTGAAACCTTTGCTCAAAAGTTGGCAATTTTATCACCATCGCTACATCGGCCGTTACTAAAAACCTTATGGAAAATATATCTTTGAAATATAATTTCATTTCTCTTGACGTGTTTATAAGAATTACACGTTAATATTGTAAACACAATGTATTTAACAAAATCTTGGCAATGTATCGTCGACTTCTTTGAAATACTAATTTTGAAGTAAATTATTACGCGCTGTTTAGTAAATGTGTCTTACCCGTGGGTGTACTCAATGAGGAAAAGAGGCGTGAAATAACTGCTCATTAATTTAATATTAATGGTACCGAAAAATTGGCTACTATTATTGAAATATTCAGTTTTTCCCCTATAACTTTAGGTGAAAGCTAAATATAATTTTACAGTTAGTTAAATTATGTTTTTTTTTTAAGAATTGACGAACGTATTGCTTTTTTTAAACGGTTGTATTCCTCCTTGCGTAAAACGGAATACATAACATTGAAGTGCTCCTCGAATGCTCGTTCTTGAGACTATCGTATGTTCTTACGGTCTTAAAATTGTTGGTGGGTGAGAAATTACTTTAAGGATAAGTTTCAGGTCATCCATTCGATTTGATTTTCTTTAAGCTATTTGCTCGGAACCCACGGTATCGCAATCCCTACTCGGACTCATTTTTTTTTATAAAACTATTCAATGGATTTTTATGTTCTATAGATTATTTACATCTGAGCTTTCAACCACCCGTTGAACTTTGACGTAGTCGTTTACTCTTGAAAAACTCTCAACATTGATATTTAGAAGAGTAAATTCATTTTAAAGACATTTGACAGATGTTATACTGTATCGTCTGAAGACGAGCACGAGTCTAATATATTATTCATCACTTTACAACTAGTCTTTCCCCATCTATAATTAGCTAACCCAATACAGGGTCAGTGATCTACATATAAATTTCGTATGTGCCGATTTTGTATATTTATTTTATTGTAGACGTCTGCTAAATGTCTCGAATTTCGCTTAAGAAAATAAAAATCTTTATTGGTTCCGCTCCAAATGTTTTTAATAGGTGAGGATGTTAATAAATCTTCCTGTCTAAATAAATCGTGAATAAAAAGAAATCTAGGTTGTCTAGATATTTTGTTTTCATCATTCGTGTTTTTCGGAAAGTGGGAGTTTTCAGCAAAGGTGACCTAGAAATTCGATAATGTGTAAGTCGGACTTGCGACACTAAGAGTCCCGTACATAAAGGCTTAAGAAAGGCAAATTTTCAAAAAGATATGGTGAATACTTTTTGAAATGATTAGTTATCGTAAACTTGTGAAACAGAACTAAATAAAACAAAAATAGGTACTTTATCCAATTTGTAAAAAAATAACGTGACCAGTTATGTTTATATCGATACAATGACCAACAAAATTACCTAGACATAGAAGTGCAACGCAGTGGTATGCCCATTGGACTGACGTGAAGTCGTAACTTGTAGGATTAAATCACGGTACCAATGACCAAACTATAGTTAACTGGTAGAAACAATGAAGGAGAATGTCATAAATACATTTTCAAAAGTCAAAATGTTTTAAGCTAGATAAACTCTATGCCCAGTTTGTACATCAACCATTCCATAAAAAGAAGTCTTATACATAATCACACCCAACCTAAAACATATGAGCCTGATAAAAGACTATAGACTAAGAAATACGAAACATCATTGATGTAACATCAATTCTATAGTTCCAAAATATACCAGTTGTTCTAAAACCTATATTCCTAAGACAACTGTAGCCAGTTATTTATTAGTCTCTTTGGCACAACTGAACATGTTAGTTGAAACTGACAGATGACATTTGGAACACAATCAACTGATGCTACACTGCAATACGATGTTTTGGCAAATTGGAAATCACTTTTAAGAATTTACTGTTCATTTTGTCAAAATGTAACGTGATTTTCGTAAAAAATATAGTGCATAAGATGATGTTTGTGTAGGGTATTAAAATGTAAGTGGAGGAAATATTTGAGGAAAGATGGGCACACGTAGTGATTCTATAATTGAACTATATTTTTTCGATTGTAGAATCGTCAAACCGCGATAAGAACCTATATATGGTAATTAAAGTTTATTGTAACGCCAAATTGTAAGGTGACTCCAAATATTGTCCAAATTTGGAATCGTGAAACCGCAAGTAGGATAATCAATACCGAATCCGTCTGTACATGGAAAAAGCTGTTTGTAACGAGGTATTTTAATTACTAAGTATAATTATCATGATTAATTTTTCCGTTGAAATATTTATCTTATAAAAATAGAGGCAACATCATACCCCTGGGGAATACCAAAGTCTAGAAAGAATAAAAAACTTTTTGATGGATTTAGAGAAACTAATTATCACGATATTGATATCAGTCGATAACATAAAGTTATTCTAAGAATATACAAAACAACCTTCATAACTATGTATTTATTAAAAAATAACATTACGTTTTATTAAACAAAATTCTATACGATTATATAATTTTACGCCACTTTTGGTGTCACTATCCAATTTTTCGTATCCAATTTATCAATTTATCGTTTCGTAAAATTTAATAAAACGTAAAAAAGTAATCAAATTCTCTGAAATGTAAACTTGTATTGGCGAGTGACAAAACTGATCAGAATCGCGATGAATCGAGTGTTACATTGGAGTGGCGCCAACTCTTCAATAAATGCAAAAAATAATATATTAATATCCCGTACACGTAAATACATGTAGCGAAGTAGCTACTACATTTGAATAAATGTTTGTCACTAAGATCTTGAGCAATTTTCTGAGCATTCGTTACTATCAAAATGAATCAATCTAAAGGTAAAATGTAAAGTTATCAAATGGCAAAAAGTATAAAACAAAAAAACCTAATAGATATATAGCTAAGCAAGCATCGCTGCATTGTGTTATTAATAATTAATTTTTAAATCACCTCCAAAGTAATAACTGTAATGCACACAAAGCCATTGAATTTTTGTATAAAAAAACAATGTTACATACATCTAAACGAGAGCCAAAACGTTTGACTTTTGTTTCATTAAATTTTGTAAACCAATCTTTCAGCACCGTCCTACATAACAACAGCGCGTGTCCCTTTTGTAAACAAACCGGAGCCAACTTGTACAATCCTTGTACTCCAAGTTTTATTTAAAAGACCAATCAGCCGTCCTAATCTCGAACGATATCAAGATCAGATTTAGATCGAATAAGACCAACGGTATCGTAATACTTGCCTTTTTCGATCGACGCAGCATTCGATGCTACCTGTGTATTATACCTCTGCGAATTCATTCAAAGCATTCTATAAGGTTTACTTTGTTCCAAATCCAATTTTCGAAATAGGCTTTCCAGAGGAAGGTATAAATGTTAAAATTATTCGCGAAAGTGAGAATTCAGAATTGAGACTAAAATTCTAACTAAATGAAATAAGGCGCCAAAGGTAATATGGACATGGTCAGAATATGTATTACTAAATTATTTTGATTACTATGCCTGCTTGAATGGCAATTGTGCATCAAAGGTGGGAAATACTGGAATATATTAATTTAAACTTATGAGTAAGGAAAATACTTAGCCATTGTTTGCGTCATCAGTTAGGTGATAACGCAAAAAAAAATAGCGAAAGTGGAAGATAAACCAATATGCACCGGTCCTGAATAGTTTTAAAACGCAACCGAATCCATAAAAAATTCGCAATTTCTGGTATAAATCATAAAAACAAAACACTTAATTTACGTCTTCGCTGCCAAAAAAATAAATTCTGACGTCAAACTCTAAACAAAACAACTCTCTCAACCAAATGAAAAGTAATTTATAAAGGAGCAAAACACATGCTCTTAAATTCAAAACCAGTGTGAATGAAAAGAAACTTGACGACTTTGACAGCATAATTTGCAAGTAAGCCTACTAACAAGCTAAGAGTTATTTATAATAAGAAACCCTGCACCCCGGTTTGATTGATGACTCACTGAATGCAGAAGCAGTTGGCTTCGAGTCAAGTAAGGTGTAGTTCCATTTAAAGCTGTATAACATAAATCTTTTCGTTTCATACATGGAACAATTTGGAAGAAAGGTTCGAAATTTTCTGATGAAGACGTATTTTAGAGGTTGTTGAAGGTTAAGAATTAAATTACGTGTATGTTTGTGATCGTAAAAAAAATTGATGGCAGATAAAAAAAAATGCAAACGCTTTACCAACTAAGCTACTGACGACAAAAATAAACAAGATTTTTGCTGATGCTTAGCCGTCAGTCGCTGATCGTCTGGTAAAGTATTTGAATTGAAAACGAAAATTATTGCCACTAGCTTGATGGAGATTTAGACGAGTGCTTTTCTTATGCTATCAGGTAAACTAAGCTGTTTTTAGGCTTTGCGACTATAAGGTACAATAAACCAGTCATCTACAAATCTCAATCCACCTCCAGAGAATTTCTAGCTTCGTGCACGTTTAGTTTCTCTATCAGAGCACGCCTAGCCTTATACGGTCAGATCTCTAAATGGTAAAATTTATGGTACTTTTAACCATTATCTATAACACAGTGTTTCATTCAATTAACTTCACTCGCTGAATCAATTCCTGTCTTAATAAATGGTTGGTCTGTAAGATATTGAATAGAAGTACTTGATCTCAATATAGAAATGTTAATTTTTCTAATGGCTTCTGTCGTTCTCTAGTTAAAGTTGGACTTTGAGTTACAGTTGTAGTGATAGATGGAATCAATAGGAATAATTATTTTGATATACATGAAGTAAAAAATGAGGAATTCTGGTTTGAAAGTCCAAAATTAAAATCTTACAAATACTCATAGAGAAAAAAATAGTAATCTTTGGTGTCTCATAATTCTAATAATCATAAAAACAATGGATATACCTTAAGAATTAAATTATATGCCAAGATCAAAGTGTTAAGTAAAGTCTTAAGATCACTGTTCACTATTGAATATAGATATGAATGGATTAATGAAAATGTGATACAAGCGATAAGCAACTTAAAACCGAAGACTTTAAGAAGCATTTTGAACTTTTGGAAAGTCAATATCAGAGATACTAGTTGAAAGATGGACTATAAAACTGATAGAATGCTATGCATGCAATGTTTCATACAATGTTTGGTTTGCAATGTAACTGATAATTTCACAAGTGCATCGGAACCAGAATCAAAGCTTAAAATGAATATTCCAATCTTGTTCAAGGAAATTTTAGATAGTTATTGTTTTGGTTTATACATACATACTTTTATGCAAAGTACACATAGCAAATTAAAAGGTACTTCAGATGTCATATTGAACACATTTTTATGAGAAGTTTTGACTAAATTCAATGAATATTGTCTTCTAATTTATTGAAAACCTAATCCATTTTTAGTTTCGGATTATTTTTATGAGCATGTTTATAAATTTTGAAACCGGTTTTCATGATAATATAAAACACTTATCAGAAACTTTTTTCTAATAAACTTGACGTCAACATAAAAAAATACAAATTTAATCTTTTGAAGTCGTTCGTCGACTTAACATTTAAATGGCATTTAACAGAAAAGCTCACTCAAAGCGTGCGTGCAAGTCTCTGATTAAATCTACAGCTGCGACCGATTCTAAAGTAATGCAGATAACCTGTTCTGCACTTTTATTATCAGATACAGTTCATTTGTATTTATTATTTAATAGTCAAATCCTGTTATTGATCTATTATTTATTTGCAGTCACTGTTTTATCTATCTCGAGGACTTCTTAAAGGAGATTCCTGTTTTGAGGGGCATTATACAAATTTATAGGCGAGGTTGGCCGTGCATTTGTTATTTGAATTATAATTTATGGACGTCTCACCGGTACTCGTAATATGAGTTGTTAAAGTAGCCACTGTAGCAGATTCTGATTCTCAAATAAGTCTTAAATTAAAATCGTTCTGTTCGCAAACCGCAGCATTTTCTTCGTTTCGACTCGTTTCTTTTACAACCACGTTTTGCTGTGAACGTAAATTCTTCCCCAAAGTGTTCATATCGAAAACCATTATTCAAACGACACTTTCATTTGTCTACTTCTAAGAGACTCCGAGATATATTACGAACAGTTCTAGTTCAAACGGTTAGGAAGAGTTACTAAGGTGTTCGAACCCGAAATCTAGAAAAGCGAACACTGACAGTGACCTCATACGAGAACACACGAACGAAGAAACTGCAGACGAAAATGAATCTTGAGGTGAAGGTAATAAGAGTGGTGATAGAAAAGTGTAGAGTTAAATAAATGTTGGTACAGCACTCGGCATAGTACAAGATTGATAGACTAGCCCGTGAATGAACTGTGCAAATATTACACTGCTGATATTTAGCGGGAGATAAATTCGATAGTAGCGTTTGCCTAACATGTTGAAATGTGAGCCTCGGATTATAATAACATGCTCGTCCATATCTATTTCTCACAGCTTCCTCATATTCCCGATAAGACATGATTCACATAATACTGTGATATACTAATACAACTGTCTTGATTATAATTATTTCTATTTGTGTTGTTGGTACTTCCCATATATTATAGGATGCGGCATGCAATCCGCGATAAACTACTGGATGTATTTATTAGCTGACAATAAGTTAACGATTGTACGTTTTGGAATTAGTAATTTTATAAGTAAATTTTCATTCCTCTCATATCTAAACACGTTCATCGGGTAAGATGGTCTTATTTTGAATATTTTAACAATCATACGTAGGAAGTTTGAATGCAGACAATACACATCACTAACATTTTTCATAACGACAACCTTGATCTTTTTATTATTTGACTGAAATGATAACTCGTATCTATAGTGCGTCATGTAAACTACATAATTTGGCACTTAGGCTTAAAATTACCTCGAAATCTAGGAAATATTTCATTACGTTAAGTTTCAGATTGTGAGCAAACATGTATTCAATCATAATAATATGTAATAACTTTAGTAATATGAATGAAAATTCTGTTACTAAGAAGAAATCACATTTGCCTCTCATTGATTATAATTGACAAAAATCTAAAGCATTTGTATGTCTTGCAAAAATTCATAATCAACATCACAAATCTAACACAATTTTATAAAATCATCTGATTAATCCATTTCGTCGAAGACATTGATTATTTTATCACTTGTAAAGTGATCAATCAGAACAGTTCGGTGATTATTATCTGGAACAAAGTTATGGGTCGTTGAACTTGGAATACAATGACTGATAAAGATAACGTTACCTTGCGTTTTGTTGAATATTTTTATTAGTATTTTTGTCAAAACAATTTAGCTTGAGTAAAACTGACTGTCGGTAATTCTAATGTTGTTCTTCTTTTCTCTTTCTACAGAAAGTTTAAAAAGATCTGTTCGTTGAAAGAAAGACATGGAAAGTTTTCTTAATTCTTGATTGAGATTTGCTGTAAGATAATGGACGATTTTCTTATCAATCGAACCAGAAAATAAAAAGACTACCATACAAAATCGATATAATTTAAAATTTATTTCTCCTACGCCGATCAAAATTAAGCAGTACTAATCTTTGACTGTTAAATAAATAGATCATTTGTACGAAAAAAATATTTGTGATCTTGAATGTGGTTAGATCCTATGGACCGAAACCCCTCCTAAAATAATTATGACTGAAGTTATTTTAAACACGTTGCATATTATATTTATTTAAAAAAGTTAATGATGCTACTGAGTTGCAATTTTGAGGTAATACGTTGTCAGAGTCCAAGTAAACGAGAAAATTGTAAATAAAATCAGCGATTTATTTAAAAGCGTGGCCACTAGCCGACCGGTTCGTAAATATCGTGTACCATTCGGTTTCTCTTGCATACACGCTGTCGGCTTAACCTGTGTTCCGACAATCCTCGGTATTTTGCAGTAATTTATTTCTCCATTGTTTTCCACTTAAAAATTGAATGTTGGACGAAGAAAGTTGTAGTTCGTATTCTTGGACGAAGTTAGTATTATTGTTTGGTCAATTGGCAGAGTCAGTTGAGTTCTAGGGCAAGATAGACGAAACAAATATTTTGAAAAGAATGTTTGCTATGAGAATGATAGATATATGATACGTTATGAAATGAAGAGGCTATATAAAGCGTAGAGAGAAAGCAACAAAAGGGAAAATTCAATAATTAATTTTAAAAATATTTACTTTAGTAAATGTTGAATGGATATTGGCCATTGAATCTGACATTTAAACTATATACATTTTATTCCAGTTTTTTTTTTATTTTACCTACACTAAGCTTTTGACATCAGTTTTAGTAGTTTTAAGTCAACTGTCAAGAGTATTAAATAAACCATAGGAAATGTTAACACAGCCAGTTGAATCCAAATTCTTGGAAAATGATCTAGCTTTACTAAAGTCCCACTTAACTGGGGATTCGGGCTCAAATATGTATGGAGATGTGTTTACCTTCGTTCCTGATACCTGGTAACGAGTGAAGAGGAATAGTTAATTTTAAACTATTATTTAATCTTCAATAACAATAAAAATCGCATTATATGTATTTTTTTCAGCTATTTTAATACACCCATAAGTAACATCAGCGTTTAATAAACGTAATTTTCTTTACTTAGTAAAACTGATAAAAATTCAGAAGCTCTTCCAATTCTAAATTAATGTCAAAAATTGTTAGGTCATTGACTATCTCTGTCTATTCAAACACGCGCAACCTCGAAGTAGGTCAATAAGCAGCAATGTAAAAACCTTTTTATTTACCAACAGATTATCTGTGATTAGCAAGTATTGAGGTAATTGCACTGAAGTAACCTGATTGTCGCAGACTTTTTAAACTATCTTCGTGTGATAAGGGTTATCTATAGTTTTGGAAGATTGGCAAATAGAATCGATATTTTTAACAAAGGTGTTGTAATCTTGGAGACACGGTAATGTTCAAATTTGTTTTGCTGTTGGATGTACATATATGGACCTAGGGCAGGAGTTATAAAGTGCATGGTGCTCCATTTTTGTCCCACTGCAGAGCAAATGGTTTTCATTCTTCTAAATTTCTTTAATAAATTTACTGTTTTAGGAGGCGGCGGCCAATCAAACAGGATTAAGGCCAACAAAATGTGCGCAAGGTTAGCATAAGCGATCTGGATCTGGCCGTTGAAGGCGAAGGTCGAAAGTTGAAGGTTAAAGGTCCAAGGTGTTGGCCCTAGGTACCCTCGCAGCCTCGGCGTGGGTTCAAATCTTCGATTCAGCCAAAGAAAGACCCCAACAAATTAGGTATTTTTTATTAAATGAAACTGAAAACACTTTGAAAAAAATAATGACCATCAAAACTTATTTATTTTTCATTTCTGGGCTTTCATATAATATTGACAATTACATTCTGCGCTTACAAACGTAAAGAGGTAAGTTGTTGGAAGTATGAATACAATGGATATCTCACACCTTAGACAATAAATAAACCTGTGAATGAAACGATAGAATGTTAAACTGTACTCTTGAAGTAAAAGTCACCAAACCAGTCGTTGAAGACGAACCGCAAAAATTGTTATTGTTCGTAGACCTTCATTGTGCACACGTATTTACAGGAAAACTTAGAAAAATCTATGAATTTCACATACCATTTTCGCAAATGGGAAAGTAAGTCTGCCTGTGTCTGTAACACTTTTACAAAAATATTATGAAATTTATGATAAGAATACCTAATTAAACTCGGGGAATTTGAGGAAAATGCGATTTAAAAAAATAGCAAAAGGTATAAACAAAGAGTATAAAAGAGAAATTTTGTGAAGGAAATTGTACAAATGACAAATGAGGACATAGAAAATTAACGTATAAGTGTTTAAAATGTGTTTATTAGGTTCTAATTGGGAACGCACGCATGCAATCTTGTCGGAAACTTCACACATTTAGGAACAAGACAGGTTTCATACGTTATCAAGGCTACCTCATTTTATTGCTTCGAGTGATGAAAGTATTTTTTATCAAAGATAAAAAATATGACGGTAGAAATTTTGTTTTTTTCTGACTAAAACGAAAACTGGTTAAAAAAAGTTAGTCAAAAAAAAGGGCAATAAAAAACATACAAGCACATCATAGCATATTCTTTTTTTAAATAATTGTAACTAAATGTCATGTGCTTGTATAAGTATTCGATTTGTGCCAAAGCCATTAAATAGAAACATATCAGAAAAAGAAAATTAATTCAAACGTTTATTTTTAAGAATGTATATTTAAATTTGTTGGCGCCAACGTTTCTATTATTATTTCACTGTCACGGACAGTTGGTGTTAGGTCACCGCTAGTTATACACCTACGGGATTACGACGAATTTAATATTAGTTTTTTAGATTTGTTAATTTATTGTTGATAGTGTAACGAAAAACAGAATTCTCGCAGTTGAATTCAAGGCCTTTTACTTGCCTTCAACATTTACAACATAACGTTTAAGACAAACACGTTTAATTACCAAGGTGCCACAAGAATAATCCAATCGTAAATTAAAACAGCGATACACGTATATCAATTTATTGACGCCTTAAAGCTCATCATTGAATTAACATAAAGTAAATTGCTATTGAGCATGAACTGCACCTCGTGTCAAAGAGTGTACCACTAACGGTAGTTCCATAATTGCCGTTGAAGAAAAGAGATGACGCTCTACGTCGGGTATATTGCTCTCTCGCTTCAACAAGCTGTTATATACGTTCTTTAAAAGTTAGTAGTAGAGTCTCAGGACTTCTTTAACGGAACTAGTTTCCACGTGGGCGAAGATCTGAGCCACGATTTACTACCTAAACAATTGTTATCTTTAACTGGCATGAGCAGATTTATAGTGGCAGGAGACAACTAGTAACTTAAGTTGTTTTAAATTCAATTTCCAACTGTGAAGAATAAATAAGTAATTACTTCTTAAGGTTTTTAATTGACCATTTTTATGGGTTTAGGGTAAAGTACGCATCCATATCTTGCAAGTTATTGTACTGACGGTGTAACTCGAACTCAATAAAATAACTCACATCGAAGTAATTAGTAGTCACTATACTAAATATTATAAAGCTTAAGAGTTTGAACGAGTTTGTTTGAACGAGCTTATCTCAGGAACTAATGGTCCTATAGAAAAATTATTTCAGTGTTACGAAAATGTTGATTTATTTTAACCGTAACTATGTATACACGAAACTACGATTAATTTACAATTTCAGAATATCCATACACAATGAACTGTTCGGAAATCACCATTATATCCCATACAGCTTTCAAAAACATGAGCAAAACTCAAATTTTACGACATTGTTCAGCATCGGAAGTACAAAACACATTTTTAGTGAATGAGCTCGGTAAATCCTTTCCTATCTCAGTCTGACACTTAAACGGTGATTTAAAATACAATATAATCAAATTTCCACTTTAGAAGGTCCAATATCTTGGCGTTTACTTTGGCAGTAGAAGCTGCCTACAGCCACGTCTTGTACAGGTAACATTCATCGATGTCAACTTGAACTTTATTGAAAATATTCGTCGAGACGCCAAAAACTAGTTTCGAGACACACGGCTGTTTAATCAGGAACTATTTCGCTTATGTTTTATTTACGTCATTTTTTGATTTATTGGTTGTTGGTTCAATTTATTTGAACAAGTAGACTATGGAAAAATTGATTTTGCTATAAATTGTTATAGAAATAGAAATTTAATCACTCATCACATTTTTGTTTATTACATGGGCCAAACAAATTATGTGATAAGTAGTACTAGCTATCACAGTTCGCAAGTTACAGCCTGGTGACAGACGGAAAAACAGACAGGTTACAGTATTCTGTTTTTAGCTTTTAGGTTCAAAATAAATCAAAAGAAACACCAAATATTGTATTTTTATTCTCAAGATAAACATTATAAGAATCCTGTATCAGCTTTTTAGCTACATATTCTTGCTTTAGCTAAAGCTGAGATAGGTCATCAAGAGAGGCAAGTTCGAATCCCATCTGAGGTTTACAGTTTGTACCGTATTTTTATAAAACTGAACTAAAATAGCTGCTTCCAAATTAAATTACTCACTTAATGCCAATTAAAAACACACTTCTATAGCATTTCTGTATTTCGTAGAAGTATGAATGACGTAATATATTATAAATTAAATTCCTTTTTAATTTACTCACCATGGAGGAAATAGCGGTTATAAATAAACTCGTGGGTTTTCTAACATATTTTCCTTCATAATTTTCCCTGCATTCATAAAGATATTAATAATCTTAAGTTGTGTTCCTTGTTGTGAAACAATCATTTATCTATGAGAATAAATGCGATATAAATAACAATAATATGGGAAAAATGTATTATTTTTCATATACCTATATTATGCAAGAACAATTCTCTTGATTTTTGTTCAAAATGGATAATTCCAATTTGAGTATCTAGAGTCTCGCAAGCAAATCTCCAGTCTCTTGCTATAATTATATTTGATTACACGTTAGTGACTGCAGTATATTGAATAATGTATCTAAAATAACGTGTTCATTGCTTTAAAAAGCCGTTATTCTAAATACATCAGTATATGGTGTAATTTTTAGAACCCCTCGGAATTGGGTGCCTTTACCTTAATTAGTAAATAAAAACCTCAACCTGCACATTGCAGTTATGGAGTTAGATAGAACCATAAAAAGCCCAAATTGATCCGGACTTAAGGTAATAAACCAAAAACGATGACGTATAAGAAGAAACCCCTGACGTCTAAAGAAACATTTAAATAGCAAGCAAATGGCAGATTTTATTCAGACCCAAACACATACAGTTAAATACGGATTTTACGAGGCCACCAAGTCAGAAAACGCTATTTGAAAACAGTAAAGACTGAGGCGCGCTTGATGGCAGTATGAGTCGTTTAAAATTTACAAGCACTGGATAAGACCGAGCTATAAAAATCAGCAATTTGTGAAGGCCTGTAGCGGTGTTACGTGTTTTGCGAATATATAAAGATGGCTTAATGTGTAGTTTTTATTTTTTTGACAGCAATGATTGTGCGGCACTTGCCTGGTAGTAGGCTTGCCGGCAGGTAGGTAGGTAGGTAGGTCCAAATAAAGCAAATCTTTTTTTTGAGGAAATTTGTCTTTATTTCGGCCAACTTCCGTTGCCCCAATCACACCCAGATCAGGAGGTCGTAGAAGTAAACTGGGAACACTGGCCTGAACCGTGGGTAGCTCTGGCGGCGGCCTTGCTCCTTCCCAGGTACGCTTCCGGTAGTCCAGACAGGATCCGGTCGGTCTTCCACTCGCCGCAAGGTAGAATAGGTTGCGAAGCGAGGGTCCAAGGTGGAACATAAAATCCTGGAAGCGCAGACACAAGGCAAGCGTTAACAGAGCTCGGACCACGTAGCCGGGTCCAAAGGTCACAGTGTCCCAGCAACAAAAGAAAAAAAGGAACAGCTGATTCTAGCTAGAATGTTAAGCAAAGGAGAACACCTTACAATAGAAACACTATCAAGCAATGCATGGAAACTTACCCCAGCGGGATTTCCGATTCGGATTTGTTTTTTAGAACAACCACGTATTAATTAGGCACGATGTTACGGTATCTGAGAGCGTGTGACACAGCCGTCACGTCTGATGCACTTAAGTCGTCTGCCGTTTGCATTTAACGAATGTGCCCGAGCGGAGCCGAAGAGTGGCGAGCGGCGCGACCGGTTTTTAACTTGTTTAGCGATGCGCAGGCGCAATAGATGCGCGGACCTTTGCGTAAACAATTAATATTGGGTTCCGTAGTACATTTATGACAAGTTAATTATATTAATATGTAGTTTAAATTTATAAGTGATAGAATTGTGTTTCTTTTAGTTTAATTAAGGCGTTTTAATAATTTTAGAGTTAAGTTTTATAATGATTCTATTGTAATTATTTGTAGTTTTATAATTTCTAACCTATTCTTAGAGCTAGCAAGGTACAACGTTACAGTACCCCGCCGCGAAGTGAAGGATTTTCCGTACTTAGAATAGAAAATCCGCTATCACTACCAACTGCAAACTTACTAATACGTTCAGGCTAACATTCATACTTCACGCTTACATACAAGGTATCACACCGTCTTTAGCCTTTTAGTTTATGACTTGAGACTCTAACAAACAGAGTAACAATTATATAGTATCAATTGTTCTCGTTAGTAAGTTTGTATGTAAAAAAACGGATATAATATTTAATACATAAGTTAAGTAGATAAGATGTTACTATTAAGACTAGGTTAGATATATTAGTTTATTTTATAATTTGTAATTTAGTTATTTTAGATTTATTTATTTATAGATACTATGTTTTATAATTTGTAATTTTAATATCTTTGATATGCCAGGAGCCTAGTGGTTTTCCAGACATATCAGCTAACTCGTAGACAAGAGGAGATTTTTTACCAATTATTTTACATTTTATAAATTTCGGTGCTAACTTTTTATTGAAATATTTGTCCTTGTCACTAAGGTAAAACGTCTTCCTCCACACTATATCACCAATGTTAAATTCAGCCGGTTTCCGGCGTAAATTATAATGTTGACTATTACGACTGTGAGCTTGTAGAAGTAGTGACTGAACTTTATTAAAGATAGAAGATAGGATACCTATGTTCTCCGCGTAGGAATCGCGAGGTTGGAAAATTAAATCATCTTCAGTATCAGTGTCGATATAATGTGTACCACAAGTTACTAATTCACGTCCGTATACCAGAAATGAAAGAGTGTAGCCAGTTACTTCATTTACGGAACAATTCACAGCGAATTGTATTTTAGGTACTAGTAGATCCCAGATGCGATGATCATTAGAGATGAACGTGGAAATGGCAGTCATTATCGTTTTGTTATAACGTTCAACTGTGTTTACTTGAGGTGAATATTTAGGTGTAAAATGCAACTTAGGGACTTTATATTTCTCAAGCATATGTTTAAGCGTGGTACTTACGAATTGTTTACCATTATCCAAAATCACAGTGGAAGGGATGCCATGTATTAGGAATACATGCTCCTCCAGTATTTTGGTAATAATTTCAGCGGTAGCGCGCTTGATTGGAAATAGTAAGCAATACTTACTAAAACAACAAGTGACAACTAGAATAAAGGTGTTTAGTTTCCTGGTAGGGGGTAGGGGTCCTACTAGGTCGACGCTAATAACTTGGAAAGGTCTAGTGCAAGGTTTAGGTCTACCCATTTCACCTAGGATCGCGTGATTTTGGTGTTTATGCGCGACACAAGTATCGCAAGAAGTGACCGCTTTTACAACGTCTGCATGCATGCCTGGCCAGAAATAACTGAGACTTAACCGTTTAAAAGTTTTAAAAATTCCGAAATGACCCGCTGTTGGGTTCGAGTGGTTTTCGAGCACGATAGCTTGTCTCGACTCAGCAGGAATCACTTCTTTCCACTCGAACTCTTTATGTAAAGGGTTATTACTTTTTGAATAACGGAATAAACGATTGTTTTTAACTAGGTAATTAGGAAAAGATGTAGGGGAATTTTGACAACCATTAAATATATTTAAGTACCACTGATCATTAGTATTAAGTAGAATGTTATTAGAATTTATAGCCGAAATTTTACATGAACGTGACAATGCATCAGGGATAACATTATCAACGCCACGCCTGTGTTTAATTTCAAAATTAAAGGCTGATAGACGGACACCCCAGCGAGCTAACCGTCCCGTTGGGTTACTTAGATTTAGGAACCACTTGAGGGCTGAATGGTCAGTGTAGACGATAAACTTCATGCCATTATCGAGATAGCATCTCCAGTGTTCCAAAGCTGTTAAAACAGCCAAAGCTTCACGCTCCGTAATGCTATAGTTCTTTTCAGGTCCAGTCAAGGTTCTACTGTAGTAGGCAATAGGGTGCTCAACTCCTTCTGTGATTTGGGTTAGCATGCCTCCAACACCATAATCGCTAGCGTCTGTATGCACTTGAAAGGGAAGATTAAAATTGGGGCAAGATAGAATAGGGGCAGAAATTAATAGTTCTCTTAATTTATTAAAGGACTCCTCGGCTTGGGTAGTCCAAGAAAAAGGATTATTTTTTTTATTTGTAGAAGTTAATTTATTTAAAGGACCAGCAATTGAACTAAAGTTAGGGACGAACTTCCGGTACCACGAAGCTATACCGAGAAATCGCTTAACTTCTTTTTTATTTGTAGGTGTAGGGTAGTTGACAATAGTCTCAATTTTTGAAGGATCAACATGAAGACCTTTAGAGTTGATTACATAGCCAAGGTATTTAAGTTCATTACGAAAAAAAACAGATTTTTCAAAGTTAATAGTTAAATTAGCCATTTTTAGTTTTTTATGAACTTTTAGAAGTAGAGAAATATGGGATTCGAAATCAGGACTAGCCACCACAATATCGTCTATGTAAACAAATACGGAGTTTTCAAATTCAGGTCCATAGAATAAGTTATCAACTAGTCTTTGTTGTGTAGCCGGTGAATTTGTCAACCCGAAAGGCATAGTGACAAATCTGAAGGTACCACGATGCGGAATGTAGAACGCAGTTTTGTTACGGTCAGCTTCAGAAATTGGAATCTGCCAAAAAGCTTTAGATAGGTCTATACTACTTAGGTATTTAGCATTTTTCAGGTTGTCTAGAATCTCAGATATGTAGGGTAATTTGTAGGCATCCTTTTTAGTTACCGAGTTTAGTTTCCTGCTATCCAGACAGAACCTAAGCCTGCCATCTTTTTTAGGTATAAGTAAGACAGGGGAAGACCAAGGGCTCTCACATTCTTCAACCACACCTAGAGCTAGCATTTCATCCAGTTCCTCAGATAAAATACGTTGCTTCTCTGGAGAAACGCGGTAGTATCTTTGTCTAATAGGTATAGAATCTCCAGTATCAATCTGATGCATGACTAGATTAGTTCTACCTAAACCACGCTTTTCAGTAGAAATATCCTTAAACTGATCGATTACATTATCAGCGGTAACACGTTGATTATCTGTTAGTTCATGGTAGGAATGTAACACAACATTTGCTTCAGAGACCGTGTTTACGTTAGTAGGGCAATTAGACAAACTATGTAATGAAATAGAATTGTAAAATTTTGGAAAGAGATTAAATTTTGTCCAAAAATCAACACCGAGTATGAGATTGGTTTTTATAGTAGGTATAACATAGGCTTTTAAAATATGAAATTGATTTTCGAATGTTACGGGTAAATTAACATAACCAATAGTAGGTAAATTTTCGCCTCCTGCAGCAGTGAAGGTTTTTAGGTCTTTATGAATAGCTAGGCCGATAGGTTTTAGATATTCAAGGCAATTGTTACCTAGAATAGTTGCAGCTGAGCCAGAGTCTAGTAATCCACACAAAGTAATATTACCAACCTGGACAGTTGCGTAGGGTCGAATATCATCTATAGGTTTTTTATCGAAGATTGTTGTAACAAAATAGCTTGAAAAGAAAGTTTTAATAGTTGATAGCCAATTTTGCCAATCGTTAACATCAAAGTTTTTAGAATTTTTAGTTTCATCTTTTATATTACGACAATCTTCAGTAGTTAGTTTTTTGAATTAGATTTTGTATGACACTTAGGGCAATCAGGGTATTTTACGTTTTTAGTTCCACATTTAAAACAAATAGGGTACCTGTTAGCATTACATTGACTCAGGGGATGATCAGAGTTACGACAACGTGGACAGAAAACAGTTTTTGTGTTTGAACTAGGCTGTGATATAGCAGATATACTAGTGTTTGGTTTTTTATTAAAATGAAGGAAATTATTATTACCATGTTGATTTTTAAAATTAGTTTTAGTGTAAGGTGAATTATTATCAGGATTGTTGTATTTATTGTATCTATGTTGATTGTAGAATTTAGGTTTGTTTGAATTAGATTCATTAAATTTTGAGAAGGCAAGATCTGGAGCCAAGGTTTCACCTGTAACTCTAGGAGGTTCTTTAAATTGCGAAGTTATAGACTGTATTTTTTCGAAGTTCTTGCAGATTGTTTTTAAGCTGTCAATAGAATTTATTGATGATGAGTTAGACGCCAGCACACTAGCATAACAAGGTCGAATGTTATGTAGAAGGATCTCTAGTTTTTCTTGTTCCGATATTCCTTTACTAAGCCTGGAGAATAATTCTATCATTTTAGCAAAATAAATTGTGATGGTCTCAGAATCACCTTGAGTACGCTGCCGAATCTCAGACAGAAGTCGGTAGTCATAGTCGAACTGACTGAAATCTTCAACCAGTACTGTCACTAGTTCATCCCACGTAGACACAGAGGTTCTGATACTACGGTACCAATGCAACGCGTCACCCGTAAATATTTCCGTGGCGTAAGCTAACAGCTTCGAAGAAGGTATGTTCCTAGCCGTGCTGTACTCCTTCACCCTTTGTATAAAGGCGTGAACGCAAGATTTGCCATTATATTTAAGTTTTTGTAGATCACTAATATGCGAGCGGTCACAATGTATCGACACGTGTGGTGGATTATCACTAGGTGGAATTTGATGAACAACATCTACTACAGGCTCACAGCTAGTAGGATTAGCAGATTTATTAATTGTGTCTAATTTTGACGAAAGTGTAGTTATATGTTTTATTAGTGATTTTATTTTGTCTGCATATTTAGTATCCGAAACATCTAAACGTTTTATACGGTGATATAGGTGATTGCATAAAGCTCTAGTACGTTCAAAGAGATTATTATCGAACTTATCTTCAAGGTTCTTAACGCGTGATAATAGCTCGCTTAAAGATATGCTAGCACCCGAAATATCAACGTCCGGTTCTATGCCCGATTCACAAATGTCAGAAGTAGGAATAATAGGCGTAAGTTTATTAATTTGTTTACGCAGTTCAAGTACCGTTGACGCAGGTTCCTCGCCTCTAATTAGCACCTCGTACACTAATTCGTTTTTGTTCAGCAAAAAGAATTTAATAGGGTAGGTTTCCATGACGCTTAAAGTGCGAAAATTAAGAAAATGAAAACAGAGATAGAATACAAACTACTAGATGGCAATGAAATGGTGTTCTTTACAAGTAAAATTAACTACGATGTGGTGATGAAAAATGAATAAACCCAAAATAAATGAAATGAGATGAGAAATGAAAATCAGTGGGTGACTGAAAATTAAAATTATAGAACAGAAAAAAAAAACAGAGGAAGGAAAGAAATAATAGTGCGAACTGTTACGTATAACCACAATTAATAGTAATTAACTATTTAGAAATAGTTAATAAAGTAGCTTTACAATAATAGTTTCCAATTTGCAGTTAATATTAAATTTAGTTCAATTCAGTTGTACTCAAAATAATATGAAAAAATGTAGGTAGATTTCTTCTTTAAAATAATAACCGTTATGTGCTTCAAAAGTAACGTATACAATACGCAACAGTTAACAATGAACATAAAACAGAAAGACAGAAGAAAACACAGACACAGAAATAAATTAGAAAAGAAAAAGAGTACAGTATGATAATGTGAAAGTACGTACCAGTTCGCTGAGTCACCGTCTCGTTCACAATAACGTTGTAGGTAGAAGAATATCTAGCAGCTGACAAAGGTCTAGAACCTAGATGTGATTAGGCAACAGAAACCACGTTGGGCGCCACTGCGGCACTTGCCTGGTAGTAGGCTTGCCGGCAGGTAGGTAGGTAGGTAGGTCCAAATAAAGCAAATCTTTTTTTTGAGGAAATTTGTCTTTATTTCGGCCAACTTCCGTTGCCCCAATCACACCCAGATCAGGAGGTCGTAGAAGTAAACTGGGAACACTGGCCTGAACCGTGGGTAGCTCTGGCGGCGGCCTTGCTCCTTCCCAGGTACGCTTCCGGTAGTCCAGACAGGATCCGGTCGGTCTTCCACTCGCCGCAAGGTAGAATAGGTTGCGAAGCGAGGGTCCAAGGTGGAACATAAAATCCTGGAAGCGCAGACACAAGGCAAGCGTTAACAGAGCTCGGACCACGTAGCCGGGTCCAAAGGTCACAGTGTCCCAGCAACAAAAGAAAAAAAGGAACAGCTGATTCTAGCTAGAATGTTAAGCAAAGGAGAACACCTTACAATAGAAACACTATCAAGCAATGCATGGAAACTTACCCCAGCGGGATTTCCGATTCGGATTTGTTTTTTAGAACAACCACGTATTAATTAGGCACGATGTTACGGTATCTGAGAGCGTGTGACACAGCCGTCACGTCTGATGCACTTAAGTCGTCTGCCGTTTGCATTTAACGAATGTGCCCGAGCGGAGCCGAAGAGTGGCGAGCGGCGCGACCGGTTTTTAACTTGTTTAGCGATGCGCAGGCGCAATAGATGCGCGGACCTTTGCGTAAACAATTAATATTGGGTTCCGTAGTACATTTATGACAAGTTAATTATATTAATATGTAGTTTAAATTTATAAGTGATAGAATTGTGTTTCTTTTAGTTTAATTAAGGCGTTTTAATAATTTTAGAGTTAAGTTTTATAATGATTCTATTGTAATTATTTGTAGTTTTATAATTTCTAACCTATTCTTAGAGCTAGCAAGGTACAACGTTACAATTGCAAAAATATTTTTTAGAGTAAATAACTATATTACTGGCTTATTTGTCTGTCCGTCTCTTTGACCACCTTTTACCATCTCATAGGCTAGAATATGATAGCTAGATAGTTGTGATATTCTATATATAACTTATACTACACAGCAAGGTGGGATACGGTTATCCGTCATATATTTCACGGCTCTATTTGAGCCCATCTTTACAGTAATCATTGTCTTTTTGTAAATTGTTATCTGCAATAGGGGTAAGTTAGATTGTTATTTTTGAAGTCGATAAATATTCCCAATTTTGATCTAGCAAGCGACGTGCCTGTGTGTCTCAAGACACTTAAACGATCTATAGAGCATCTAGTCTCATAACCGCAAGATATTTTAACGTACAAGAAATGTATTAGATAGTATTGTAAAGAAAGTTTGGAGTTAATTGTCGAACTCCAATTCGTGCAACCATGGTGAGTAATGACAATAGCTTATTACAATTAAAAAAATGGCGTGTAACGTGATCCTACGTTACAAATGTGTTTTTTTTTGCAAGAGTCTGCTGTACAATACCTTCGCGTTAAAATCAAAATTCCTCAACCAAAATCATTCAGATGTCTGAAATATATACATACGACCAATTATTTTCGTCACTAAACTACATTTTTTCTTAAATCACTCGATATTGGCTCAAAATTTGGCAAGTATCGCCAGATTATGTGTCACAATCTATAAGAGTAGATGTCTGGCGTCCGTGTCTGATTTTAGACCTAATATCCATTAATTCTAACATTTTATGATACAGCTATATTTGAAATCCTGTAACTAGCCCTTATGTAAGAATTTAATATAGTAGAGTCGTTGAAATTACCGCTCGATTCCCAATATACATTCCCAAAATTTTGTTGCCCTTGACAATAGTACATACTTGGAGTCTGTTTCACAATCAGTGACGAGCCGCTATCTGGCAGATTAATTAAAAAAAAATGTCATTCTTTGTATGAAAAAATCTGTCAAGTAAATTAAGTGGGAAATTATATGGCGGTGGTGAAACAGGTCCTTAATCGAAAATTGTTATTTGAAAATACGGTCAGTCAACGTACAAACAATTGAGATGTACCGTGCAGTATAGCAGCAATAACATACAAACTACACTATAAAAAGATAATAAATAATGAAAAAAAAAAACACCAAAATAATATTTTCCCGATCGTGTTGAATGGTCAAATAATATGCCTCGCACGATACGCATGTTAAACATACTTTGTCAATAAAAGTCAATTGCATTTCATGTAAAATTAAACTAATTTATTACATTACTAGCAATCACTATTCAAAGCAAAAAGGAACTATAGTAAATTTATTATAATTTTTGTCATTTTATTATACTAAATTCCGATTAAGAAGTAAAGTAAAATTATTCACTGACTTGAGCAATTAAAGTGATATATTTTATGGAATAGGGGGCTTCCTGTGTCTAAAAAAATATTAAAAAAATATTATATTATAAAAAAGACTTCAAAAAATTTGATCTAGACTTTACTAACGCGTGACACCGTTATAGATAAGTTTCTGGGAAAAAGGTTATTTACCCAGAACGGGGACATTTAATGAGATCGATTACACGATACATTATTATAATTAATTGATTTTATTATTATTGCAAAGGCATTCGTTTTACAACGACACAAAATTACCATAACAAATACATAACGTTTAGTCGCGAATGATACCTATTATTTTTGATAACTTGTTTGTTTGTCTGTTATGCAAAATCTATACTTCTATCCTTGATTACTGACATAATAAACGCGAGAGTCTGTATGTTTAGCTGATTGTTTCTCGTTTACGCGCAAACCGCTGGATCGGTTTCGACGATTTTTGTTATAAAGTTGTCTCGAATTAACTAATTTTGCCGCAGGCACTACAGTGGGACGTGGTTAGTGCAAATGCAAAAAAATTGTTAACGTAATTAAAAACAAAAGATTTCTTACTAAATCAGATTTACTTTGTTATATGATATAAATAGATAAAACAAAGTTAATTTTCATCGAAAGTATATCAGAAAATCGACAAAGCCGCGTATATTCAATAGTATTTAACCTAATGCGATTAAGTTACAAAATCGATTTTGCATTTTACTACGACAAATTTATATTAACATTTTAAGAGAGATACATACAATTTCGATATTTATAAATCACTTCGGAAATTCGGTTAGGCCATGACCAAGGTCATTTAAATCAATTTCTTATTTTTAAACCGGTTAATAATGACATGATGGAATTTTTTGATTTTTTTTTTTAGGAATATCATTATTGTGGTGATAGTATTTTTAATTGTGTAACATTTCTTTTTGCGGGTGTTTGTGGGTTTTAATTGATCTAGTCAAGTGACCTAATTTTGGAGTGTTTGTGTTGGTTGTCTTTTTACATGGCATAATGGATTTTTATTGTAATAAAACCTATTTTAACACGCCCTCGTCTGCCTATTTTAATTCCCGTACAAGGATTAAAGTAATGAACGCAGTAAGTATTGAAGACAGTTCACGTTATTCACTTATAAACTTACGAAAATTAAAATAACTATTTTGAAATAATTATGCTATGTACACATTAAAAAAAATGTTTTAAGTAATATTTGTGCATAAACAAAATAATTTGATCACATTTTTTGTTTTCAGTTCTTTTTAAAAATAGCCAAAAGCTATTAGAATTTTATCTCATTAGGTTTTTTTTACAACAACGTATACGAAAAGTAAATGAAATAAATTATACAAAAACATAATTTTGTTGCTAGAATAATTTATGGCACGTTAAAGAAAAATAAAAATTATCAAATGATCCTACATAAAAATAGAAGAAACTAGTTCTATAAAAAATTTGGCGTAACCAAACTTATTTAAATTAAAAAAATAAAAATACTCACAAAATAAATTTCATGTTGAACAAAAAATATCCTAAAAAAATCACAAAGGCACAACACTAATTCAATATAATCACCATCACCATACCATCAAACTTTTCTATCACATTTCGTAAACGATCGATTTCGTGTGATTCGTACACTCGGCTGCGCGAGCGCATGTACACATGTGCGCAGAAATTGTGAGACTGGCTTGCTGCGGCGCTTGACTTGGGTGGCGACGGTGATAACGTTATGTAAAGAAGGTGAGAAGTGCCACTGCGAACAATTCTGATAAAGTTGACACTGATTATGTTGATAGGTGATTTATAGATACTTTTTTGCATGTAGGTACTTAATTTTGTATTTAATACTAGTTGAGCCTCGCGAATTTGTCTGAATATTTTTTTTTCTTAAAGATAAAGATAAAGAAGATAAGATAGGATATTATACAGGCAACATTAATGTTAAACAGACAGTTTATTTATATCTGTATTTTACTGTAGGCAAATTGTTGCATTTAGGCAGTCGTCACTATAATTTCATTAGCATCCTATTACCATATCTTTGTGTGCCTATTCGAAAAAAAAAACATTACATTTTGCACAAAACATATCGGACGTAAAAGAAAAGCAACAAGGTTAGTAGAAAAGGCAGAAGTATAAATAAAAACTATCCATTTACTCAACAATTTCAAATATTAAAAAAAAAGCAGCTTCCCTTTCATTGATTTATACTAAACCTTCTGGTTTAACTTTTTACTGGCCGCTGTGAGCTTATGACTAAGAACTTGTGGTAGATAAGCATTCGTATTCGCTGACTAGAAAATAGTATTCGTTTAGCTCGGTTCTGTATTACATAGTAGCATTTAGCGATCCTAGATTATTTTGGTTTTACTTTACAGCTTAGAATATTAAGGTACAAAAATATTGTCCAGGACTTAGTGCTAAACAAACAAAAAATATTTTATCATCTTAAACTGTGGAAATCATGAAAATAAATGATGATGAATGTTGAGTCATTGGCCTAGTAATCGTAAGGAGTGCCGAACATGAGGTCTAAGGTTTGGATCCCGGTTAGTTGTTAAAAATTGCATGGACTATTCTAATTTTCAATGAAATATTTAAAGCGTGAAGATCTTTATAAATAAAAAAAATAAATTACCAAATTGATGAAGTGATTATCAACTTTAATTAACTGAAACGACATCGGAAGGTACAATATTTCATCACTTTTGACACGACCTAATATCTGATGAAGCTGTGATTTGTTTACCTTGACCTATGCAAAATTGTATGTTTAGTCAAAAAAAACAGAAAATACTTTATATTACAAAATAAAACATTTTGAAATTACTGACTACAAGAAAGTTTAGAAGTTTCTTAAGCGTCCATAGGACCCCTATTCTCAAAGAAGGTCACACGTGCGCGTACCGTATGTATTATCACCAGTATGTCATTGTTAACAAGGGCGGTACAGGACGAAGATTTACGATGACTTTAAGAATATTGCGTGAAATTTAAACAATTTGTCATATAAATTAGCTAGTCTAGCCATGACAAATGGTAAAATGTTCCTTGGCAAAGCAATGAATAACGTTTTAATTTGTGTTCTGTTGTTTTGTAAATTGAAGAAATGTATGAGTTGACAGTCGGTACAATTATAAAGAAAGTTGAATGCTGGTCAGACTCGCCACACTGAGGGCTCCGTACAAATAGTCTTAAATGAAATTTACCACAAAACCGTTGAAATGTCCACAATCCCAACCTTGTTCCTTTTCCTTCCATCACCTATGTGTCATTTTTGCCAAAACTGTTTTTTACACAATTGCAGAAAAAGCCTACCCATGCCATACCTAATACTTTTAAATCCATATCGCCTTATTGATCTAAGTGTATCCCAGTAATTATCCAAATCGTTGTGGTTCTAGCCAAATTATATACAACAGAATTTGGAACCAACTATGAGACTATCGACTTCTGGAACAATCGATATTATTTAAAAATACCAGAAGTCTCAGCTCTGCAAAAAGTAATATCAAAATTCATAGTTACACAAATAGCGGTCGAACCCTTTGAAACTAACACCGTCGGTCAAAATGTGAAAGTTTATCGTAATAGTAATTAAAATAGCAATAAGCTGTAAGTAATTCTATTTTATCCGTACAATATTGAAAGGCTTACACGCAAAATACATGGCGCTTGTCTTTATGTACTGGTTTGTCTATTTTGTTGTTGCGCTCAATATGGTCACAGTACAACGATATCACAATATAAAGCTCTCTATTGTAGTCTTATAGTCCTCAAATTTTCTTCTGTTCCTATGCAATTTTTTATCGGCAGATCATTTTTTTTTCAAGTAGGTAACCACGTTTTTTTTCGGTATGCGTCATAAGCTGTTTTTTTTGATATAGGAAATTAAAAACATGGTTTCTAGCCGTAATTGTAAATGAAACCTAAAATGTACTTGTAGTATGAATGATCACTTCTCAAAAATAAAAAATCTGATATGACAATCGAAAATTGAAGTTGTGCGATTTCTAGAAAGGAGCCGCCTGAAAACAATTTAAAAATTCAGTAGTTAAATAATTTCCATTAAACGCTATAATCACATTTGCAGTTGCAATGTTGAGAGGTAAATCTCTTAATTCACCTTTTAGTCTGCCATTAACACTATAACTATCTGGTTTATCACCTTATTACGAAACAGCACAAGTTTCTAACCGGTATATAAATTACTACGATGTGACTTCCCGCTGTTTTTGCTTGACAAATTGTTTTTATACTATGGCTCAATATTGAAACATGATTTTCCCCAAAATGGAAGTAATTTCAACTTCTATTTCATACGTTAAAAGCATCACTTTCCGTTCATTTGCTAGGGATATCATGAACCGTCATAGCCAGATAATTGATTTTTTGAAAAGAACTGGAAATTAATTTCTTAAGCTATTGTTAAAAAAACAAATATGGTCCACAATATTGTTAACATTGTAATTATTGTATTACAGACATACCTAGTAATTGTATAATTATTGTTGTAGTGTTAGTTAAAATTGTCCAATCAAATATCAAAATCTAATCATTAAATATTAATTCACTCTTATATCACCAAATAGTCATCAGTTTCGCACGTCATCTGTTATGACAGTCTGTCTATAGGTCAGTATACCTAAACAAATACATTGTAATTATGGACAACATTTATACCTACATTACCTACGAAATAAAATTTTGTAAAAATCGATGCCGTAATCAATTTTTGAACTGAATGACGGTATTCGTGAATGATTCACCTAAATGTAGTCTTTTAATATTGCTTAGGTCATGGGTTAGAACGTTGTCACACCTCAAATTGGCAAGTTATGTCATTGTGGTTTTGCTTTGTCTTGTATAGTTGTAATCAAATAACTAAAATTATAGAGTCGAAAAATTCGCACAGGCATACACTAATCGGTATTGACTGCAAGAATAGCCGAATGGTTATAAGTCACCTCACCAAAATTACTTTGAGACGTGTCGCGGGTTTGATTCCCGAGTTGGACAAGCATTGATGTGACCCACAAACGTTTGTTCGTGTAGTTGTTTCAGTAGCTTAACACGTGCAGCCTCGGCTTCCTCTTGCAGTTCATTCTGTTTAATTTAAAATATCCGGCTGAAATAAAATCTTCATAATCATCTGATTATCAAATCCAAATTTTACCGTTCATTCTTTGAAATATTACTAAAACGAACTTTTCAAGTTATTTTTTTTTCTCCTAGATGGAAACCAATCTCCATGGTAAGCTTATACAAGCCTTACCAGCAAAACTTTGAACTTACATCAATCAGCCAAACTGAATCCAATAGCATCACTTCCCCTTCAGTCGCAAAGGTCTCATGTTAATAGTTTATGGAAGTTCAAGCAAAACGATTCAATTTACCCGGTAATTACATGCATTGATACCGAAGCCATGTACCCAATAAGCAACGTTCAATTAACAACCTACACGCTAAGACTGAACTACGTCATGACGTTTTAATTAGCGACGCATTAATGTTAATATTCTATAAATAGCAAATTCTGTTTGCATGTTTTATTTGTAGTATCGACATAATATTTACTTGGTACTCAAATTTGCCTCATCTCTTGCCGAAAGACTAAAACTGCTCACAGTAATATAAAAAATACGTGGACAAATTCTGCTTCAAAAAGATTATCCATCAAGAATCCAAAAAATATTCAAGTCTTATTTAGGAAACACATTTCATATTAAGTAAGGGAAATTCGCTGAAGCATTTCTTTTTTTTATTAAAACAAATGCTTCCGCTGTAAGGAACTTAGTCTTCGGTCGAGGGTGTCACTTGCGCAGGACACGAGGTTCAAACAAGTATTCCTGGATCATATAAATCCACACCCGCGACACTTCGCGTACAGAGAGTTTTGGGGTGGTGACCATTTTGGCTAGATGTGCAATAATTTGTATTAAAAGCATCTAATTCGGGTACTACCTTTAATAAATACTTGACAACCTTACTCCTTCTAAACAAACATACCACACGGAAATACATTCTGACCAAAAGTCTTACAAATAAGTCACATCAAACATCTCGGATAAAAACCCCAGAATAAAATAAGATTAAAAAAAAAAGTCACATCAAACAATAGACCAAGCAAACGTCACACGAGAATTCTTCGAAAGCTCATCCTGCCTACGTTCACCTCTTTAAGTCACATTACTGCAGATGTTGAAGCAAGATAGCGAGCGACAGCGGCGTAGAGCGGCGTCCCTCTTGCACGGCTCTGATAATATTGGTTTTAGTTTGGTGGTAGGAGTGGGCATTAACATCTAATGACCCATACTTCCGCGGTATCGATATCGATGTCCCGTCTCGGTCTGTCGATCCCCGTTAGTGTTAATTACGTCATATTAATTTCTGAATAGATTAAGGTGTGGATTGCAATTACTATTATTGTTATGTAGACTGGTAGAATTGTATACTGGGTTGTTTTGTTGCAAAAATCCGTTTGATCCGATTTTTTCTTCGCATCCTTTCTCGTTTTGCTATGTTTTTTTCGATGTGATCGTAAAAAAAGATATCGGTAAAGAAAAGCTTAGCTTAGCCGAATAGTAAGTTTTTTTTATGCATTGTAAATACACGATCTGTAGTGCAGTATTCACAATATTATTGTTTAAAGCATAGGTATGTTCCAAAAACTTGGTCCCACGATACAAGCTTAAAAAATCCACAGACCTCAAAAGCAGCAATTAAGCGCAGCTTACAAATTAGGTCGACATTTTATTAAATAAATGTCTACCATCCTTTATTATTTAATAACAGATTCCTTCACATGATCCACGCAATTAGTACCACTCACACCCATTTTTCGAGCCTTGACCCAAATGTGAGAAAAAAGAACAATCTATCAAGTGTCGAGTTTTAATTATAGCTGTAATCAACGTCAAAAAATTGGGGCTGTCTGGTGATGTGTCATGTCTTTATTATAATGTTACGATTTATTTTTTCGGTAGTGTTTAGGGTTGTCGCTTATAGAGATCGTTTTAGGTCGATAATGTGCCATGAGATAAAAATATAATCATCTTCGTTTTTCTTCATCTGATTTACCCTTAATCTAGCTGAAGCTCGCGGGTCCTTCCGCTTAAATTCGAAAATGATTTTGCGGAACATAAAATCGTTATAAAAACGTATGTTTTAATCCTGGTAATAAACTAGACATATGTGTACCAAGTTTTGTCTAAATTCAATCAGTGTATTTTGCGTGAAAGAGGAACAAAGTTTAACATCCATACATACAAATATTCGCGTTTATAATATTAGTGAGTATCAAATTCTAAATTCTACATCAGATAAACAATGAATAAAAAAAAATGACTCTTAAGCAAAACAACGTGAGCTTTTAATCCTTATTAAAAAAAGACCAATGAACTCAAAAAACAAAACTATTTCTTCTCCGAAAATCCTCACTGTCCCTTGAAACAAAAGGTTAATATTTTAATAAGTAATTGGCAAAAGATTCAAGTACCGTAAAGTGTATTGCGAAGTCCCTACGCAAAGAGGGATGACACTCAATTAAATTATCTGTGTTTACCTTGTTAAGTATATAAACCCTCATCCTTTTCTACTTGACAGGGACAAAAAATGCACATTTAACTTTGTTAATTTTATTGTTCAGTTGAAAATAAATTTAAAATAAAGGTCACCTTAAATGAAAATTGTCTATCTTATATGTTTTTAGTTTATAATGCTCCAAGAGTTCTTTTAAATAAAATGTTCATTAAAACACTTATTTTAAATCAAACATTACAATATCGCTTGGGCTATAAAGTAACATGTTCCATTGTATGACAAAGGCCACAGACAAGAGACAAATGAAACTTAACTTTATAACATTGATTTCTTGATTTAAATTTAAAAAAAAAAATCATATTGTGTATTTCCGATAAACTTATTTATTAAATATTGATACAACGGTTACTTCGCGCGTATAATTTGTATCGTACGATTCGCAACCTCGCCGTCGCGGCGCCGCGTCGCCGCGCTAGCTCATTATTAAGGACTCCGGCTAGAGCCAAAACTAGTCGTGCGATCCCGATAAATACGCATGAGTAAACCATTGTATCAATTAAGTATGAATCACCCTCATGAATGTTATACAAATTTAAATATATTCTCAGAAAATAACAAGCAGAAATACTTAAGTTTTTACTGTTGTGGTTGATCGATTACAACACTGCTGCTTATATGACATGACACAATTGATATCATACAATGTATATTATAAATTATGACACAATGTTTAGAGCAGCATTCGCTAATTTGTCACGTTAGTGATGTAATTTTCGGTCATTGTTGATGGTATCATTGTCTTACGAGCATTTGCTTTGAGATAACAGCATCAAATGGAGTATTTCTTTTAGCGAATTTTCATTTAATAAAGGTTTATTCACGCCTATTTATCATAATCGTCTGATTAGTTTCAGACCCAAACGAAGTCCTTAATCATAAGTGGTCCTGAAATGTCTCTTGAAACTAGTCTAGCGATCATGATAAATTCACGTAACTATGATTAATCCTCATTTTGTCATAAAATTACCAGTTTGCAAAATATCTCACCGCCAGGTATAAGGCATTTTCTCATGTCGAGCGGGTTCACCATTGATTACCGCGTCTGCTCAATGCGGGTTGGCGATATCAGATTTCATTTGAAGTGTTTTCTTATCTAGGGGCATGTCTTAAAGTAGTATATGCAGCTGTAAAAGATAATAGCATACTTCACGGCACTTATTGAAGAGTCTTTCCTTTAAAACAATAATAACACTTGAAATAGTTGGTAGGTAATCAGGATACGTCCTTTTGTCTAATTAAAATAAAAATAATAAGAAAGCTCATATATAGAATTTGAAAAGTCTTTTTATTACTTGCCAGCATTTGACGCAGTGGCCATTTTAATGGCTGCTGAAAAAACAAAAGAAAACTTATGCTTTTTAAAGAAAAATTATTTGTCTCGTTAACTTTTATGGCTAGTATTAAATTACGTTCCATGTTCAAAAATGTAAACGACCGTTTAAACTAAAAGGTAAATCGACATTCTTTTCTTAAAATATTTTCATCAATCTATATGTGGTTTTTTAATCGAAATGAAATGGAACTCAGCCAAGGAAGTGTTATAATCAAAATATAGTGACAACCATGGTAGTTAAGAGAGACATATTGTTCTATTTACATTTAACGGCGTCGGTGTTATACCAATTATCCAATTTAGGCGTAATTTGATACTTGATTCTTAATCTAGGTTAGTTTAACAAAGAATGATTGTATTTGCTAGGATTTGAGGACGAAAAACAGAATTTGTTTTGTCTGACCCTATTTAAAAGACTGTTGAGACCAATCGCTTCTATGAAGACACTGTTTAATTAGCAAACCTATCAAATGTAATGCGCACAGTTTAATTTCGATGCAAAATATATTCTACAAAAGCGCGAATGTTTGTATGTATGGATATTTAGACCTCTTTCCCGCAAAAACCACTGAACGGATTTAGACGAAACCTAGTTGATTATAATTAAAACCATTAGATATACATACCTATTTAAAACGATTGTTTTTCCCCCGATTTTTTGCCTCCCGAGTTCCCGTGCGATCATTTTCGAAATATAACTGGCGGACTCGCAAGCATCAGATAATTTAAAATTACATGATCGAAAGAGGAATCGGTATACTTTCCGACAGATTTACCTTTTTTTTAAAAACTCGAATGACAAAAGGAAACAGCTTGAAAGTCAATTATTTAAACACTATAAACAAAACGTCATGGCCTTATTCTCTACATTCAAATTATGATGTCAACACCATGTCGAGTCATGTTTAAATAATCTTTGTAGAATCAGACCCCAAGCAATGACATAGCGTATCAATTAGCTATAGAGTATTAGGGTCAATATTATACAGTCATCAACATGGTTACACATAGGAACAATATCTAGGGTACCAGTTACAGAATAAAGAGATTATAGTTCTGAACTTGAGGAGGCCTTAGCTCTTGGCTAAGCTATAACCGCATAGGTGTATCCATCACAGGTTAAGCTTCTCTTGACGCGGTTGGTTCGTAGATGGGTGACCATCTTTGTCATAACGAATTCCTTAGTGTTTCGGAAGGCACGTAAAATTGTGGGTTATTCATACATCTTTGATGATATCGTAGACGGTCACCCGTCCACGGATCGACCGTATCAAGTGTAGCTTAACCTGTGATCGATCAAATTGTGCAGTTCAACGAGCTAAGCAATATGATGTTAATAATTATACAAAAATTCAAAAACTTATTTTACAAAGCATTTTAATTTTGAATATGTTACAAGGTAGAAAACCCTTCAATATACTAAAATAGAACCTTATGTTTACGTGCGTTACGTAAAGCTTATTACGTAACTTACTCATAACTATAACTAAGTAATTAGTTGTGAGATGATAAATGGATCTTGGTATGAGAAATATTCCATATAATAATTACTACACTTACAATTTATAGCGTTTGTCCAAATAATACCGATTCTTGATATATTTTACTCAAAAATCACAATTAAATGTTGCTTTAGCGGATAATCAATTCAAATTTCATCATTAACACAATAAAAAACATTTTAATATACATTATAATTATCAATTGTAAAACATTTTTATACAATTCAGCAACTAAAGATTCATCGAAAAATTCCTTGTTACAGTTATTGCCGTTGTGGAAAAGAGATGCCGCTATACACAGTAAAGTGCTCTGTCTCGCTCCCACAGAACTAACTATTCTTTGCCAGACACACGGTACACGCTTCTACGAAGTTGAAATCTCTCTAATTAGATATTAAGATTCAATAAGATCTGTTTTTGATAGTTATTGCTAATTGGCAATGACTGTCGCAAAATTAGATCAGCAATTAAAACAGACTTTTAATTTTGGTTTAGGTATTAGAAATTAAGAAAATCGTCTTATAATATCTTAATTTTTAGGTAGACATCGTAGAAAGCGTGTTGAATAGGCACTCTATATTAATGTTGACAGCTAATTTGGCATTTTTAAATGGCACAGCGCGAGACCCAGATAAGTTGGAAACGGGTATCAAAAGTAATTTTAAAACGAATTAATTGTAGTTTCCATTTCATTAAGACTGCTCAACGGGGTAATTTTCTTCAAGATTTTCTTCTTAAACGAATTTTAATAAGGACTCCGACTGTTTAAAAGATTCCGTTTTCCTTCCTTGAATGTTTAATTAAGATAATTATTTAATATTAATAGTTATAATTTCTCGGTAATGGTACATTTTTTATGAGAAATGTTTTACTGAAAAAGGTTTGCCTAAGTATAACAGATATTTTTTAGAAAGTGCTCATCATTGTTTTTCAGTAATTTGTTAAAATCACACTATGGTACTAAAAAAGGCAAAAAAAAACTTGACATGTGATTTTTTTTTAAATCGAAAACGTTTTACCCCGCATGTCTTAAATAACTAACATAATTCAAATTTAATACAATACAAACTTAATTTAAATCGCTTAATCTTTTCGGGAGATACACGTGTCGAACTTATAACACCCCTCATTCTGCGTCAAGGATTAAAAATACATACAAATTTAATATGTGAGTAATTGATATTCCCTTAACGTAAATATTCTGAATTATATATATATTTATGCAAGTTGCGTCAAAACTTAAAGCAAAACTATTTTATGACTCTACACCTCACTGAATAATAATATGGTTTTTAGTAGCCAGAAAATATATTCGTCTCAGGCGGTGATGACCTCCCAAATACGATTAATCTCTAAGCGACCACTATTTGTATTTTCTTGAAGACTTGTTTCATTAATTATAATTATAAAAAGATTATTAAAATTGAAACGGAAATATTGATTGTCTCAAAACAATAGTTCAATTGATCTCAACCTATCAAACTTTTCCTAACTGCATTTTTTGAAAGCCGTTTCCGTATAATTGGGCTCAAAAAAATCAATTTGAAAGAAATCTTTCTCCCTCAATTTTGATATTTATTACACAATCGACTGTGAAAATTTCAACTCTCTGATTACAACAACGGTTCAAACGATTCTGCCGAACTGAGTGACAGACCAACAGACTTCCTGAAGTGCCTTAGTAAAATCGTTCCGTTTCCACCCTATGGGGATGGAACCCTAAAAAGTATACAAATTCGAAGATCTAAAATAAATTCCTTGTCCAGGTAGAGTCGTGTGAATAAATTCGTAACAGAGAACAACACGTTACATACACCCACGGAGCCGCCACTCACATTGCAATATAATAAATGTTACCAACATTTATGTCAAGCAATTGTCTTTTTGATTGACATTCTATTATTCTATTTAGGCATTTAGAACAGTAGACGAGGCAAGTCACCGATATTCGACGACTTTAGACACCAGCAATGCGCGCTTTTATATAAACCTGTAAAACGTTTGTTGCTTCGAGATTTTGGGAGCTAAGGGTTTCAAAAAAGAGACAACAATAATATATAAAACGCAGGAAATACTTAGCAGAAACACATCATCCCATATAACGTTTGCTACAAAGATTGCATTTTAATTTATTATCTTTAAAAAAAATCTTTGATTTGAAAAGTGAAATTTACGATAAACCGAGGATGAAATGAGTAGATGATATAAAAAAAGATAGCATGAACAAGATTCATGTGAAGATCAAGAGTCAAAGAAGATTATCATAAACAAAGGGGGCCTTTGCCTAACGGTGAGTTTTGCAAGGTAAAAATGACGAAGGGTCAAAAATAGACAAAATTCTGATTTTTTAACTCGTTCCAATCTAAATTTATAACAAAAAAAACCAGTAGCCGTTATCACGATATTAGAACAACAAAACTAAGTACTTTATGTGCGTTTAACGCAGCCCATCCCATTACTGGAGTGATTTCCCCCAGCTAACAAAGGGTAAGCATGTTACGTCTATCGCCTGTGATCTGGCTGACAATGTTGCGTGACTAGAACTAAATGCCTCTTTTAAAAGTTACTACAGAAGGTACACTAATCTTATGTAAGCGCCATCTAGTGACTTTACTAAGACTATTATGATAATTTAAAAATCTATACATGTAGATAAAATTGAAGTGTCAGTTTGTAATATTTAAAAAGTCGTTTTAACTTCATGCTGATTCGTTGATGTGTACGGCACATAGAAGAAAACGGCATTTTTTATATGTCTGTCTATTTTGAGGTGTATTAGTTAATTTTAGGATAATTTTTTTAGGAAAATATCGTTATTTATCTTACAAATATTTTTATACTTAACCTAGTGTCTAGCTAGACAGTTTCAAATAATCTTTAATATCTGATTTACATAAAAAAACTCAAGTCTGATTTCAAAAAACGGTAAACTTCAACCTTCTGTCAAATTACCTATACATTTTACCTTAAGTAAATACTCGTAGATAGAGCTGTTTAGTTGCGTGTGAGATTTGTTAGGGAAAATAATTGTTAGCCGCAGAAGATTAATATATAGGATAGTAATTTGGTTTTCATTGTTTACTATACGAGACCATGATTAGACGAAAGGCGTAGATGGTAGAGTTGGCTCTACGTACTGAAATAAATGGGACTATATAAACTGTACTCCACCTCACTTTTTGGGAAAAGTACTATAATATTCTACTGTCGATAGAGACTTATGAGATAGAGCCTTGCAACAGACGGACATACAAACGGACAGATAAACGTCCAGCTGAGCCTGAATAATAGGGTTCCTTTTTTACTTATAGTGTACGAAAAATAAGCCGATCATTTAGAAAGGAATTAAAATCCTAGGAGTCGTTATTGCTAATGATTGATTGATTAGGGAGGCCCCAGATTGATCGGATATTTTTAAACTAGGTAATCTAAAAACATAACAAAGATAGGTCAGTTGACTAACACTAAAAGTAGGTAAGTATTCTTTTTTAAATATCATAAATGTTTTAAACGAACGTTCTTTGAAAACGTGCCAAACGTGCATGTACATCGCATTACGTCTTTTATAGCTCGCTTTTATTACATTTTTGCACGTCTAAAAAGCTGTACTGAAGATTTTTAAAATGGCAAACTCAAAGAAGAATATTCGTTTGAATTGATTTGAACAGGTTTGATCTATTGCTGATTAAAGTGTAGCAGAAATATGTGAGCAGTTCTTGATTTTAGATAAGCAAGAAGTACCTCTCTTAAGCTTTTGGTACCATTGGGATTTATCAGCCTATAGCTACCGGTTGGCTTCCAGTTAAAGACATTTTGTGTGGATTTTTTAATTTTCAAAAAAAGTAGGTACATAGGTGTTGCCAGCGAGTGGACTGTATTTGTTGGTGGTCCGTTGGTCCAATGGGTTCGGACCGGGCACTGGCGGGATACAAAGAAGCAGGGGTTCAACGCAGTAAAAGATAATTGTGCAGTACTTACATAGTTCTTTATTGTCCCCAGTATTTCTAGGCTTCCTAGTCTTCCTAGTCTTCCAAGGTTCCTTTCCGGATGCTCACTGGATGTGGAATGCCTAACCGCCGGGAGGGCCCTCTATTTATAGTGACTGCCGACCAATCACGGGGGCGCGTATTTGGCGCCAGCCAATCATGGCTTGCCGCGTTCCCGCGCTGGCCGGCAAGAAACCCTTCCAGAGGCTTATCCCGGCAGTTAGGCGTCCCTTACAAATGTTCTAGACCTTTTTACCCTATTTAACCCTATCCTTATACCTTTATTTACATAAAATAATGTCTTAAAATAAAGATAATTGCAAAAACCCGCACCTTAATCATGACAACAGCATGGTGCTGCCCCCTGTGACAGAATCGGTAACTAAAAAGTGAATTTTATGTAGGTACTTTTAAAACTAATCTACGTGCGTCGCCACCTACCGAGAGTTAGTTACAACAAATTCTAAATAATTGCGGGTACTTATGAAACAACTCCTATCAATAATTGTTTCTAAATAAAACCTATTTCTAGGTTTTTCAGGGTTAAATAGTATATGGACAACACTTAGGTAACTAAATCTTAGTTCTTAACCATAGTCTAAGTCCCTAGCACACATCATATAGTCCTAAACATTTGCAAACAAACCTTAACATAACATAAACAATGTTTCAATATATACCTACGTACACCTATAACTGATTGCAAACGTAAACAAACTCATTAACTTTAAGAAACTTGAAACATTAATCAAACAAAAACTATAACATACTTAATTTAGGTGTACGTAGTTGTCATCGTCGCTAACATTCTCCCCCGCGGTGCGTAGCACGCCGTCCTCTGGATGCGACGATGCTGCTGCAGGCACGAGCACGACGACCCTTCTGGTTGGCCGGCGCAGCACTCCTCCTGATGTTCGCACGTCCAGTACTCTCGTTCTTCCATCTGGCCCGGGGTAGACTTTGATAACTTCACCTCGAGGCCACGAGTTGCGGGGTAGCGCGGCGTCGACTATCAATACGACGTCGCCTTCTTTGGGGTCGACGGTTGTTCGCCCGTCGATTTTCCGCGGCATGAGGAGCGGCAGGTACTCTTTCACCCACCGTCTCCAAAAGTGGTCGGCGAGCCTTTGCGCTGTTCTCCAGGTTGCTTTGCCGACCAGCTCGGTGTCCTCGAACTCTCCCGGCGCCATTGCTCCGCACGATCTCCCCAGCAGGAAGTGATTTGGGGTCAAACTTTCTGCATCGTTGGGGTCCATGCTGACTGGGGTGAGAGGTCTAGAGTTCACGATGTGTTCGACCTCAGTCATCAGCGTGTGGAGCACCTCTTCTGGTGGGCTCCTTTCGTTGAGCACCACCGCCAACGCCGTCTTCACGGTGCGCACGAGCCTCTCCCAGGCGCCTCCCATGTTTGGGCTGCCCGGGGGAATAAACTTCCACTTGATTCCCTTTTCAAGTGCGGCCGCCTCTAATTCTTTGTTCGCCCCGACGAAGTTCGTGCCGTTGTCGCTGAACAACGTTCTTGGAGTACCTCTTCTTGCCGCCATCCGTCGCAGGGCCATAATCATGGAGCTGGCACTGAGAGATGGCGCCAACTCCAGGTGAACAGCCCTGGTGGTGAGGCAGGTGAACAATGCCACCCAACGCTTCTCGACTCTTCTGCCGATCGTTACTTGCATCGGCCCGAAATAGTCGACTGCCGTACAAGCGAACGGGAACTGATGATGTTGCAGCCGCTCGCTCGGCAGGTCGCCCGCCGGTGGTATGGCGGGTGTACTCTTCCTTAGTTTGCACCATTGGCAGCCGTGTGCTACTGCCTTCAATGTTGCCCTTAAACCGAGAATCCAATACTTCTGTCGGACCTCGTTCATCACGGTCGCTGTGTTACCGTGTAGAAACTTCTCATGATAGCTTCTTAGGATAAGTTGCGCGATTCTCTGCCTTCCGTCCAAGATGACAGGGTTCATTTTTCTTACTCCTCCGTCGCGAAACTTCATAGTTCTACTTCGTAGCTTTATGATTCCTTCGTCATCGATGTACACGTCTATTTTCTTCAATTTACTTGCATTTTCAAGAGGAGTTCTTGCCTTTGTATGAATTTCTTTAATTTCTCTTGAAATTTTCTTTGCTTCGGCGGTTGACGAGAAACTATGAAGATAATCATCCATGTTATGATTTCTTCTTATTGCCTTCACAGCTTTAGGGTGCGTGATCTTGAAGTCTTCTGCGTTCTTATTCATCACGTATATAGCTGTCGCAGGTGATGACGCTGCTCCAAATATTATCGACGACATCCTGTACTCTTCCGGTTTGCCTGTTCTTCTGCTTCCCCTCCAGAGGAACCTTAAACAATCCCGGTCATCTTCCTTAACTTTGACACGAAGAAACATGTCTTGTATATCAGCCATGACTGCCACTGGGCCTTCTCTAAAGCGCAGTAGCACCCCAAATAGCGACTGCAGCAAGTCAGGTCCTGCTAGCAATGCGTCGTTGAGGCTTCTTCCTTCATACTTGGCTGCTGCGTCGAAAACAATTCTTGGCTTCCTCTTGACCGGGTGTATGACGGCGAAGTGAGGTAAGTAGAATGTTTTCCCCTTAGTGGTGGTTACGGGGGCCTTCTCTGCGTAACCATTTTCTATTAAAGTCTGGATCTGCTTCTCATAATATTCCTTGACATCTTCTTCACGATCCAGCTTCTTCTCTATGTTGACCAGGCGACGAAACGCTTGATTGTAGTTGTTGGGTAGGGTCTCGCCTTCCTTCTTCCACAAGAGGCCTGCTTCGAATTGACCGCTTGGTAGTCGCTTCGTTGTTTTCTCTAAGGTTTCCAATGCTCTTCTATCGCTGTCGTTTGATGGCAGTCGATTTTGAATCCCCAGAGACTCTAACTGAAAATGTTCCCGGACGACTTCTTCAATGTCTTCACCTTCTGACGTTGCCCTGCCGTAGTGCGTGAAGTTGACTACGGCGTTCGATCCGGTTTCACACCCATGTAGCACCCACCCTAAGTGTGTGAGTGAGGCTACGGGTTCAGTTGGCTTGCCCTTCTTCAGTCTTCTTGTGACTATGAGTCCCCAATTATCTTGCCCAATCAACAACTTCGGTCGCTCTGCATCGTAGAGCAACTGCCTTTTAATTGTCTTCAAGTGTAGGCAATTCTTTACAGTGCTCCTGTTGACCCTTTGTTCAGATAGCTTCAGATCGTCGATGGTTCTAACAGTGATAGTCTTCTTATCCCTTCTGTGAACCCCCTTAATCTTCAAGTTGATCTTCTGTGAGCTATCTTTCCTTATGACCTTCCCGCCGACGGTTTCGATTGTGAGTGCTTCGCGACTTCCCGCAGCTCCAATCTTCTCGGCTATCGACGCGTCTAAGAGAGTGACGGTCGACCCTTCGTCCAACAACGCGAGCACACGAACTTGTCCCTTGGGCCCGTAGAGTTGCACCGGAACAATCTTCAAATATGCTCTGTCTTCATCCTTGTTGTTGTGGACTGAGGCGACTTTCTCTTCTGGTGCGCCTTCCTTGCTTGACTTCTGTACTTCTGGCTTGTCCGAGTGTAAGATAGTGTGATGCCATCTTCGACACTTCCTGCAGACAGGCGCTTTACAGTTGCTTCTTAAGTGCTTGAAGCGAAGACACTTGAAACAAATCTTCGCTTTCTTGATGATGTCCCATTTCTTATCAATCGACGCTTCTTTGAACTTCTTGCACTCTGTTGCAAAATGTTCCTCTTCACAAACGGGACACGACTTCTTAAACTTCTTATCTTGAGACTCTTCTTGTACAGTGTGTACAGGTCTTCTTGAACACTTCTTCTCAGATGGAACTTCAGGCGGGGCAAAGTCCCCACACATGTCGGCTTCAATATCCAGGAATTCTTCAATGAGTAAAAGTTCCTGAATGTCTTCATCTCTCCGACCCCTATGATATGCGAACCAACGAAACTTCATGGTAGGTGGCATCTTGTCTACAATAGCCTTCAATGTTTCAGGCGAGCTGAGGTACTGAGGTTTCTTCAAAGCCTTGATTGTCTCGATGGCGTTCTTGACTCGACTTGCAAACACGCAGATCTCGCCAGGACTTTCGCTTACTTTCGACAAGTTCTTCAGTTTTTCCAACTCAGCTAAAGCCAGTGCACCAGGTCTTCCAAATCTTGATTCCAATCCCTTGATTACTTCATGTGGCTTCTCAGCGGTAAACAGTAAACTCTGAACTGCTTCTTTCGCTTTCCCCTGTATGGCTCTTCTGAGGCGAGCCAGGTTCTGTGCGGCGCTGAAGGAGGCAGCCGTATCTTCATACGTCCTTCTGAACGCCAACCATTCTTCACAGGCTCCATTGAAGTAAGGGAGTTCGATGTACTTCGGCGCGATGACGTCACGCGAATTCCCGGACAGCTTGCCTATTGCTTCTGCCAGCTTCTGAATGTCGCTCTTCTTATCTTGTGACTCGACCGGCCTCTGTTCCTTGCTTGACCCGGCGCTGGTTTGGATGAACCACTGTTCCACTTCATGAGTTCGCTCGTATATTTCTTCACCAGCTCCATCTTCATCTTCCGACTCAGCGGCGACAAGCTCTAGTTGTGCTTGCGCCACCCTTAGTCGTGCTTCCGCCATTTCTTGCTCCCGTAACGCCACAGTCAATCTTGCTTGCGCTTCTGCTCTCTTCCTATGCGAAGAGCGAGCAGACATTGTGTCCCTGTCCCGGGCCGGATTCCCAGGATCAGGCTGCTGCAGAGTCCCTTCTCTCGACGACGTCCTGATTCCAACGCTTCGATTTGGATTCTGCACCGTGGTATGACTGCCTTCTCGACGTGCGGGGTTCGAATCTTCAACCTCTTTCGCGGCGGCGTGTGTCAGGGGGGCGGGGCGTACCGCCCCTGCTGACGTTGATTCCCTCCTGGTGGCGTCTTTGGACTGGCGTACGGGAGCCTGACTTCCCTTCAGGCTTGTTGTCGGCGTTCTCTTCGTGAGCGTCGACATACTTGCGATACTCGTAGCGGCGGAGCTTGCAGTATCGCTCGGAGTGTGCATACTCCAGTCCGACGACGAACTATTTCCTGCAGTCTTAGACTGCGTCGAACCCGATCTTGTAGTTGGCATCTTCGTATTATAACCCAATCCGGCTCGACAAAGGACCAAAAATGTTGCCAGCGAGTGGACTGTATTTGTTGGTGGTCCGTTGGTCCAATGGGTTCGGACCGGGCACTGGCGGGATACAAAGAAGCAGGGGTTCAACGCAGTAAAAGATAATTGTGCAGTACTTACATAGTTCTTTATTGTCCCCAGTATTTCTAGGCTTCCTAGTCTTCCTAGTCTTCCAAGGTTCCTTTCCGGATGCTCACTGGATGTGGAATGCCTAACCGCCGGGAGGGCCCTCTATTTATAGTGACTGCCGACCAATCACGGGGGCGCGTATTTGGCGCCAGCCAATCATGGCTTGCCGCGTTCCCGCGCTGGCCGGCAAGAAACCCTTCCAGAGGCTTATCCCGGCAGTTAGGCGTCCCTTACAAATGTTCTAGACCTTTTTACCCTATTTAACCCTATCCTTATACCTTTATTTACATAAAATAATGTCTTAAAATAAAGATAATTGCAAAAACCCGCACCTTAATCATGACAACAACATGGTGCTGCCCCCTGTGACAGAATCGGTAACTAAAAAGTGAATTTTATGTAGGTACTTTTAAAACTAATCTACGTGCGTCGCCACCTACCGAGAGTTAGTTACAACAAATTCTAAATAATTGCGGGTACTTATGAAACAACTCCTATCAATAATTGTTTCTAAATAAAACCTATTTCTAGGTTTTTCAGGGTTAAATAGTATATGGACAACACTTAGGTAACTAAATCTTAGTTCTTAACCATAGTCTAAGTCCCTAGCACACATCATATAGTCCTAAACATTTGCAAACAAACCTTAACATAACATAAACAATGTTTCAATATATACCTACGTACACCTATAACTGATTGCAAACGTAAACAAACTCATTAACTTTAAGAAACTTGAAACATTAATCAAACAAAAACTATAACATACTTAATTTAGGTGTACGTAGTTGTCATCGTCGCTAACAATAGGTGTGAATGGAATTTGTGTGTATAAGCTAGTTATTAAGGCATGAATTACGAATTTATATGAGCTTTAGTTTCATATGCGTTAGCAATAAACACCACCCTCTTTTCAAAATAAACACTAATCAAATTAAAAAAAAAATCACAAAATAATATATTTTTTTACTCTAAGATGGAAGAACAGAAATTTCTGAAATTGATGTGTCAATAATTGTGTAAAATTTCTTGTTTGAAATTGATTAAAAAAACGTATACATATACGTTTGCGTGTTTCTTTTCTCCAGATAATGAGATAGAGAACGCTTTTCACAATATGTTCTTGATAGAAATTATAATAAAATTCAAAAAGCATACTTAAACGCACCACATAGCTAAGTTTAATAATAATTCCAGCCTTCAATAGTAGTAGGCAAGTAAATTAACTCCTCTTTGATACCTAAGAGGAAAAACAATTGACGGTCGTTTAACTAGAAGTACATACGTATTTATAGACAAAGAGCTTGTTTGGAGTATTAACCTACTAATTTACTAGTTTTTAGTTTGTATGTATTTATGTATGAGCATTGTTCCTCTTTCACGCAAAACTACTGAATGGATTTTGACGAATCGTGGTACATGGAAAGTTTACAACAAGGATTTTATGTTCCCGTATTTCAGTACCGTATTATTTTTATGTAACACCTGTAACCTACTCAATTAACACAATAAAGAAACTTTAGTCTTTGATTTTCGATTTTTAGCGGGCGGGCCCGGGGGCATCAGCTAGTTTCTTTATAAACGTCTTCATAGAACTTTATTGACCGCAAACATTGTTCTAGCATTGCTAAATAGACTAAAACTGTACATAGTCGCAGTACTTAGTCATAATATTGTGATCATTCATGTTTCCTGCTTCAAGTTTATGCTCTGCTCATTCAGTTTGATAGCCGTCTGTGATTCATAAATCTGCTTTTAGTATGTTTTGTTTTGTGCTAAGGTTGGATGGATATAATTATTAATAATTGTTTCTAGGTATTTGTTTATCAGCATAGAGCATTTTTCGACCGACTCCCGCACTAAGGAGTTTCATGTTAGTGTCTCGTTGGTTTCACAGACATTCAAGTCCCATGCACAAGGATACCCAGATTCAGTACAAGCATTTGTGGAACACAAAAACGATTGTCCTACGCACGTCGTGTTCAATAGGTTTGGTATGGTGATCTGAACCACGTGGATGTCCGTGCAATGAGATCCGTCGTTGCATGAACAAATTTCATCTACTAAGAGTAGTGGTTCATTTGCTGGTAAGTGATTTCAAATTATTAAAACCAGGAGTCTGCGAGCACTACTTAATCTATATCTATACTAATATATAAAGCTGAAGAGTTTGTTTGTTTGTTTGTTTGAACGCGCTAAACTCAGGAACTACTGGTACAAATTGAAAAAATCTTTTTGTGTTGAATAGACCATTCATCGAGGAAGGCTTTAGGCTATAAACCGTCACGCTGCGACTAATAGGAGCTAAGATACAATGGAAAATGTGAAAAAAAACCGGGCAGGTATACCTTAATCATAACTTATATCTTCTACCCACGGGGACGAAGTCACGGGCAACAGCTAGTATAATAATATTATTGTAATTGTTAAAGAAAGATGCCGCTCTACTCCATGTAGAGTATTGTAAAGCACTGTCACGATTCCATAACTGCAATAGAATTATTCAAGAGGTTGTGTTTGGCTCTCTGTTTCCTTATGCAAAACGTATTGCTTATCTTCAATTTGTAATGCCTGCATTGAATTTGAACCTTATTTTTTTTATTCTCAAGTTATTTATTTGAACTGCTGTGTCAAAACTGCGCTGTCTTATTGTTTTTAGTCCTTTTTGTATTTTCCTTATAATTCCTTATAATAATCAAATTGTTGCAATTATACGATTTAGGTTTTATGACTTTTGTATCTCATAATATCACTATAATTAAATTACATCATCCGTTTTATGTCTCCAGTAATAGAATTTTAAGCATTTTTTTAATTAATGTGAAGATATTTGGTTTGATAATATTTTTTAATGTCAATTTTGATGTTATAAATATTCATAGACATTAAAAGGCCTAAGTATTGATAAGATAATTAAATATAATCACTTTTTATTAACATTTACTAAGTGACATGAGATAATTTGCGTCTTTTTTTGAGTATCTAACATAATTTATTGCTTTATTTTTGTCTAAAATTTGAAGAATTTTACATAATTCGTTTTTTTCTGAACTAACCTGATTTGTAGTATGACCACATATTTTTTTGAATAATTATTTTAGATATAACTAAATTGATATAAAAAAATTACTCTCCTGCATTAAGGAACTTATTGGTTGTTTCGTGGTGAGTTTAACAAAGACTCAAGTTACATGCACACCCAGACTCAGGACATTTGAGGATCACGCACAAATTCTTGTCCTATGCGAGGATCGAACGCACCTCGCGTTCAGTGAATTTAATTGCAAAGTAATTTTGGTTGATTTTCGGATATTAGTCACTAGGAATAGAATGCAGTTGCTCTATTTCGTGTCTTAAGCAATATCGAAATGGGATCTACTACCGACCTACCTACGTATACTTTAAACGAAGGGACTGTTAGGAAATCATTACTAACAATTTGGTCAGGCCTTAAATTACACCTTATCACCTGGAACCAATTACATTGACCATACTTAAAACGTCACATCCATACTTTCGAGAGCTTTTTATCAATTCTAACTATTGTCAATATTTCATTTGTTTAGCGGGAACGATTCTTAAGCGTTATTGCCTGTGTATAGAATCTGCAGGTTCATTGAAGCAATTCAAGAGCATCAGTGCTCGAAAAAAATTAACTGGTAATTATGCTCTTTCGTAGTTAAAAATTACATCTCCACGCAAACTCGTTTGGCTCCAGAACGTTGAAGAATTTGATAAGGATTAAACTTATCCTTAATTAATAACATTTTTGCACATTATTAACCTTGTAAAAGTTTTTTAGTGTCGTGATCACCTCACGGTTTCATGCCTGGATTTGTTTGTTGTCACAACGCAGGCAAAGGACCAATGTGACTATATTATGTACTTTTTTAATTACTCCAAGATACCACTGACAACTGGAATCTGAAATTGCCAGCCCCAATTGAGCTAGCATGGATCAATGCTCGAATCTTCCCAATATGGGAAGAGGCCTGTGCCCAGCTGAGGAGATAACATAGGCTAGTATTATAAATGTAGAATTTAAGTTGCTATTTTAAGTGCACATTGGTACTATAACATTACAATTGTACCATGTAAACAAGGTTCTTGTCTAGACATGCACTTATACTAGGTAATGTGTTCCTTATACGTGTTTTTCTTAATACAATCATTAATAATCTTGTAGGACGTGTAAATTACATATCGTTGTATTGCTGCCATGAATATGGATTTCTTGGTTTGCTATTTAACACATTGATATACTCGTCCAATTAAATTATTAATTTGTTCATGTAGATATCAGTTGCTAACGTTTTTATAGAGAGCTAGGGTAATCTTTTGGTTTCACTTGCGTTTTCTTCATTATATTATGTTGCAAAATTTAATATATTAAAATTCGCTCGTCCTCTCATTATGGTTCCTAATATGGTCTCAAATCGATTTATAATAAGGTAATATCGATTTATTTGGATTTATATAATTTATTCTAGATAGTTTTAGAGTCAACCGGCGTATCGTAATCATGAGCTGACTAGATGACTGTCAGACTATCATGAGTCAGAGATTATTGATTATAATAAATTTTATTCTATTAACAAATATATGTTAGCCAAACTTGCGTGTTAAAACCTAGCTTCGTGATGTGTCGAAACTAGTCTAGATTTAACAACAGCCCACGCTTCAATAAATGCACCTACAGCCTTGAGAGCATATTGCGTTTATTGCCATAAGCAATGCCACTAAACTATTTAATAAATATTCCTAATTAAACTGGTTTATCTGTAGCTTATAAGTTAAGGTATATATCCTAACAATAACAATTTTTACTCTATTCAAAAAAGGGGCACTGCAAATATATATATGTACATTAGGCTTCCAAAACTCATGATGAATCGTGAAGATACACTTTACGATTTCAGCCATGGTGACTGCTTCCACTCCTAGTAGAAATTTTGTCGTTCATGCAACCGAAGATGGCTAATGTCGCCTATCTTCGCCGAGAAACTACGTGCTCAAAACACCAGCTCCAAAAACACAGTGAAACATACCTCTGAACATAGAATATGACTTTAACGAAATGACTGATGAATGAAATGACTTTAACAGGCTTCAGTTCCAGGCCTTTTTGGTCGAAAATTACCTTTTTGCTCGCATTCGTGTAAAAGCCATGTATAATATATCTAAATCACGAAAAATGACTCATTTCTGAGACCTTATCTCCCGAGGGTATTAAATATGAATGAAGCGTCTTTAGGTCAGGTCAACGACATGGAACAGGTGTTTCCACTTTTTTGACAGTCCCTCACTCGAAAAAGACCCCTGAATTTCAGGTGTTAAGGTTCAATATTAAATGGTATGTTCTTGAAGGTATGGTTCCGTTCAAATCAGTTTTTCGTAGTAGGATTATTGCTTAGTTTACTGTTCCGGAAGATTGCTCGTGTATGCAATATCTTATTGAATGCGTTTTAATTTGTCTTAGTGCTTTTCTTGGTTATAGAAATGAGGTTTTATATCTTATTTTGCTGACGGACATTATTCTTATAAATAGTGAATGGAATATTAAAGCCTTTATTAGAACCTCTTTGTACGCAGTCAAGAATATGTATTCTGATAAGTTAGAAGCCTTACTATACAGGCAATCAGAATTTATTTATTTTATTACTAATACGTGTAAAAGAAAAAAACATGGTAATAAAAGTTAAAAAGTTAACCATTTAACCACTATTTTAATAGTCGAATAGATAAATCTTTTAATTAGCCCTCGGTTTTATTAAAAAGATGTTAACCACCTAAATCTGTTATCTAATAGCAATTTAAAAAGAACTTAAATCCATTAGGTCAATTAAAACCGTATTAAGAGGTGCTACCGGTATTAAATAGGTTTTATAACTTGTATACAGGGTGGTTATACTAGCTACTAGTCAATCAAAATACAAATTTAGATACTGTCATAAGTTAATCATAATTCCATAAAATCATTAATAAATTTAAAAAAATCTAAATACCCACGTTTATAAATGTCAAATTTTATCTTTTTTTTCAGTTTTGAAATGAAAATTTCAGCCTGCTAGCCTACTGGGAAGTGCCTCAAAATTGAGTTGCAAAAATCCAACCGGAACGACAAACAAACAAACAAGAAAGTGAGTTTAAAAAAATGGAAGGTATTATTCTCCCAGCATAGAATAACTAACCTCATGATCAATAATTCAAAAATGGAAATATACCTTTTTTGGTTAAGGTATGATTATAGAGTTGATAATGCGAAATTATTCAACAATTAAATGTAAAATGCACAGTTATTAAATTGTTGTATTTAATGAAAAGTTGAAATATGCAATAAACATTATTTTTTGTTATTTGCTAGCAAGGTTGGCTAGCAAATAACAAAAAATAATATTTTGATCGAAAATGTATAATAAATTTAATAAACATGGCTGAATATAGGCACGTCAATGCCATCCTATATATAAAATGTTGTTGAAATAAATTAAATTCCTCGGTAATTTTAAATGGCAATTAAATCAAAGAGATATTTATTGTAATGTGAACTCAAATTTTAAAGGTTTACGAGCGATTAAACACGTTGATTATAGCCGTTACTGATTTAGTAGTTTGGCATCCTAACTTACGACATTATTTGTATAGCCCGAAGCTTCACATGATTAAAAATAAAGTTTCAATGTATGAATTGGGCTTTTTTAAAGTTATATTAGTAGTGCTTGCTTTAAGCTACCTGAAATTCCATTTCAAATTAAAATATCGCATAAACTGAATACCTATTCGACCCTTAACGTTTATTTACATGTTGTTGTTGGTGGTAAAAATTCAACTAATGAGAAAACACCAAATGAGTCTTTTCTAGAGATGCGCCGAATAACTATTCGGTATTCGGTATTCGGCCGAATTATTCGGTTTGGTGCCGAATATATTCGGTTCTTTTTTTCTCCGCCACATTACCCGATGTAGAACTAAAAGATATAACGTATTCTGTTATAAGTCTACGAAATACTATAAAAAAAATTGAACTAAGATAATAAAATAAAACATGGATAAAAAAAAAGACATGTTAAAACCTGTTTACGCGGCGAGGCAATAAAAAATTTATCCGAATAGTTCGGCCGAATATTTGGTTCTGTAAAATGTATACGTATTCGGTATTCGGTTATTCGGTGAAACCACTATTCGGAGCATCCCTAGTCTTTTCGCATACTTGTCTGAGAAACCTATAAGTTGAATGAAAATTAGCTCAAAACATTAAACGACCCTAATTCCAATAACTCTAATGTCTTGAGTGGTTAATAGATCAAAACGATCTACACGAATCCTTATCGCTGAAAGACAAATTGACTAATTCCAGAACCATTTATATCAATGCAATGTGGGATGTGAAAGTAGCATCTGTTTGTCATTTAGTTATTACTGAAAGCAATGAATACTCAGATATTATAATTGTCTTGAATATTAGGCACTTTGTATTTGATAAGTTCCATTTGTTTCTTCAAATGCCGCTGTTGTCTGTAGTCCTTAGACTACAGGTGACTAAAGGTGACTCTTTTTTATACTTGATGCGAAACTCGGTGTTAAAGTTGAAGCCGTGCTAGGCTGATGTGGTTATCGTTCATGCATAATATAAAATGTTTTTATGTTTTTCTATCGTCATCATGGCCCGATAACTTATTTCCATGACGGTAGGACTGCCGAGTAATAAGTATACTTGTGTGTTTTTTTTAAATCCCTGCGTATGCCTTAGTCATAATTACTTCCTGTGATAGCGAAAAAACTGACGAAGAAAGAATTTATAAAAGTTCTGAAAGACCCTTGATAAATTGAGCTGACTGTTCATCTGTCCGTTCATCAACCAAACTGTATATCATGTACTGAGATGGATAGACAGTTGAAAGTTTCACAAGTTAAGCAACGGTCTTAAATTAGAGTGAAGAGTGATATTAAATTTGTTTACGAACTTTCATTTTCACCATATTCAAAAAACGTATTTCAAAATATGCTAAGTGTGTTTAAACATGTTGTAGGTATGTACGTATACCTACATTTAGATATGACAGAATATGACCAAGACTATATCAAGGATTCATCAGAATTCAGGATGGGTCATAAATCATGGAGTTCTGCAGTATATCACAATCAAACGGTAAGGAAGTTCGTGAATTAATTATTATTTCACCAACTATCTGTTCGCTTGTTCAATTGTATTCAAAATGTTCAAAATGATAGGATATTTCGTAAAACAGAATCATTTTATACAAGCTTTTATGTAACTTGCAAAATACGAATGACAAACACATCTAGGAAGCATCATTTTCATTTATAACATTGTCTACAATTAAGTTAAAAAACATAATATTATGTCGAAAAACAAATTTATAAGGATTTTTTTTTAAATTAAGTAGTTATAAACTCGGTATTTTTTTTTCCTAGCCTACTGTATCCCACTGCTGGGCAAAGGCCTCCCCCAAATCCTTCCACGACTCTCGGTATAATTTGTTTTTTTTTATATTGTTTTTTTCTATCAAATAGCTTAAGAACTGTCAGTTAATGATAAAAAAATATATTATGTCAAATCCGTGTTACTCAACATAACTTATCAAATATTAAGTCATAAAAACTAAATTTCATTCCCAGACTCTATGTTCTATCCACATTGTTTTCAAAGAACATAAAATGCCGGTCATACTTCTATGTAGCAAAAGTTTTTATAATAGTGATTACTTATCGCCAGGTGCTCTCGGTTCGATATCTATAAAAATATTCGCTTCTCACCTTAGTATTTTACATTGTCGACTAAAATACTGCAGTCGTGTGACGTAATGTACTATACATACTTGTTGATTCTCGTGGTTTTCTTACTGCACAGCAGCAGTCCTCGTTTAATGGTGTAATATGACTTGAGATATATCGAGCTTTTTTTTAGAAGCATAGTGTCAATCATGTGGGCTTCTACCCCGTGGTTTCATATTTTTTTTATTTCGTTGGGCGTGCTGGGCCCCTGGTCATAGTCCCTAGGCACTGGCCTAAAGTGCCTGAAACTACTGAAAGTACTCGAACCTTCGGTCATTGACTTGGGTAGTTGATGAAGAGGCTGGTGCGTTAAACAAGGAGCCAAAAAAAAATATGGTAGCTTTCTGCGTATGAAACAAAAAAATAGATGAGACTGATAAAAAAAACTGTCAGCGACGCATCAATGAGCAAAATCGTCTTCCACTCTTCATTAAGAAGAACCGATGCATAGTGAAAGCGAGATATTGAATTATATGGCGTCTCCCTTCCACAATTATAATAGACTTACTTAAAAGTGGAGGAAGGATCCCGATTTTATGATATTAGTATAAGGTAATAAAGTTTCATATGCGTGGGTGATAAGCTGACGTAACTTAATCGCAACTGATATAATTTATCTTAATATTTCAAGCGCTAACGACGTTTAAACTTAGCTAATTTTGTTAAGCAAGGTGTAATCCTGATGATGTTGCCTATTACCTACTCTCTGCTTTTCGCTCTGGAAGCAAGATGGTACAGGGTAGTACGTCAGCTCACTCTTACCATGACAGCAATTTGTTTTTAATTTCATATTTCTAGAAAATAAAAGATGTTTCCAGAACTAGGATGAGCTCAATTGAATCGTATTGTAAGCAAAAGATTTTGTGAGGAAACCTGGATTCAAAATATTGGAATCTGAAATCAGCAAACTGTGTCTTTCTCTGAATGTCTGTGTTCAATGATAAAAAATCTTCACTATATGGAAAGAGGACTGTACCTAGTATTAGGTCGTATATAAGCTGTTCTACATATTGTGAAGATGACTAAACTAAATTGGAATAATTACTTATCCAGATTTTGTTATTTGTAATTATAGAAAAGTCTATAACCACAGGTTCCGTTTCCATGGAAACTAAATTCGATCACATTGCACTCAATGCCAATACGATATGAATTAATATCGTAACGTTAACATACAAGAAGGAAGCAGGTAACTTCATCCCTTTGGGAAATATGGGTCATAATACACAGCTACGCTTTCAAGATATATGCAAATATACTTACGAATGTTGACTCAAATATTCAATATGTCTGCCGTACACACTTACTGTCAAAATATACATAATTGTAAAGGCGTAACGTGAAGTCTGTTCATTTATCTTGGGCTTCGTAAAGTTGTGGAAGAGTGACAGCGCATAACATGATGTAGAGTGGAGTCTCTTTTCCACATCCAAGGGACTTATTTTCATGAATATCCGAGAAAGAGGAAGATCATGTTTCCACTATTTGCTAAGGCTAAGGAGGAGATTGGGCTCTACAACTCATTTTAAAGGAATCCGTTTTTAACTTTTGGAATCAAAATCGAATCAGAAATGAGGAGATCCGCAGACGAACAAAAGTCTTCCATATAGGCCGTAGGATTAGCAAGCTGAAGTGGCAATGGGCGGGCCACATAGCGCGAAGATCGAAGGACCGATGGGCAAGAAAAGTTCTGGAGTGGAGACAGACAACTGCCAGATGGACCGACGACCTGGTGAAAGCCGTTTGATGCAGGGGGCAATGAACAGGTCACGCTGGAGAACGAACGGAGATGCCTATGTCCAGCAATAGACAGCTATAAGCTGAGATGATGACCAGACCTGGACAAGTAGTAATGTTTCCTGTAGTCTACAAATGCCAATGCATCCGTGGTACCGATATAGGACCAAATTTAGTTCAACAAAAACAATACACCATCACTAAATTGGGCTTAAACTAAAAGGTATTCAGAAATAGGTATTGTGTTCGGGTATTTTCAGCGGACGAAGTTTAGTTGGTTGAATTAAATGTGCGGGTAGCCGGCGTGGGACTTCAGTGCATTGGAAGTGATATTGTATTCGGAGGCTGCTATTAGCGTATGCTTTGATATATGGTTTCCGGAATCGGGTAGATATAAATTGAAATATTTGGGTATTATAATTTGCATGCACTTTTTATCAGAATCTGTTTCGTAGGATTTGTCAAATCCTTACTAACCGATTTGGTGCATAAATAACCGACTATCTTCTTAGTCCTAATATGTATTATACCTTTACTTTATTCCCGAGTTAGTGTAAACTACAAGCAACAACATTTTAACTCACAAGAACATTGATAATATGTTTTGAAATGAAAGACGCTCTTTGCTAGAATAACTGCTTTGCGCTGAGACATTTCAAATTAAAAATATATAGTTTTTTATTACCACTGTAGAATTATTCCATTGATCACATCTAAATTAAGTAGAAATATCTTGCGATATTTAAGGAGTTGACTGCAGCAAAGAAAGCTGTCAAAAGTCTCCTCAATACACTATCCAACTATGACTCAAACATTACGAATGTAAAGCACAATGACATCATAGCGATTGGCGACAAAAACAATTTAGTCAACATTGTTTAATAGAATACATGTGTTCATCAATTATTTAATGGTAATTTAAGTTGTAAACGGAAATATCAAGACCATTGCCAACACGACAATTTTATTGACATTCCATGTTGTCAGAAGAATGTCAGCGCTGTGGAGATGATTGAGGTAATTGTGGACAAAAAATTTACAATTTGCAGCTAGCCCAGCAAATGAGTTTTTGATTCATAAACATTTTAAATAATACCAGGTGGAGACATCACAAAAGCAAAAAAAAACCCCAGTATGCCAAAAAAATATCATGAGTATCGGTCAAGCTGTTTGAAAGTCAACTATAATACAAAAACAATACTATTATGAAACAGTTCTCTCCTTTGTGTTGGTCATAATAATTATATCGCTCAAAAGCTGCAAATGCACTTGTTTGAATTAAAAACTGTATAAAAAAGTACCAATGTGACTTCAGTAATCATGTCTTCGAATCCGGTCTTTGGACCCAGATTCTCTGCATAATATAGATATGTATTAAATAATATGCGAGAAATTTACGTTATTTTTAAATGAATGATAATACATAAAACGTTATCATTGAAATATATTTTCTAAATTGCTAAATATTCCTGTTAAATTTATAGGCATTCTAAAACTATGATCCACTCTGAATAAATAAAATGACGTTTGAATAATCTTTTTTAGTTAACGAACTAGTTTTATTTATAATTTACGCGTATTTTTTGCACGTTTTATTAAAAAAGTTTTTTAATTTATATGAAAATTGGTTTATTGAATTCGTGTCAGTAAAATAACCAAACTGTTTTAATTAAAATATCTAGGTTAACATACAAAGTTTTGATATGATATAAACATCAAACGCTTGAATTATCAAAATGTTTTAGTGGTTTGCTAATTAGTTATAGGTTTTAATTAATTATTATCGAATATTTAGAACATATAAATGGATATCTGGAACATGAAAATTACAGAACTTAAAGACAGGGTTATGTAATCATGTACCACTTAGCGGTGAAAAGGTTTTATAAACCTTCACACAGTCTTATATAAATAAAAACCAACCAACTGCGAGATGTAATCGCGACCCTGTGAGTTCCGTACAGATAATTTTCTACCCTATCTCAAATTTATTTGTCACCTATCAACAAATGTATCACACTAACAACAATTAGTTGTATATTAGTTGTTATAACAATTGTTGTGTAGGTGACAACTAATTGTTGTTAGTGTGATACATTTGTTGATAGGTAACACAGAAACACATCCTCTATGAATATTTCAACTGACTAGCAAGCTGTCTGACGGAAAAACGGACGGACAGACAACGGAGACTCAGCAATAGGGACCCGATTTTACCTTTTGGCTACGGAATTCTAAAATAATTAATAAATTTAAAAAATCTAAATACCCACGTTTTGAAATGACAAGTTTTAACAAATTTTGTCAGTTTTTTAGCTGTAATTTGCATTATCATCGGGTTTGAAGCTATCCTGAAAATTTCAGTCTGCTAGCTTATCGGAAAGTGCCTCAAAAGTGAGTTGCAAAAATCCAACCGTGACAAAAAAAAACAAACAAACTCGAAAGTGAGTTTATAAAAACGTGGGAAAAGAATCATACCTCTATACCATCAGACTGATGTCTTTACTTTTAACAAATACGATATGCACAGCTGTTTACTATTCATATCCCTAAAGCTCATAGAGACCTACAACAATATGAAATGCAGGCAGTAATAGCGTCATACTCTCCCTAAATATCCTACGGTATACCAGAGCGCGATGTTTCAACATAAAGTTTTATTGCTTATGCTAATTTCCAGGTGTGTTGGCCACGCCAGTAAAACACTCTGTATATTCGTTAAGTGCTAACATGGCGCTAAATTTATATGGATTTCTGGAATACCAGCGTGAGATATAAATAGTGTTATGTCAGAGACTGGACGGTCACCATTATTTAGTACCGACGACGACGCTCTCGCGAACGGCGTCAAAATAGTTTACGGTTTACGTTATTTCGGTTTTAATTTAGTGTCAGTAGACAAAATAGTAATATTTATTTAGTTCTACATTTTAAAGTATTTGGAGATTGGTTTTGAATAACGATTTAAATAGATGCCGTTTTTTTTCTTGCAATTATCACAACTGTCCCACAGTGTACTGTCATAAAACTTTACAAACACTAGTTCTATAAAGTGACTAAATACATAGGCATTTAATTAGTATTTATTGCAAAATATGATGCATTTAGAAGCACGATGTAGTCATCAATAAATAATAATAAAGAGGCGTCCTTCAAAATAATACTTTATGACACCGCCAGTCAAAGTCGCTAACTTAAAACGTGTCCACAAAAAACCTAAACCTCTGCTGCCTGTTCTTCTGTCCGTTAATCACCAAATTAACCTCATGAACCTAAATTTCTAAAAAAATATCATAAGTAATATTATTATCATCATCCGCAACTTTTGTCCTCCCCCTGCTCGGGATAGGCCTGCCATTACTCATGCCAATTTCTACGGTCCTGTGCCAGCCTCATCCAGACTCGACCGGAGACCTATACTATATCATCGACCCATTTTGCTCCCGGACTCTCGATTCTTTTTTTGACTCGTCTTGTTAATTGACTTGGCCACCATTCTTTAATCGCTTAAGTCCATCGTCGTCTCTTGATCTGGTCAAGCAGCCTGCCCAGTTTCACTTCAGACTCGTTGTTGTTCACGCAGTAAAACAAAAAAATACGTAAATCAACGTTTCGTATAGGAACCCCTAGTATCGCTGGTGGATCCGAACTTCACCGATACTTTACCTACTTTTCAATGGAATTATTATATCAGCTAATCTTTACTAATATATAAAGCTGAAGAGTTTGTTTGTTTGTACGCGCTAATCTCAGGATCTACTGGTTCAAATTGAAAAAATCTTTTTGTGTTGAATAGAACATTCATCGAGGAAGGCTTTAGACTATAAATCATCACGCTGCGACTAATAGGAGCGAAGATACAATGGAAAATGTAAAAAATCAGGGCAGGTATAAATCATAACTTATATCTTCTACCCACGGGGACGAAGTCGCGGGCAACAGCTAGTATTTTAGATATAAAATCAGGGCCATAAGATATTATGTCAAGCTTACACAACGTATCCATATTATAAACACAATATCGTGAAGCTTAATTAAATCAGTGGCTGTTTGTGTACACAATTATTGGTTTAGTCTATCACAACAATGGTATCGGAGGCATGTGTATTGTCTGAAGCCGAAGACAAATATTATATAATATTATTATCCGTCGAGATCACTTTTGAAGGTCAAATGCTTGGAGTTGTTATCGTTCTCATGTATTCTAATAAAACAAGTTCTTTATAAGGGATCAAAGTGGAGGTGCTCGTGACGAAGCTATAACTGCTGCAAATTGATCGATCACAGGTTAAGCTACGCTTGATGAGGTCGGTCCGTAGATGAGTGACAATCTATGTAATTATGAGTCCCTCTGTTTTTCGGAAGGCTCGTTTTATAATCATAGATACGAATGAATTAAAGTTTATTTTTGTTATTGTCAACACTTTTGGGATAATTTTAGTGACAGTTAAGGCGTCCATCATCATATATAAAACAAGCTTTCTGTTTTTAATTCATAGCAATAATTGTTTTCGGTTGTTTCTCTTTCCAGGAAATAATACCTCGAGTAATAACAGCTACACTTAAGCAAACTCATAAGTGCCATTCAGTGCTCCGGGATAAAGGTCAGATTGGAAAGCGACTTCCTGCTCTCGCCTACACATCAGCACGTGAAGCTTAGTTCAAGTAGTATAGGACTGTAACCGTTTGAAAACGCAATGAGGTAAGACTGTGGATGGGTAAACTATAATAACTATATATATAATATATAATATGGTAATGGGTAACTATGTGGATGGTTAAAAATATTTGTTATGGGAGTTTATTGTATGGGGTATATATCCTGGTTTAAAAAAGGAAATTTAAAATGAAACCTTAGTAGTGGTATGTTAGACATTGAAATGAAACTACTTTTACGGATTTTATCGCGGTTTTGTTTTAGATTTTAGTTCCCGACGTTTCGACACCTTTACAGGTATCATGGTCACAGGTCAGTCTGCCCGTGACCATGACTGCCTAAAATTCGTAAAAGTAGATTCTTTACAATGCCTAGTGAACCCTATTACCAAGGCACCGGTACACGCAGTCTGTCCCTCTATTGCTTGGCTATACTTTATAAACAGCTAGACAAAATTTCAGATGATTAATTTCTGGTGTGAAAAATATATTTCAGATTGTATAAGAATACAATCTGAAATATATATATATCTGAAGTCACAAGAGTGACTTCAGACAACTAAAATAAATTATCGACTTGCTTTAAGAGGAATTCCTTCTGCAGATACTAAATTAAAAACGTCTATAATTTAAAGCACCAATAACTTTGTGTTTTGATTATTTTCTTTAACTTTAGATTGGTCTACTTTACCTTTAAGTACCAATTAAGTTAAAAACAAACATAACATCCCAAAAGAATACCACATTTTATCCCTGATTAAAAAAAAAACTAACAGTTATGTATTAGTTAACGAATTTCGAACGCTCTCGCAATTCGTTGGTTACCTTGATCCGTTTAGTGCTTCTACAAGTTTATATGTTCTGTTTTAAATCGTTGAAGAACATCCAGCTTCTATTGCAGTCCATAAATTAATCAACGTTTTAGAGCGTCGCTCGTACCCGTTCATCTTCTGTGTTCAATATGTTTAATGGATCCTAAATGGATCTAGATTAGTATTCCAGTCGCCGGCACTTTGATAGTTTTTCTTTGTAATACCTATTTGGTTTCTGCGTGTAGTTTTATTGATAGTGTTCGCTTTAATTAAGTTTCAGCAATTGATGATTGGATGATCCTTGGAGCGATTGGTTTATTTATGACTGGGGAAAATTACGTTCATCTACGACGCAATTCCTTCCCAAGTAGCTATGAAGTTTATATGTAGGTTATCATAATATGTTCAGAAATAAATATTCCTGTAAACATTCAGGATCGGTTTTGAGAATTTTTGCAGGTTTTCGTTTTTTTTTAATTACTGAAAAAGCACTAGGTGTTCAGAAGAAAAACCGCAGACCGTAAAATTGATTTTTTTTATTTCCCAATTAGGTACAAGTAGGTCCAAGTATTTGTGATCCACAAATACTTGTTCTGAGTTGGATATTTGTGAACGTGATTTGAATATTTGTACACAAAAATTAAACTTTGTAATGACTAGTTTAAAAAAAAATGAATAATTTTAAGGAGGTCTTTAGCTTATAAAAAGGTCTTGATATTTTGGTACAGATAGTAATAAATTAGTCTCAATAGCTGTATCAGAAGCACAGACATGTGTGGACCAAGCGTTGCCAATGTCTACAATAAACAGAGTGATTTATGCGAGAACAACTAAATTTCGAGACCTTACAGAATTTAGTTCGTTAACCCAAATAATTTGAAATATTTTAACTAAGTCACGCTAGATATTTAGTTTATTAAATCCGTTAATTGTTCGGCTCTTGTAATTTTGATCATACAATTTTATATTGTCAAGATTAATCTACCTATTGGATTTTAATTACTAGGCATTTATTTTGATTTAATATTACAATAATTATTTAGATTTTGTTCTCGTCAATTATTGACTTGGCTTATATTATGATTATAAATATTTTATTTATTTTAAGTTTTATTTTCATTGAAAACAAGTGGTTTAAATTTTTGCCATTGACTGCTTCCAAGGTATATACTTTATACCGTCGTATAGTTTATGCATAGAAATGACGTCACACCCAAGTTTCATTCACTATAATTTGATCAATGCATGTTTGTGGGGCAAAATAAAAAATACATACCCATTATAATTCATTAAAATACATGACGGACTTAGAAAAAAAAAGTGTCATTCCTATTGATGTAACATTATGAGTTTCTACGTGATCTGAATCTATAAATAATTTAATTCGTATTCATTATTCAAGAGCCATATAAATTAGCAATAACTATGCGAATTTTATAATGTTTGTCGTGATGCGTGTGGCATGTCTATCAATTCTATTGTAATGATAAAAAAAATGTTAACCATTTATATTTTAATAAACAAAAAAATGGTGTCTGTTTACACATGACTAGAATTTGATATGTGATAGAATAGGGTCATCACATTGTGATCCGAAATGGGATATTTAATTTAATGGAGACTTTTTCAAAAGATTTTGCTTATTAACTTTTCTTAACGGTTTTACACTATACGCAATATATAAGGTAAAATATTATGCCTTTTTAGAAACTTTTTAACGTACGATTACAAAAGTAATTTCAATAATAATAAATATTGCGTTGCGGAAGCTTTTAATTTTTCGTTTGGTTGTCGTTCCAGTTAGATTTTTGCAACTCAATTTTGAGTCACTTTCCGATAAGCTAGCCGGCTGAAATTCAAAGCCAATGACAATGCAATTTATAAGTATAAAACGCCTGGACCGATTTTGAACAAATTTGTATGGAGTGACATTTTAAAACGGGTGGCTGCAGATTTTTTAAAATCTATTAATTTTTTATTTCTGTTTGAATTTAAATCTAATTTTCTTATATTTCTATGTGTATTTGGTTGCAGTATGTCATGACAATGAAGAGTGTATTTATTCTCGTTTCTCACTTCTTACCAAAACATAATGAATGATTTCTAAGCGAAGTCTATGAGGAAACCCTATTACAAGTATGTCTATTTTGAGACGGCGCCAAAAACCTAATAAAATACGACCAGTTAAAAGCGTCGCGACGCCTTCGAGGAGAAATAAGACAATGTGTGTTCCAGCGGCTACGCATTTAGACAGGAATATTTCTGTGCCCCGCATTGGGATATATTCCAAAATATTTACTTTTTGAGGTTTTCTACTCTCAGGGTAAAAATGGAAAAGCTTCGTGTTCTGTTCGGCCCCTGTCCCGTTGCCCGTTTGATTTGACTATGTGATATTTTAAACACCTGATATCATGCACATCTTATTATATTATTCATTAATTGCTAACTTGGCAATACATTGTTCGATACCAATTTGTCTACAAACTAGGTAGCAAACTAACTGTAAAAAATGTGACTTCTTATCAATCAGACTTCGTCTTATTCATACTCTCACTTCAAGATTGATCCCCCTGTGTCGACCGGTAATAGGATTTCCAAAAAAACCCTAGTTGTCATGTATAATAAAATAGCATTTTTATGTTTTCACAATTCGCAATATAACGAACAATATAAAAACATTTCCCTTGAGAATATGATTGAGCTTATTGTAGTTTTTTCATTGGAAGGAGACTGTATGAAAAGTCTATTAAGACCGGGTTTGGAGTAAATAGGTGAGTATGTTATTATATTGAAACGAATAAAAAGAGTATTGAAGAGTATATTTGATACTGTTTAAATTATACATTACATTAAGCATTTTGACTATCTAGTGATTTTATTTCGTTTACGAGTTTAGTTCTGTTAAAGATTGTCTTCTTTGAAAATTAGTTGAATATGGATTCGTGATCTAGTATACCTACATATTTTTTTTTTGACAACATCACATACTTGTTATGAATCCAAAGCACTTGTGTTATGGAATTTAGATACAAATAAGGTACCACAGGTATTTGTAGGAATGTAGCACGAAATAGTCGTTACAATATAATATAATATTGTAATAATATAACCAGTTAGACGTTTGAGTGATACAGAGTGATCCGAAAACAATAACGGTATAGGTTTAGAAAAAGGAAATGCTTATGTTCAACAGCAGGACCTTATACACGGTGATTTTCTAGTCGTCTTACAAAAGGAGCCCAGTTCATGTATGCGACGTAAAATACCCCTAGGCGCGATTATTATTTTTTTATCATCAACTAAGATAATAAGTACGAAGAAAAATTAAACAAGAGAAACCTGAAAATACTCTTAAAAATGATCAAAACGCCGCCGCCCGCGCCCCTCACCATTGTTACAAGGCTCGGACCGCTCTCGCAACAGAGCTGTATTTCTAAAAAACTACGAATTGCATCATAATATTGAATAAAAATTACATTTTAAATTTATTCAAATCTCATAAATACCTATTTTTTTATCATGAACGTGTTCTAATCATTGGATACACGAACTGGGCTGCTTTTGTAAGACGACTAAAAAATCACGGTGTAGTCTATACACCGTGATTTATGATAACACACTTAGTTTATGATGATTCACAGAAATTCTCTGTGACATCATAAACTAGCGTCAGAAATGGTTGATTATGAATTTAGATTTACAGTTTTCATATACCATTATTTTTATGTTTTTCAGAATTTATAAAACATTAAGGTTGTACCATATTGGATTCCAAAATGGTATGAAGCTACCGCCAATACAAAGCAGCATGGACCTGTCAAAATTATGCATTCACAACGTCAGTTATTATTTTGGACTGACGTTTGAAAAGTCGGTTGGTTTATGGATTTGTAACTCCGCCATAAATATTTGAGTTATAAATGTTTCGCGTTACCTCGCTGCACATAAGGCAGCAACTTAAATAAGTATAAGTTAATACTTCTGTCATGCGTTCCGAAATGCTTTACCGTATTTATTGATGACCTCTTTAATTGCGTGTCAAAAAAACCTCTATCGCTTTTTGTTCGACTGCTACACATGCATAGGCTTTTATTCTGCACTAGCTGTTGCCCGCGACTTCGTCCCCGTGGGTAGAAGAGATAAGTTATGATTAATACCTGCCTTATTTTTTTTCACATTTTCCATTGTATCTTTGCTCCTATTAGTTGCAGCGTGATGTTATATAGCCTAAAACCTTCCTCGATTAATGGTCTATAGAACACAGAAAGATTTTTTCAATTTGAACCAGTAGTTCCTGAGATTACCGCGTTCAAACAAATAAACAAACAAACTCTTTAGCTTTATATATTAGTATAGATTACATTCACCATTCACCAAGTTACAGTAAAGAAAGTTTTTCTTTAAGTCAAAACAAGAATAGTTTATATAACGGCTATCTATCTTAAAATCTCCTGAGAAAATTTTGTTAGCGACATCCTTTCACCCACTTTGACTGTCAACCTCATTCATTTGTTAATTATCTATACATATAATAAAATTGTAGAAAAGTGAAAACTGTACATTGAATATTTAAAAAAAAGAATAATTGGAGGGTGGTCTACGAACGATTCCGATGCCGAAAATATGATTTTTAGAATTTTTGTCTGTTTGTCTGTTTGTCTGTTTGTCTGTATGTATGTCCGGAAAGATCTCGGAAAGTACTGAATAGATTTGATTCATATTTTCAGAGAATATCAACAAGAGGTCCGGTCAACATACTTTTTACTTATTATCTCGCTTTTCGTTACAGGGGGTGAGCAGGAGCCTTTTATATCTATACACAAATATCAAATTATCTCATAAACTACTGAATATATTTCATTCAAATTTTGCATGAACCTTATCGTACACATGATACAACAAATATACATAAACCATAACGCTACTATGCAGGGGTCATGAGCAGTAAATTTTTAAATTTTTGGACTCACCCGTAACATCGTGTAATACAATTATGAAGTGTATTTTTACCCCATTGAGTAGTAGGCAGCACGGTCATCAATTTACTCAAAAAACATCACGCTATTTATCTTAAGACTTTTGGCAGAGCAATAATATATTTTTTCGAAAGTAAATCTTTTTCACAAAATCAGTCATTTTATTCTCTTTCAAGTCTAATGTAGACCTAGCGCGACAATAATTAAAATAAAAGAAACATAAACTATTAATACTTTTATTATTATTATTTTGATGCAAATTTTACTTCGTAATCGGTACATTCTTGAAACAAAGGAACTTAAATTATTTTTATTTTTATTGGTGTACTAAAATTACTCAAGTTCAAATGTGGAATGCCGTAATATGATTTTGTGTTTATTTACGATAGGTGTATACCTATGTTTTTAGCTCGGTAATGTTGGCGATGCTACTTCAAGATAAAAGAATTCGTAGTGACACTCAACCCAAAGTTGCATGTAGTTCACATTGATCTCATGTATAATTATGCATAACAATAAATTACTGAACGACACAGTTAATTATATTACCTTGGTTCATCTGTAACAACTAGCAACAAAAATATAAACTTTCAAACAAAAAAAGCCATTCAAACAATGAAATAATGTTTTCTTAAATTTGCAACATTACATAGGTGAAAAGTATTTCGGATAGCAAAGCCCAGAAAACTTGCATAGAAACTGCATAATAGGTATGCAATGTGAAAGATCTATAAGACCAAAGCTATCAATTAATAAGAGCGTACGCTAGACGGTTTTTGACATTATGTATCTATTGATAGAACAATGTCTACTGATACCTGGAATTTTTCAATATTTTAACGATTTGATTGGTCTACATCCGCCATTACAGAGACCGTACACGTGGCCCTTCCAAAAATTCCTGTAACAATTTATTGTAATCTCTACTTATTTAAAATTTTCTTCTTTCGTACCCTTTTAAAAACAGGGGAAGGAACAAGACTGAATGAATTTCTGAGATCCCAAAGCTAAGCCGACGAGGATTAGGAACATATTTTTTACATCCGTCACACAATGTCTGGAACATTCATTTTGGCTGTCGGTATCGACAGCGTAACCTCATAACCAACCTCATGTAGTCTTTATTTAAGTTCCATTTATGCAGCCCTACTGCATGACGGTATTTTACTTCAATGATCGTCAGATAGGTTAACGAATAAAATACGTAATTTTTCTTTGTAAATTGGTACAGTAAATAGTACTCATGCACATGAAGTCACTTTTATGTTCATATTTTACTTTGTTGTAACATCAGAAATAACACACATCCTATAGGTACTATAGATTTTTATCATAGTTAAAAAAAGGGGTGTCCGATATTTTTTTTTATTATCACGCTGTTTATTTATCGGCAATTTAAAGGCAAATCATGATCAAAACAAGATAACACGTTTACCAACTTTTTTATTTTGGAAATATTCCAAATGTTTGTGAGGAAGATCAGTTAGATCAGTTATATTAAGAGGACAATCAAACATAACGTGTTTCTGGAAACCGTTTATCTGGGCGCAATTTTGCAATATCTTATACACGACACTATGTAACATCCACAGTTACCGAGCCCGACTCTCACTTCACCAGCTCCGTCCACAAAAATAATTTGACATCTTATTTATATCGTCAGAAAACATCTTGTGTGGAAATAACAACTATCTGGCTATCACTGTTCCTGAGAAACAGCCAGGTGACAGACAGACGAACGGACACCGTGGCCTCAGTAATATGGTTCTGATTTACCTCTTTGGTTACAGTACAATAATCATTTTATGATACCTCATAATCACTATCATAATCCGTCTAACAATTTCAGGTGTAGGCCGACCAAAAAACAGTCATGGTCGAAAATCATAACCCACCCAATTAGAAAATGGAAACCCTCGAAAGTAAAACATTTTTAGCAGAAGTGCTAAGACTGAGTTATACCTTCTGTTATTTTTTCATACTTGCACCCCCCCCCCCCCATTTTAAACGGCTCGATTTGTCAAACATGTCTTAACGAACACTCGCACATAATTCACGTTTAAATTAAAATTGTACAATTCGTTCGGAAGCTATGATGTCACAGATAGACAGGCAGGTAGGCAGATATGTCAAAGTTATAAGCCCCTCTTTTTGGGATTAAATAAGAAAAAGTCATTAAAACAGCTGTGAAATATTTGACACCAGGATAGTATCGTAAACGATGAAATGTGTTTGATTCAATCATTTCATAGTCTTTGGGCCGCTCAAGATTCATTATAATTTAGAAAAAAAAGCAAGCTTAAAATGGAAAAAAAGTGTTTCATTTTCAATATTGTATTACATTTTTGCGATGATCGTTATTATTAAACTTCATAGTTTTTCACATCTTGAAAATCACGCAGACGAAGTCGCGGGCAACAGCTAGTAAGTAATATTTCTCTCAAGAAATCACTCTCCTTATTTCATCAGAATTATACAATGCCTCAATAGATCTCGATGGCTAGAAATTGGGGAGGCCTATGTCCAGCTGTGGACACGAACACAGGCTCATGGTGATGATGATGATGATACAATACCTATATAAGTAAATATCAATCAAATCAAACTTAACCTTAATATAACCTTTATATTAAATATAGAACACACGCTAAACACGCGGACAATTATTAATTAGACGTGTAGGGAACACGGCCATTAGTTTGGAACTTTCTACAGGGGCTTATTAATACCAGACAAGTTATGCACCTCTGGTAACTAACTTTTGACGATATTACATTGTGCTCTCATGTCGGACCTGGTAAGGTAGGCGGGAAGGAAGGAAAATTCTATGTATCGTTTTATTGTACGCTGTTTGACGGGCTTCGAAAGTTTCGTAAGTTTTGTGGGCTGAAATTTTGACTGGAATTTGAGGTTGTTTTTTTTTCGGTAAGTTAACTAAGTGTGTTATTTTTTTAAGTGAGAGGGATTTGATTTGTTATAACTTAGGGTTATCACATTTCTGGTAGGTACATTATTAGTTATTAAAAGGAGTTTTAGTGACTTTTCTCTCTGTTAGTGTCATTATAGTTCTTTGGAAAGCTGCATTAACTCAATTTTTTTATCAAAGTCAACAATTTTAGTAAATACATTTAACGGCATTTTATATCTCTATTTTTTTTTAATTTTCAACAACAATTTTATTATTTTTTAATAAAAAGAACAACAATACTATAAAAACCTCTTTCAAAAATAACAATCCGCAAAATTCGAAGAAACTTGAACAAAACACAACAAACTCTCCTTAGTCCCGTCCTCCAACTTAGCACCAAGAAACTGACCGTGCACGTGCATCTACGAAGTTCTTTGGAACTAACTGTGAACAAAGCATAGGATTAAAGTTAGGCTAGAGGGTTTATTGTGTAATTAGGGGATTACTAGCACTGGACTTGAAACTATCGATGTGGGTGTGTCTAATGCTGTTTCTAAGTCTGTGGTCGACTAAAACGTGTATAAACCAACTGAATAAAGAAGATCTTTGTTTTGAAGAAAATACTACAGTATTCAATGCTTTTTCAATCTTGGTAGATTGAAAAAGCATTGAATACCTTAAAAAAACAATACATAAATATGATTCCGGCCTGTGCCCCATTTTCGCTATTTACAATGGCCGGTGAATGAATGGAAATAGGATTAAATTTGACACTATTCCTAAACATTTTGCCAATACAATAATTGGAAACTTGGAACTGATTAATTTCACTTCCAAATTGGAAATCGGAATACCCTGATGGAATGATGACTTAAAAGTCGTTTCTGGCTTGGACTGGACGCGGATGGGGGAGTACCGTATATCTTGGCCCAACTTTAGGAAGGCCTTGGTCTAGCATGTGGACATATATAAGCTGAAATCATCGTATATGTTTAAGTCAAAACAAATAGTAACTATCGAAAGAATGATTCATAATTAAATGATGGGACGGTTTACTCACGCGTATTTATCGCGAGTGCCCGACTAGTTTCGGACCCAATCGGAGTCCTTAATCATGAGCTGATGCGGCGGGGTCGCGAGTCGAGTCGTTGCATCATTTAATGAAGTCTAGAAAAAAAATGCAATATTCGTTTTTAATTACTTAAATCTTCCAATCAAATAAGTAACAGAGAATTGTTTAAAGAAATGTAGAGTTTAAACAGTCTGATACAAGTTTCTGCAAAACTTGCATTACTGGATATGTTTTCTTTAAACAATGCTTTTTAAATGCATTCAATTGGTTTTGTTTAGTTTGTCCCGATTTTTAGATTAAGATTATTTAAAAAATGTTTTTGTTCTCTGACTTGATTTCGTGGAGTAATTACTGAGATTGTGTATGTATGTATATGTATAATGTGCGAAGACATTTATGAAAGAGTGCCTACATTCTCTTTAATCCAAATGTTACTAATAATACTTATTTATATTTAATTATAGTTATTTGTTTGTTAAGCTTTGACAGCTGAATCGATTCTGATGAAACTGTTAGAAATTTGACAATCATATCGCTTGTCCTATACAGGGATCGAACATGTGGCACGATGTGTAGTAAGTTTCAAGTTCTGACCTCGACCACTAGGCTATCCATATAGTCGATATATAAATAGTGTTGGCTATATAGCCTGAGTAACCCTTTCATTATCTGCTGTTTTTCATATAATGCGCATCAAATGGAGTTTTGTGCGATACAATATTGTATATGTCAACTTATTTGAACGATCTTGTTAAAATAACCTTCAACGTAATACTAAAAAAGTTTAACGTAAATAAACATTTCAATCTCAAACATCAATTGAATATTCTAACTTTCAATTTAAATAGTGCTTACAATTTCTACAAAATGCTTTTCAAATATAATAATATCAGATAATATACTTCGAATTCAAAAAGCGTAGAATCTTGATAAACACGAAATTTTCTGATAAAGCAAGTCTCTACAATAATGTATTCAAATTGAACTTTATTTTATGTGAACTTGACAAACGATTAAATATTTGAAATTAAGCTTTAATGCCGATAGAATGATATGAGATAAGTTTAGATATGTTTTCGGAGTCACTGATAATTGAGAATGGACCCTGTACTGTGATACAGCAACGTGGGACTGTTGATGTAGTGGAAAAGAGAGAGCGCAATACAATGCGCGTAGTTGCGTCTTGCTCCCACAACGAGAACAGTTCTAATTTAAGTATTTAGGATAAGGGTCCAAATTTTAGTTTTAAAGAGATAATACTATTCAAATTTAAAGTGTCTTTCTTAAGATAAATGATTTATTTGTTATTCGAGATGAATAAAATATTGTTATCTCGTAATAATATATTATACATTTCTGAAGTTTCAAGACATTTTGAGTCAATTTTAAATGCCTATAAAGACTTCGACAGCTTCTTTGACTTAACCACGTAGTTTATTTACTAAATAAACTTTAAAGTACTTAAAAGTGACACTTGACAAAGCTACATAACCATCAAGTCTAATTTAAAATCAATCTTCAATCTAAAAATGATCGAAACGTTAACGAAATTAGGATCACATTACAAAATCTCTGTTTTAAATTCCACAGCGGACTGCACTAAATAGATTAATGTGTGTTTATTAATTAACGTTAAAACTAAGTTTGGTTCCTCCGCTGTTTGTCCAGGTATCTTCGCAAAACTTTGATCATCAGACGGTGTTGTGTTAAGAAATTTGCTGGTTAGTGTATTTTGTGGTGAGTGTCATTAATGGGAATAAATTGGGTTTTGTACATCCAGTTTTAAAAAGATTTTAGATGAAAAGAAGGATTTTAATTTCGCGCACTCCTTTTAACTATTTTGATACTTTTTGATTTCTAGTATGTGTAATTTGGTTTTTATATTAATATAGTTTTTTATAACATGTACTAGCTGACCCAGCAAACGTTGTTTTGCCAAATAAATTGTATCTAGTTGGATGTATTTTTAATGCTACATTATAAAAAAGTAAAAACAAAAAATTTCGTCCATAAAATAAAAAAAATAAATTTTAGTGTGGGCAACCCTTGTCACTTGGTAGTATGAAAAATAGATGTTGTTCTATTCTCAGACCTACAGAATACGCATATAAAATTTGGTAAAAATCGGTAAAGCCGTTTCGAAGGAGTACGGTAACTAACATCGTGACACGGGAATTTTATATATTAGATAGGGCAACTTGCCCTAGTGATGAACAATTCCCCGTGAACCGCAGAAAGAAGTCTCCTGCGGGCAGGGGTTCCTGGGCCCCTACCGGGCGCGTCCCCAGGTCGTGGATAGGGGAATGTCGTACAGATATGTGCGGTACCGGGTTTACCCGGCGCGAACGACACCAGTTAAGTGTGATTGCTCCTTACGATGAGGACGCTATCTATCACAGCAAGTATGGTTAGTGTTTACTGCTGGTCATGTGCTGCTGTGGCGGTGTAGGCAACCAACTACGGTTGCGGCTCGTTGGCGTCTCAAACTTATTTTGAGTAGCGGTGGCGGGTGAAGTGTCTTCCCACCTAGGGATAGACGGCAGGATCGGAATCTCTTCAGATCGCTGCGTAGCGAGTGACTGTTTACAGTTACGGCTCGTCGGCGTCTCGGACATTATACCGTGTAGCGGCAGCGGGCGTGGGTTCTTGCTCTCCCTACCTTTTCGACTAAAAAGTAAGAGGTTGAAGTAAGAGGTTCGACGGATTTGGTTTAGTATTCTTTTTTGCTGGCCAAACGTTGCAAACGTTGGACAAAGTGAAGAGTCCGTTTTGCGGACGGCGCAATTGCAAGGTGTCGATTTTCGACAGTGAGCTACAGCGCGGACAGGGGTTCGGAATGCACTCGCATTGCTTCCGGACACGGCCTTTAATCAGGTCACCGTTGTCATACCGTAGCCCCCAACGAGGGTCTGGGACCTTACGGGGAGCGGGGGTCTTGCCTTTATCGGCCGGGCCGCGTGGAAGATAACCACTGAAAAAATTCCTCGAATCCTAAGTTTGCTCGTGACGAGGGGATGTATGGCTGACGAGTGTATCAGTCGCTAGCGAGCACCTCCACAGAACCGGCGGACTCTGTTGGAGTAATACGCTTAGTCGGGTACAGGGGGCTCTACTCGGCCGAACTTCTTATTTCCCCCGCACTCGTGGGAATTGTTATGATGTCTCAATTTACAAAAACAAACCAAACTACTAAAGAAATAGCCGGTGCAATGTCTGGTTCAGATACTGCGTCGAGTATGATGAGTGTGAAAAGTGGAAATAGCTTGAGAAGCAAGCTTTTCAGAAAGAGAACGCGACCCATAGCGAGCAGTTTTTCAGAACTGGTCTCGACTGATGAAGATGTGCCTTCACCAAAGATGGGCACGCCCTTAAAGAGAGGGCGAGAACGACCCCCTACTACTGGGGAGTATGTTGGTCTGGCTAAGGAGCGAGCTCTCCGTAGTGCTGGAAAGGGACAAGAGAAGTTCCTTAAAGCAGAGGATGAGGTAGCTGTATCAGCTGAGATAGCCAACGCTGCAAGGCGTGAGATGACAGAGGTTTTAAATAAAGAGGGAAGAGTTGAGTCTGAAAAGTCCACCTCTTCTATTTTAAATGCCGTTTCAGCTAGTCTAGATGTCGTCCAAAAAGTTGCCATGAAATCTGGTAACCTAAAGGGAACTTTTCAAAGAGCCCTTAAAGACGCCGTGTCGACAATAAAGGACTCTGTGGAGACGCTTGGACAGCGGACGGTCAGTGAGGAAACTGCAGTATTGCAGCGAAAAACGTCCCAATTAGAGGAGGACAATGTTCGCTTAGAAAAAGAACTTGTCGATCTACGAAAAGAGCTGGCTGAGTTACGGGCACAAGTTACTCCTAAAAGTGTTGCTTCTAGAGGTCTTGAGGCACCTTCCGACTCAGTTCTAAATGGTAATATTGATTCTGCCAACTCGACTGCTCCGCAAGAGGAGCTTCTTCGCGCTATTATGCTACAGGTTGGATCGATGATGAACGCACGGTTTGAAAACCTGGAGGAGCGTTTGTTGCCTGAGAAACGGCTAAGACCACCACTGTCTGGAAATACACGAAAGACCCCAACTTCAACCCAGCAGATAGCAGCGTCGCCGGCTTCGACCCAGACTGTCCAGCTTTATAGACCTGAAGCGGGAAAGTCCAAAAAGAGTAATAAAAAGAAGGAGACAAGGGTTCCTCCTACCATCGCCGTCAATATCTCGGAGCCAGTAGCAACCACTAGTACCGGCACTGATGGCTGGACTACGGTGAGTAGAAGGAAAGCCAAGAACGCTAGAGTGCCTTCTACAAAGCCAATAAGTATAGCACAAAAGAAGCAGATGGCATCCAGGCCTAAAGCAGTACGAGTTCCTAGCAGTTCGGCTGTAGTGTTACAACTACAGCCAGCTGCAATAGAGCGTGGCGTAACGTACGCATCTGTGTTAAGTGAGGCTTCGGAAAAAATTGATGCAACTGATCTTAACGTTCAGTTCAGAAAAGCGGCTTCAGGGGCCCGAATACTTCGGGTACCGGGAACATCAAGTGGGCCAAAAGCTAATGCTCTTGCTGAGAAAATTCGCAACGCAATGGGCGATGTCTTGAAAGTTTCCGTCCCCATTAAATGTGCAGAGATTCTGATGTCGGGGTTAGACGACTCTGCTACCCCAGAAGCTGTAGCAGCAACCATTGCTCGTATTGGAGAATGTGCCCCTGAAAGTGTATCGGTGGGACAAATCCGTGAGCATGGAATGAGCGGTGGGTCAGTAGTACTGCGAGTTCCTGTGGTCGCAGCCAAGATGGTGGCACGAAAAAAAATATTGAAAGTCGGACTTGTGTCCGTCAAGGTGCGTCTCTTAGAGTCCCGACCAACGCGCTGCTTTCGTTGCTTGAGAATAGGGCACATTGCGGTGATGTGCACGAGTGAGGTGGACCGCTCCGGTCTCTGTTTTCGATGCGGAGAGGCTGGACATCATTCGAAAGGCTGCAATGCGGATCCGCACTGCCTTGTCTGTGCTGCTGAGGGACAAGCAGCCACGCATATTGTAGGTGCGAAAGTATGTAGAGAGTCAGCCTTTAAGGCAAAGACAGGTAGTAGGGTTACAGGGAAGGCACTTTCTACTGCGGCACCCACCACCGTAACCGGGAATGAAGAGCAGCCTATGTCCAATTAAGTATGGCTCTTCGATTTTTACAAACAAACCTAAACCACTGCGCAAGGGCACAGGATCTACTGATCCAAACCATTGCGGATTTGTCAATAGATGTAGCGGCAATTGCCGAACCATATTTTGTCCCTCCTAGTGACTACTGGCTTGGCGATTCTACAGGCTTGGTAGCTATAACGGCGCGAACTCCTCTACAAGTCATCTCACAACGTCCTGGCTGTGCAGCGGCTTTGGTGGGAGGTTTACTGGTTCTAGGAGTGTACTTTTCACCCAACAGAGTACTCGCAGAATTTGAAGCATTTCTTAGCAGTGTAGGCGCTTTGATTCAGCAAAATCGGCCACTCCCAATTTTGATTCTAGGGGACTTCAACGCTAAATCAACGACTTGGGGTTCTCCCGCTACTGATGCCCGTGGTGTCCTAATGGAAGAGTGGCTTCTAGAGATGGATTTGTGCCTCCTCAACAGAGGTACAGTGCAGACGTGCGTGCGGCGGCAAGGGGGTTCAATTGTGGATCTGTCCATTGCTAATCCTACAGTTGCAAGCAGTGTGCGAAGTTGGCAAGTACTTGACCAGGTTGAAACACTTTCAGACCACCGTTACATAACGTTTGAAGTGGCCACCCCAGCCGCGCCAACATCTACGATAAGAGCGTTCACATCATCATTTCCACGATGGACACTAAGCAAGCTAGACTTCGACATTGTCAAAGAAGCAGCTATTGTCGAAGCCTGGATTGCTCCAAGAGCTGTGTCCTCGGATGTCAATGAAGAGGCCCTTTGGCTCAGACACGCAATGTCGCGAATATGTGATGCGGCTATGCCCCGGTCCAGACCACTTCCACCGAGACGCCAGGTTTATTGGTGGTCTCAAGAGTTATCGAATTTGCGTTCGGCGTGCATAATAAAGAGGCGCGAGTATACTCGACAACGTAGAAGGAGAACCACTGATCGTGACCTTGAGGCTCGATTATATGAAAATTACCGCGAGGCGAAGATAGCCCTTCAAGCAGCCATTTGTCAGGCAAAGGATGCGGCTAGGAAGGAATTGCTGGCGTCGCTTGATCTGAATCCCTGGGGTCGTCCGTATCGTATGGTGCGTGGAAAGCTTCGGTCGAGGGCTCCTCCAATCGCGCAGACGCTCGAGCCCCAATTCCTGGAGCGAGTGATCACTGCCCTTTTCCCAACTAGGTCCATTCATGTATCTCCTCTGATGTGTTCTCATAATGACCTTATTAATGACTCTGGCTTGATTGCGCCTGAGATAACCTGTGCAGAGTTTACTGCAGCTGAGGCGCGACTGAAAAAAAAGAGTACCGCTCCTGGCCCCGATGGAGTGCCTGGCCGAGTGCTGGCAATAGCACTTGGGACTCTGAGGCCACGAGTACGGAGATTGTTCGACGCGTGCCTGCAACGAGGTGAATTTCCGCAGCTGTCGAAAGAGGGTAAGCTGGTGTTACTTCGCAAAGATGGGCGACCCGTAGACTCTCCATCTGCGTACCGACCTATAGTGTTGCTGGATGAGATTGGGAAACTCTTTGAGCGGATTATCGCCGCTCGCCTTGTTGAGCACTTATCGAGAGTAGGACCCGATCTTTCCGATAACCAGTTTGGATTTCGAAAGAATCGCTCCACGATTGACGCTATCCAGCGTATAAAAGCACTTTCGGACGAGACAGTATCGAGCGGTGGAGTGTTGTTGGCAGTGTCGTTAGATATAGTCAATGCTTTCAATACTCTACCGTGGAGTATCATTAAAGAAGCTCTCCTTTATCACGAAGTGCCTGCGTACCTCCGTCGTATAATAGCGGCGTACCTAGAAGGAAGAGCAGTATTATACGAAAGTAGAAGTGGACGTTCTTCACGGCAGATGTCCTGTGGAGTTCCTCAGGGTTCGGTGCTTGGTCCATTGCTATGGAATATAGGGTATGACTGGGTTTTGCGATGTCCTACTCTTCCAGTAGTAAGTGTAAACTGTTACGCTGATGATACACTTGTACTGTCGAAGGGAGTATCATTCCGTGAGGTGGTACATCTTGCAACGGCAGGAGTAGCACAGATTGTAAATCGCATTAAAATGCTGGGTCTGGACGTGGCTTTAGAGAAGTCAGAAGCCTTGGTCTTTCATGGACCCCGAAAGGCTCCTCCAGCAGGGTCTCACATCCTTGTGAGTGGGGTCAGAATAGAAATAGGTCGCACTATGCGACACCTTGGGCTAGTGCTCGATTCCCTGGTTGTCTTTAACACTAATTAACTAACAAAAAACAAAGTTCTGGAACTTTCCGTTCTACCTTTGGTTAGTTAGGGACCGTCCACTGTTGAATTAATGAAAAAAGTACCTACAGTTCAAAGTAAACTGTACATCGGAATTTGAAAACAAGAATGAACAACAGATTTTCTTTACATTACAATACGAGTATGTTTGGTGTTTTCGATATTTGGTCCAGGGAAAGGACCAAATATTAAAATCACAGAAAAATAAATACTCTTTTTATACTATGTTTATTAATTAACAAGCATAACATTATTATTTGTATTTATTTGCAAAAAAAGTTATTATAAAATATAATATCATTATATTAGTCTGTCTGAACGCCGGTCGTCGCTTTGTGCTCATAATCTTTATGTCTTAATATAGCTGATATTTTCTTGACGTGATAAAAGTGTCACCCTAAATTACATCCAATAGAGGATTATGTTTATTACTCCAATTGTCTCGAGTTGTACTAATTACTTCTTTATTAAAACGCTTCTACAGTTGAATGTATTGTCTTCAACTGTGCTAGCTGTTACCCGCGACTTCGTCCGCGTGATTGTCAAAGTATGAGGCAATTTTTTTTACGTAAAAGTGTCGACGCAGCGCATGCTCAAAAGTGATGATTTCTAATCTATACTAATATATAAAGCTGAAGAGTTTTTTTGTTTGTTTGAACGCGCTAATCTCAGGAACTACTGGCCCAAATTGTTGGCAAAATATTTTTGTGTTGAATAGACCATTCATCGAGGAAGGCTTTAGGCTATAAACCATCACGCTGCGACTAATAGGAGCTCAAATACAATAGAAAATGTGAAAAAAACCGGGCAGGTATAAATCATAACTTACATATATCTTTTACCCAAGGGGACGAAGTCGCGGGCAACAGCTAGTTGTTTTATATCATTTCGCTGTACTGCTCTGCTCTTATTAGCGATAGCGTGATTGTATACACCCTACATACCGAAATTATTTTGGGTGCAACAAATTAATTTTATACCCAACCGTTTTATTTTTCTTTTCACTTGACCAGTTTTTTTTGCAAGGTATTCAGTGGAGCAATGGAAGCTTTAGATTTAGATTTACAAATCAGTTTTTTGGTTAATACTGTCTAAGTGTCAGGTTAGCAGTCTGACTGGTGCTGTTAAAAATTCACAGCTCGGCGTGAACTGGATCTGACCTCACCGCAGACTATGCGATTGTGTTTACAATTCTGAAACTATGGAAGCTGAAAAAAGATACACTATTGTTTGAATAATTATTTTTTCATTAAAGTCACACAAATTTGATTTGAAAGAGTTTTTTGCGTTTTATTGTTCTAACTGCTGAAGCTATTTTGATATTATAATCAGACCGAGAATTAACCGACATACCACTTATACTCGTAATTAAAAAAAGAATAATGTTACCTATTGTAATTTGGAATCGCCAACCCTCAATACTCAAACCTTTCCAATATGGAAGAGCGCTGATACCTAGCAATAGAACTACAGGTAGGAATAATATAAAAACCTTTCTGATGCCACTCGAATAACTACATTTAAAACTTAATAAACACTTACAAACACTAGCACATCATCAAGTACATTCACGCACACATCACATTTCACATATACTACGCATTTGACGTAAACTCAATTCCATACCTTATATATGGAAATAAAATAAAGGCTGCCTCATACCCTTTGGGAGAGCACATATTAGGTCAGAAATGTATGAGAAATTTCTTTTAACTTATATATTTTTATATTGAGCAAAAGTAAGTCACTGAAGTTAAGAAACTGATCGAAATAATTAATTTCGTTCTTTATTTTGATAGTAACCATCGTGAGAATAATTAATTATAAAATTTAAATTGAATTATTATTTTAGTCCCATTTATTTGTTATTTGTCTAAAAAAGGACTCCAGACTAACGTATTTAATTATCGTGTCGGTCACATGAACACACAAAAATTTAAGTCACTTGCACAAGACACCCAATCTTAGGACAAGCGTTCGTGAATCACACAAACGCTTGACGTACGAGGGACCGAACTCACACACACTTGGCTACCCGTGCAGTCACTTTAGGATAACCTACATAAATAGGCAATAAATAAAAGTTGGATCGTAAATCAATTCGCCATCGAAAATTTGATGCTTTCCAATTTGATTTTATATCAGTATTGACGATACAGACCCATAATATTTAGGGCTTTCGATAAAACAAGAGCCCTATAGGTAGTTGAGCTATAAATATTTTTATGATTTTACTTCATCATACATTTGTACTAGTTTTCGTCCTGGCTTTGTTTGATTCTATAACTTTTATTCAGGCTAGTTTTAAAATGTTTGTGTGTCGTACTTGCGAAGATATTAGTCAAACACTTGGCTCTTACGTCGATGTGTTTGCATGAACTCTGTTTGTCATGGCGTAATCCAGAAAGATCAGAGATCAGAACTTGTACTTAAGTTTTGACGTTATTTTTTTTATATTTCGGGTATTTTCACGCAATGCGTAAAGTCGGTACGTCGTAATGGGTTGTACCTACGTACAAGTAAGTAAAAAAAGAAAATTACCGAAGTCATTTTTCGAAAAATTGAGAAATAATTATGATGAAAATAGGATTCCAATATTAAAGTCTAAAATCGCTAACCTGCATTGACCTAGCGTGACAATCAATACTCAAACCTTCCAAATACTGAAAATAGCCTGTGTTTATCAGTGGGATATCTTAAACTATAACTATTAGTGAATTATACACTCGGCAAGGCATTCACAATCGAATAGTATAGGTCATCACGCATCTTTTGCGATTTCTGAACACGTGCGCGCCGCGTTCTTGACAGTTAAGAATTTGGTTTAGGATAGACATTGAAATTACGAGACATTGACAAACAAAGCATTTTAATTATATATATATGTACATACATGTAGGTAATCCTAGTCAGACTAAAATGCGCTGAATCTTGAACTATGAACCGATTTTATGACTGCAAATCTAAATGCATTAAAAATGAGACTTATCCCCTTTTTATCCTAGGCATAAAGTTCAGACAAAAAATAGGATAGGTAACAAACTTTAAGTGGTATTCAAATTTCTTCTTTCTTGTTTTAATTTTAGATGAGTTGCTAGCTTAAGGTAACTGTCTAGACCCTTAATAGCTTTCTTATTTTAAATATTAACTTAAATTCTTTCATTATTTTGAGACGTTTTTTGTAAATTTAATACTTTGTTTATTGCGTATGTTTTTTTTTGTCTCTTAGATACGCAAAGCTATTTATTTCGGGAGAGGCCTTTTCCTAGCAGTGGGACACAGAGGGCTAGATAAAAAATTTCCGTTGCGTTATAAATATGTATTTCCGAGACTTCCTTAACATTTATTTATTTTATTACTTAAACAAGGCATGGACAGGATATAGTGAAATAAGAATTATTGTAACGTCTTGTCGATCGTTTAGGTATCTGCCGAATATATTTGAAAAGTCACTCTTGATAATAAAAGCAACGAAAATACAAATTACAGTGCTAGAAGTTTAGTGCAAGTTTAGTGTACTATCAACTACAAACTTAGCAATATACTAGCAAAACTATCGCGATACGAAGACAAATTTCGGATAGATGGACTTTTAATGACATTAGTTCTAAATCTACTAATGCATTTAGCTCCAGTAAGATTCACCTGTTGGTCTAGTGGTTAATGGCTCCGACTGATATACCGGAGGTCGTGGATTCTATTCTCATTTAGTACTTTATAGTTGTGTGAAAATGCGATTTTTAGAACCACTAAGTTTTTTCCACATAAAAGATTTTGATAATTGTTTTACAAGATATCTAAGTCCGTGTATTTTGTATGCTGTAACATAAAATATATTTTTTTTTTTACATTACCTAACAACTGAGTATTAGACCACCCTTAACATTAAGAGATGTGAAAAATCTGATCGTCAGAATAAAATTCATTTCATGAGAATAGGTTTAGTCGTTTAGGAGAAGTTCAATTACATACACCGTGACAAGATGATTTTATTCATTAGATAATTAAGACTAATTATTATAACATAGTAGGTATTACTGAATTATAATGCACACTATTCCGCTAATAGTTGTACATACCATATGAATTTTGACCTTTACAAAGCAAGCAAAAATCTCATTGCAATTTCAACTATATTGCGTTAGTAAAAGGTTTGAAATTGAATGGTGCGAGAGTTGTTTGTTTGAATGGGTATTTCGTAAAATCATTTAGAGATTATTCAACTATAATAATTAAGTATGTTACATATTTTAATTGGTATTTCATTTCATGGAACTGCAACTGTTTGTGTTGAATAATTTTAATATTTTATTGTTAATTACATATTTTTTTTATTTTTTCCATTAGGACTACTTTAAAAGTTATCGTATAGATCAAAATTTAATATCATTCCGAAATACTTCAGCTCAATTTCACCGTTCGATACATCACAAAATTATAATGTCAAAATGATAAATTTCATTTTAAAACATACAAATTTTAATAATTTCATTCTACATACTCGTATATATCGCTTCAAATACCCATAGAGACAAGTATAGCGAAATTTATGATACAAATTAGCCCAACGTTGACTGCAATAAATTTACATATGAAAGTCATAAGTTAAAACCCTTGGCTTGTGTGTTTATTACTAGAAACGGTAACGGGGCGCCGTAAAACGTTTACCTGTGCCAAGCACTGGGTAATTTTACATATTGTGGTAAAAATATTAAAACGTTGGAGAGAAATTAAAATATTTTATGTAAGTCATTCATTTTGATAATGTACTGCCTAGGTATTTTAAGGTTATATAATTTACTAGGTCTAGCTGGTTAATTGGACTTGAAAAACTAGGTAACCCTGCGGTTTCTCCTATGTTTTCTCCGTATTGTAAAAAGATAATTTTTGAAAACATAAACTTTGCGTCACAAGCAGCACCTTTGTAAGTATATCTTATTTTAAACCTACTTCAAAAAGACCTTCTGTATCTATATGTTTTTTTTAAAAGCTCAACATTCATCCGATATCTTTCATCAAAAGATTGTCAGATCAACTCCCCTTAAGCCTTTTGACTTTCGCGTAATAACTCCTATAGTACTGCCTTAGTTACCAAAGCCTACTGCCACCTTTTCAAGTGATATTATTTCAGCTGTGGAAGAGAGATGCCGTTCTACTTTGTGTAGAGCCCTGTCTCCCTTTCACAATCCCAATATCATTACGTTAAAACGTGGCAGGAGAGCAATGAATATGGGGTTTATATCTCATTTAATATCTTATATCGTCTTTACAATAAACTGCCTTCTTATATTTTGTGAAAAGACGCGATACATCTTAGCTGGTTCCTCCAATCTTGGCGAAAAGCGTTTTATTTTTTGGTACATGATTCTTTATAACATGTTGAGTGATGTTATGTCTCAAAATTAATGAGACAACTAATACTATGAGAACAACATTTTCGATGGATAAGGGAATGATTGTAACTCAATTAGTTAATAGTTAAAAAGGTATAGGATACTTAAAATGAACTGCAGTTTTTTTTTGTAGATGAGGGGTTAGCTAATACCTCGCTAAACGTAAGTTAGCCGAGTCACGCTTTATTTCGTAATATATTCAGCTTATCTTTTGGTAATGATATAAATAATGTTGACTTAACTAATATATGACTAATTAAGAAGTTATGTCGGTGAAGCTCTATTTTTATTTTTGTACACTTCACAAAAGTATTTTTTCCAAAGCAAAACTTGACAATTCGGGCTCAACATAATACTGATTTGTTTACACATAGCACGTTACCGAACAATATATTTGATAGCTAACCAAAATATCTGGATATAATATATTTTGGGATTAAAATTATGCCGACTATTCGTCATTCTGAATTGAATAAGTAGAACTCTACACTCCCTCTAAGCATACATTATTAATTTCTCAGAACATATCGCTATTACTCTATTCTACATGAATAGAGTAATAACAATATGGTACTAATATACATACAACATATGGACATTAACATCAGCCTCAATACATATGCATTTACGTGAACACATACATTTTCTTTGTAAATGTCCCCTAGGGCCGCCATGACACAAATATGGTACATTTCTAGTAAAACATTACCTCTATGTTACAAGCCGTATGTAATCACATGCTTACGGTGCGAGCCATATTGCAATTTCGTTGTCGCCAGCGCATTTTCCTACGTGGCAACCCTGACGCAATATGTGCCCCTGAACACAGGCGATAGTGATGTGTCGATGTGTGTTATCGATAGGCGACAGATGCCAAATTATTAAGCGTCAGTGTTGTGCCTTACAATATCCAGTAGCTTTGCGATTTTTTGTATCGAATACGTTGAAAATATTTTTCCCTAAGATTTATTCATAGTTTGACCTAAACCGTAACATATCATCATTATGTATTGTATCATTCGATAATTACTGAACATAAAAATGAATCTACTATTACAAGTTATCTGGTATACGGTACTATTGATGAACCCTTTAAGCATATTTTTAGAGGAAATTGTTTAAATATTTCAAACAAATATTGATAACATAAAACAAACTACGGAACTATAAAACAGGAAATTCACTTTGAAAAAAAAATATAGCAAAAATTACATGTCGACAAAAAAACACGCGTACATCACTAAATGCTAATGGTTGACATGAAAACAAGGGTTTACACGTGAGTGCTTGAGCTAATAATGGCTCAATAAAACTGTATTAGTCGAATAACGATGTTTATTTCTTTAATTGCTTATTTTGCGACCAACTTATGGACGTGCTTGCAAAGTAAATGGGATTTGTTTTGGTTTAGTTCAACGAATCGTCTAGTTCGGCATTATAGCTTTTAAGAGCCGGTTACTTTATTTGTCCGTTTGAGTATTTAATGGATTGTCAGTTTGTCGTGTAAGCATTATACATATTAGAAATAATTTGTTTTTATTGAGGTATAGTATATATCATTATGCTAAGTTATGAGTAATCGTCTCGTTTAAGTTCGTTTTTAAATTCACTATTATTAATTAATCACGAATTTTATTTTTAATGGGCTGAATTATTTTCCTTGTTATGTTTGAAACACTCACAAAGCAACACGTACCTATTTCGCGAGAGTTAATGCGAATTACAAGAAATACATTTCATATAATATTATATCGGTACTGTATACCTACTCTATATTTCGCTAATCTGCCGAGATTTATATTTATTGTATCATAAATAATATCATCATCAATAATATATCATCATTAAGTAGAGTCCATAATATAATTAATTTTTATTTATATTTATCTGAGGGCACGGCAGTGCCCCTGCCAAGTCTCGAGCAAAACGGGCACGGCCGTACCATCTTTTCTCGAAGCGATTCGCGGCTGTTTCGCCCCCCCTGTATCTTCGACGTGGACAAAGCTAGGAGTTTAGCTTTTCGGGGAATAATAGTAGGCATTAGAACAAACTTAAGTTCGAAATTACATGCCAATTGAATTAATGGTTTAGGAGTTACGGTCGATCAAAGTTACACCATTTTGTCACTCACTGACTCACTGACAGATCATCAAAAATCTAAGGTACTTCTAGCAGACTTAGAAACTTCAAATTTTGCACCAAGATAGGTCCTTAGCCACATATAAAGGAAAAATTATAAAAACATTAAAAAATAATATGCCATAGAAAACAATTTTATATTTGCGGTTTGGCAAGAACATTATGTATGGATTTTGACTGAATTGTTAACTTTGTTCGTTGTTTAAGTACCTATTCAATTGGATGAATACATACATAGAATAGAAAAGAATAATATAAATGTAATACACAGACTATCATTAATACAAATTAATACATAAAATTCATAATTCATTAAATTAATAAAGCTAAAACTCCATTGTATTGCGATAAATATTGTATGCGCGCTCGATAGATGGCGTTGTACGTGTCTGAATCGCGCTATGGTTTCGTTACAAAGCGCAGTCTAAGTAGTACTTCAGAATAATTCGATAATTTTCATTTGATAGCGCCACCTGTCTATGAAAAACCATTTCGAAACTAAAAAATATTGTAGTGATAATTGATATTCGGAGAACTTTACGTGTTATTTAGTTTAGTTTAGCTATAGTTTGTAAGTTAGTAGATATATATATGCATATATATATAAGTTTAAGCTTGTTTACATTAGAAGTAACGAAGTCTCAGAGAAGAAACAAAAGAGATAGAGATAGAGAATGGGTTCTAAGCAAAGCAGTAGCTGAAGTCCTAGAAATTATGACACCTAAAAAAAAAGAAAGAAATACACTTACAAAAAATAAATGAGATCCCACCAAAAACATTAAATGTAAAAAAATGCCAAGTCTCTCGATGCAGTCTTTCCATCGTAAAAAGTTTTGAGATCTCATAGAAGCCAAGTCCTATTCAAAATATTTTGTAGTTATAAATCAACATTTAGTAATTGTATCAATAGTTTTCTTTATATTATAATTATAGTGACTTGGCAATGAGCACAAATTAAAAGCTGCTTGATGCCTGGAATTATGTGCAAATGTTACTGACGAGACCAGTGATCAGATTATTTGTTATGTGTGAATCATGATGGTCACTACCGACTACATGCTCCAATACAATAATTAAGAATACCTTACGGGCCATCGCTTTATGAAAGTAAATGAATCGAGAGTACACTAAGACTGACTGCCGTTGCCGAAATTCGGTTGGGACGACACGGATAAACCAAAAGAAAATTAATTTTGTGATATTAATGTTTACGCATGCGGTGTGTGTAACTTTCAACTCCTACAAATATGCCGTTTTATTTGTTTCTTCTTGTGCTCATTGCCAAGTCACTATAATTATAATATAAAGAAAACTATTGATACAATTACTAAATGTTGATTTATAACTACAAAATATTTTGAATAGGACTTGGCTTCTATGAGATCTCAAAACTTTTTACGATGGAAAGACTGCATCGAGAGACTTGGCATTTTTTTACATTTAATGTTTTTGGTGGGATTTTATTTGCCGTTTTTACAATGATGCAGAACAGTGTCATCTATTATAAATAACTGATACTACTATCTTAAAAAGATCTGTAAAACACGCAATCCAATTGATCAGATTTTTCAGTATTAATTCCAAACGAATTAAATCTTAGTGCTCTCTGCAATAAAGAACAAAATAATAATTAAATGTTGCAACAAACCGTTATTCACGTGTATTTATTGGGATTGCCCGACTAGTTTCGGACCCAATCGAAGTCCTTAATCAGGATCGCTAGTCGAACTTACTATCAAAAAAAGATTAATCTGACCTCGTGATATAGAATTGAGACCTTAAATAGTAAAACTTATTATTGCTTTTGAGAATAGAAGTTCTTGTGTGAAAATGAAATCATTTTATCGCAATAAATTTATGAAAAGAAACGCTATCGAAAAGCGGAGGGACGCTATGAAAAGACATATTAATAACATTGAGTATAACAGTTTAAGGCTATGAAATGATGACACTAGATGTTGTTCGTGGCTTTGCCTGATCAGACCTTGGCTACAGCTGCAATAGTATTACTTTCCTTTATCCTCCTCCAACACAGTTGGATAAAAGTGTTTATATATGTAATTGTTTGCTTGTTAATAAACCATATCACCAACCACCATATGAAATTTCATTGGAATTGGTCGCGTCGTTTGAGCGTGAAGAGGTAACAAACAAACATACATACACTTGCTGTGCTTGTCCAAAAATTAATTAAGGAAAAATATCTTCTTACTCCGTTCTTTCCATTGAGATTCCTTCATTACTTGTTTTTTTGAACCACTAAACTATAAAAATAAATTACTTAAAATTAATACCTACAGCTGTTATCCCACAAAAACTATAAAATGTAAGTACTTTTTTCTAGAACAAAAGAAAAAGAGAAATTCATGAGATAAAAACAGTTTCTGCAACACAAGTTTCTACTAGAACACTTAAAACTATGCAAAACAAGGAACAAAAACTTACGTACTTTTACTTAGTGTGTTGCGTTGTATATGCATTATCTTTATTCACAAAAAAAATCTAAATCTTCCACATAAATACTGCATGCTTTCTATTTTTCAGCAAAGTTTTGCTATTGCCAAAGTGAGATGCTGCTACGCGGTTATATAACACCGTATCGCTTCCACAGAGAGCGTCATTGTATTTAATAATTATTGTTTTAACAACAAAAATAACGGACTTCAAATAAAAAACAACTAAGGGAAAGTTGATGAAATTGAATAATGGGTTAAAATGAGAGCTATTTCACTTTAAATAAAAAAATAATCAAACAGAAAATAAAAAAAAATAAGCGAATCGAGAAACTCTGTTTTTGAATTCAATTGAAAATATCGTGGTACAGGTATTTAGATAACATAAATATAATAGTCAAACGGATGCATAAAAGAACATTTCTCTACAAGATTATTTCCTAAGACTTTGAAAGAAGCTGGGAGCAAAATGCAAGCAAATTTTCAGCGTTGTTCAAATTCTAGGCAGAGCCACGTTTTTTCCCAAGTGTATTGCAATCTTTAGTGCTGTTGTTCTTGTTTATACTCTGCCAATATACTGGCTTATTCCGGGATTTCGTTTGGTATAGTTTAAGTATTATATTGGCTTGGATTGAATCTTTGATCATAATATCTTTAGATGAGACCGCATTCACTAAGGACCTTTGTGCCAATTGTAGGCCCCACGTATAATGGTATACGGCGTGATACACTCATTTTATGTTAGTATATACATGAAGGAAAAAAGTGTTACAACAACTCAGCCACACCATACACTATAACTTAATATCGGCAGATGGAGTAACTTTATAAGTGAATGGTGGCCAAGACTCAAGACAGGTGGATAAAAATAATGAAGCCGCTGTCATCATCGAAAATTTTAATGCTTGTCGTTGTAGCGATTCCCATCTTTCTGTATCTTGTGTCATCACTACCTTATATGTGAACGTTGTCACTTCTGACTTTTCCTTGAGTTGGTCTATTTACTTCCTTCTTGGCTTTCCTGTCTCTTTTCTTGTTATATGTGCAATTAATGAGAATATACTGACAGCATAAAATTTAGTCGAAATAGAATCGAGGCTAAGGGAAAGAGACAGGAGAGGGGCATTAACAAGTTCTTCAGCAATTGGCTTTTAAGCCCACTTCCCACTTATATTATTAAGGCAAACGTTTGTGAGAGTGTATGTTTGTTACTTCTTCACGTCAAAACGGCTGAACCGATTTTAATGAAATTTGGTATGGAGTTAGCTGACAGCCTGGATTAACAAAAACGATTTATCGATTAAACGAGAGAATATCTTATTTCCTTACCACGCAGACGAAATCGCGGGTAACAGCTAGTTTATCATAATTACAGTATCTGAATGAAGTCCTAAAAGAAAATGTCCGGACGAATTCAACTTGTTGGCTTAGAATGGCCTCAAAATAGCTAGGAAATGAGAGGCCTAAAGAAGAAAGGAAGACCTTACTTTTGTCTCTTTATTCGTGCAACACGTGTTTTCATAAAAATCTCTTAACTCGTAGGCTTTCTCTTAAAAGGTTAGAACTCAGTGTGAAATCTTGTTAAACTTTCAAAGTCGTTAGCTGTATTAATTAAATCTTAAAACTTTTGTCTAAAAGGAAACGAGGCCTGTGAGTATTTACCGTTTGTTTTTACAAAGCGCACATTTCTTTGATAGATTCTGCTCCGGAGAATCAAAAAAATATTATGTAGGAATTTTATATCACTTTTAATCTACGTTCCATTCAGAAAACGCCATTTAAATCTAACTTCACTTCAAAAAGTATTTATGCGAGCTGACACTGACACTATTTAAAATAAAATTAATTGGTCTACAAAACTCTGCCTCGCATAGAATTTAAGTTTGGAACACATGGAACAAACGCTACTATTTGCTTTTGTACAGTCAGCAACACAGTCAAGTGAATCAGATTTTCAAAGCTAGTATTTTTGGCGATGCTGTTAGATTGGTGTTTAATACGACTTCACACGATGCACGATTTGTTTATTGTGTTTTAAAATAAGTTTTTATTAAACGACTTTTGTTGCTGGAAGTACTTATTTTGCAGAATACACAGCTATTTTAAAGGAACATCGTGAAACAAATGCAGTATCGCCAAGTAATTTATATGTGCCTCAGTGGAAGTGTCTTCAATTAAAGAAAATAGAGGTGTATTTTTGAACTGTCTCTAGCGATTACCTTCAGTACGTTTGAAAATAGTTAACTCGTAGTTTCTTCAATTGTTGTATTTATAAGAGTTAGTGGGGATTGTTAGATTTGAATTGACATATATTATGTCCTTTAAATGATTGACCACTGTTTTAAATTATTGAGTGTATGAAAGTGGAGTGCAAGTCTGTCCGTTCGTCAGGCTATATATTATGAACCGTAATAGTTAGACGTTGGATATTCTCCGATGTTCATTTTTTGTATTCTAAGCAAAAATAAGGCTAAGCCATGCTTAGTACGGTCATAAATAAGATGCTAGATATCTTTTCTTTTTGTACGGAATACTTGACTCGCAAGTCCGACTCGCATCTGATCGGTTTTTCTGCCTAGCCTTTTCCAGAGTTATTTGAGAGACCGCTTACAGTATTTTGACCAATTCAACTTCCGCTTCCCCATCGCTCCTCCACAATAAATTGTACTGGAAAAAAAGGCATAATATTATGTAGTATTTACATAAAAGTTTCAAAATAAAAGCCCACCCACAAAGCAAAATAGTAATTTAAATAAACATTAGACTTGAGCAGAAAACAAAACTTTACCTTTTAATAAATTCCACTGAAGATTAATATTCATTGATTTCAATCTTAAATTTCCAGTTCTGTGTGTAGTCGACAGTATTACGTGTTTAGTAAGTACAAAGCAATTGCTATAAATAGCGAAAGTCTAACAATCATGAAGCTATCAAAAGCTAGGTTGTAATAGCCTAGTGGTCAGACCATTGAAATGTCAAGTCAGAAGTCGTCAGTTCAAATTCTGGCACCCGCCGCAAAATTTAGGTTTTTATATGCGTGTTAATTAGTCATAATAATGATCACTTGCTAAAAGCGCTGAATGAAAAGAAATCGCTATGCCACCAGCAAATCTGGAAATTCTTCAAGGCTGTTTAAAACCACGTGACGACTACGGGTGGTTTCAAAACTCCGACCTGGTACAAGAACCATATTACGAAAAGAAGAAGATAGCTCTCAAAACTTTGTTTTTAAATTACGTGTTGTCTAACTACCCACAGTTAAAAGCATGTATAAAATTTGAGAGGAATGTTCTCACTTTCTGTCAAAAGAAAAAAAGTAATTGATATACTCAAGGTCCTATTCAAAAGAGAAACGATAAGCATACCCTAAAACTACTGATGCAGTTTATTCTGAAGCGAACTCTATGACCGCTTGAAGCCCAATAAATTGCTGTCGTTAAACATACTTGATACAGCCAGTTTATTATTTTACCGTCGCTACCCAGTTTTGGTACACGGCAAACTACGTACAAACTCGGTGTTGTTTTGCATAATTAGATAAACCGCCAGTCAGCAATAAATTTGGCCATCAATGTACATTGTATATAAACTTTTGAAGGTCTGGATAAGATTGAAGATTATTTGGATGTGTGTCTTCAAAACAACGAGTTTTGTCGGTACTTTGGGTACATGCACATTGAAAATTCTTCATTAAATTGTTATTGCAGGAATGTTATCTATACATATAATAAAATTGTAGAAAAGTGAAAACTGTACATTGAATATTTTTAAAAAAGAATAATTGCAGGGTGGTCTACTAACGATTCCGATGCCGAAAATATGATTTTTAGAATTTTTGTCTGTTTGTCTGTTTGTCTGTTTGTCTGTATGTATGTCCGGAAAGATCTCGGAAAGTACTGGATAGATTTGATTCAAATTTTCAGAGAATATCAACAAGAAGTCCGGTCAACATACTTTTTACTTATTATTTCGCTTTTCGTTACAGGGGGTGAGCAGGAGCCTTTTATATCTATAAACAAATATCAAATTATCTCATAAACTACTGAATATATTTCTTTCAAATTTTGCATGAACCTTATCGTACACATGATACAACAAATATACAAAAACCATAAAGCTACTATGCAGAGGGCATGAGCAGTAAAGTTTTAAATTTTTGGACTCACCCGTAACATCGTGTAATACAATTATGAGGTGTATTTTCACCCCATTGGGTAGTAGGCAGCACGGTCATCAATTTACACAAAAAACATCACGCTATTTATCTTAAGACTGTTGGCAGAGCAATAATAGGATTTTTCGAAAAAAAATAATTTTCACAAAATTAGTCATTTTATTATCTTTCAAGTCTGATATAAGCCTACCGCGACTATTTCACAAGTAAAATAAAAGAAACATAAACTAATACGTTTTTTTATGCAATTGTTACCGTAATCGGTACATTCTTGAAAGAAAGGAACTTAAATTATTTTTATTTTTATTGATGTATACTAAAAATACTCAAGTTCAAATGTGGAATGCCGTAATATGATTTTGTATTTATTTACGATAGGTGTATATACCTATGTTTTCAGCTCGGTATTGTTGGCGATGGTACTTCAAGATCAAAACATTCGTAGTGACACTCAACCCAAAGTTGCATGTAGTCCACATTGATCTCATCTATAATTACGACACAGTTTCTGAAACTATATTGTAAAATTCAACCACCTTAACATTCAAATTCTCTAATACATAGTTACAAGATAACTTCAATATATCCATGCTTTAAGTAGGTTATGAGCAGGTATTATCAATCTTTGGAATAGAACACATTGCAGGACCTAGGTATATTTATTACAATAAATTAAACTAAACTAATATTTACATTTTTAAAACTATATCAATATAAAAAGAAAAATATACATTATTTACAAAAAAGACATCCTCATCCTTGCCAAAGTCGGGAAACGTGCCCAGAAGGCAGCCCAGTGGCTGCATTGCCACGTTGTATGGAAATGCTAATTCTTTGGGCAAAATATAGACCAGCCTTCTGATCACGCGTAGAGTCGACCAAACGCTTTGCGAGTTCTTTATAAAGAACTCGTGCACCTGGTCCCCATGTCCCGAACGTTTCGACCCCAAACGGCTCAAAAATATAATTACCAACAAGGTTGTTATATTTCATAGGCCAAAAGTATTTCGGATAAAAAACCCCAGAAAACTTGCATAAAAACTGCCTAATAGGTATGCAATGTGAAAGATCTATAAGACTAAAGCTATCAATGAATAGAAAATATGTATCTATTGATAGAATAATGTCTACTGATACCTGGGATTTTTCAATATTTTAACAATTTGATCGATCTACATCCGCCATTATAGAGACCGCACACGAGGTCCTTCCAAAAATTCCTTTAACAATTTATTGTAATCTCTACTTATTTAAAATTTTCTTCTTTCGTAGCCTGGTAAAAACAGGGGAAGGAACGAGACTGAATGCGTTTCTGAGATCCCTAAGCCGACGAGGATTAGGAACATATTTTTGGAAATTTCCCCAATAAGGCTGATAATAGCGTGTAGCTATCAGCACTTACATCCGTCATACAATGTCTGGAAAATTCACTTTGGCTGTTGGTATCGACAGCGTAACCTCATAACCAACCTCATGTAGTCTTTATTTAAGTTCCATTTATGCAGTAGGGATGACGGTATTTTACTTCAACGATTGTCAGGTAGGTTAACGAATAAAATACGTAATTTTTCTTTGTAAATTGGTACAGTAAATAGAACTCATGCACATGAAGTCACTTTTATGTTCATATTTTTGCTTTGTTTGTTTAATTACACGTATCCTATAATTTAGATTTTTGTCATTGTCAATTTTGAAAAAGGGGTGTCTGATATTTTTTTTATTATCACGCTATTTATTTATCAGCAATTTAAAGGCAAATCATGATCAAAACACCATGGGGGCAAGATAACACGTTTACCAACTTTTTTATTTTGGAAATATTCCAAATTTTAATTTTAATATTAAGAGAACAATCAAACATAACGTGTTTCAGGAAACCGTTTATTACCGCAACCGAAACCGCTTATGACACTATGTAAAATCCACAGTTACCGAGCCCGGCTCTCACTTCACCAGCTCCGTTCACAAAAATAATTTTACATCTTCTTTATATCGTCAGAAAACATCGTGTGTGAAAATAACAACTGTCTGGCTATCACTGTTCCTGAGAAACAGCCAGGTGACAGACAGACAAACGGACACCGGGGCCTCAGTAATATGGTTCTGGTTTACCTCTTTAGTTACAGTACAATAATAATTTTATGATACCTCATAATCACTGTCATAATCCGTCTAGCAATTTCAGGTGTAGGCCGGCCCAAGAACAGACGTGCTCAAAAATCATAACCCACCCAATTAGAAAATGGCAAACCGTCGAAAGTAAAACATTTTTAGCAGAAGTGCTAAGACTGAGTGTATAACTCAGTCTTAGCACTTCTGTTATTTTTTCCTACTTGCACCCCCCCCCCCCATATTTAAACGGCTCGATTTGTCAAACATGTCTAAACGAACACTTGCACATAATTCACGTTTAAATTAAAATGGTTCTTTTGGTTCCGAAGCTATGATGTTACAGACAGACAGGCAGGCAGATATGTCAAAGTTATAAACCCTTCTTTTTGGGATTAATTAAGAAAAAGTCATGTGCTGTGAAATATTTGACACCAGGATAGTATGGTAAACGATGAAATGTGTTTGATTCAAACATTTGATAGTCTTTGGGCCGCTCAAGATTCATTATAATTCATTTCGAAAAATAAAAAAGCAAGCTTAAAACATAAAAAAAGTGTTTCATTTTCAATATTGCATTACATTTTTGAGATGATCGCTATTATTAAACATCATAGTTTTTCACATCTTGAAAATCACGCAGACAAAGTCGCGGGCAACAGCTAGTATAGAAATAAATAAATGCGGACAACATCACATACTTTGTTCTGAACCCAAAGTAAGTTGCTAAAGCACTTGTGTTATGGAATTCAGATACAACGAAGGTACCACAAACACCCAGACCCGAGACAATGTAGAAATGTGAATTTTTAAATTGACCCGACCGGGGATCGAAACTGGGACCTCAGAGCTAGCGACACCTTGAAACCAGTGCGTACGCCACTCGACCACGAAGGTCGTCAAAATTGTTACAGGAGCTGTTTCTACAGACCTTAGCAGTATAGGATGAAAGCGTGGGAACGTTTTTATTTGGTAGCCGCTAAAAGCTAGCAAGAGCTTTATGAAAATTACTTGGCACTAGAGCTATCTTTATATTCTCGGCAAATAGAGCCAACAATATCATAGATTACAGTACAGCGGTGAGCACAAGTTACGTTATAAGAGGTTCGTATAACAACAGGCTATCGTGTGCATGTGTGGCATTCTGTTTTCTATTTATAATGATCATCGTTTATTTCAAGGCTGTCTAAGTTAATCTACAAAATGTAAAGTATGTGTGTTACTTCGTCACCTTTTCACTCAAACGACTTGACTGATTTAGATGAAATTTCATATAGAGTTAGCTGACACCTAGGATTACCCACATCGACTACCTACTCATATCTAGACTAGTTAAGTAATGTTTTATTAGGTGGGAAAATACTTCAGCAACAGCTAGTATTGTTATAAAAAGAATTATCATAGAAGAAATAAAGGAAAACTAAACGCCTTTAATAATGTGTAGTTTGCTTTAACCTTAGTTATCATAAAAATATAGTGTATAGTTCGAAATACTGGAAGCAAATCTTTGTGAACTTTTTTCATTAAAGATATATCATCATTCCCCTGCCTTATCGTAATTATTTTATTTGGGGTCGGCGCAACATGTCTTCTTCTTCCATAAGTTTCTATGTTTCATTTCATATGATTCTTCTATCTTTTTTAACTTAAGATTTGTATATTTTTTTAACCTTTCTAACAAATCTATATTAAAATCAAACTTGCCAATCAAATGCGACTAAATTTTCGTATTAGGTATATAAAAGTGGTACTTCTACTTCGCTCCTGTACTATGACAGTATTTAAAACGAAAACTAACCCACGCTAATATGAGTCAGTTTTCGTTAGTTATTTGGTATTCCAGTGCATTTTAACGTATTTATTTTGTTAGAAAATAAACTCGTTAGTTTTGGGAGTAGAGGCAGGGTTAGAGTCTCATCCAAATGAATTAAACGGTACGTTTCGAAAGTTTTCATGCATTGTTGATTTGATATTCGACTGTCAGGAAGAGGCGAGTATTTCTGTGCTTTTTTATAGTTTTAACTCTATAGCAACGGCTTTGGCCTTAACCAAATGTAAAATTAGAGACATTATGACTATTGTGATACAAGTGCGGATCTAAATCGCAATACTGAACGTTCCTTACAATTATCCTTTGAGCACAGAAAATTAAATAAAAATATCTAAATACGCATTTTTCAATACCTCTTATATAGATTTACTTCAAAATATAATGATCATTCCAAAAATATCAACAAAAAAATCTTTCATCTCTTCTCCGACTGCACAACACTCTACTATTAGTCTTTGTCTCTCAATCCCTTCCCATACTTTGTCATCCCGTATATTAACACGTACACATTCTCATTTGTTAACGTAGGTACTTAACAAACCATGAAATAAAAGGACAAAATGGTCTGTTTCATATGAGCCTTTTACGAGACAAATATGTGTCGGGATTTTTTGGGGTTAACAAAAATAGGTCTACGTGTCCTCGTACAAAGAGGTAATAATATCACACTAATATTTAATTACATAGGTAAAAGTTTTTTAGTGTATGTTTGTACTAACTAAACCGTAACTAAAGTGCAAAACCGTTCGGTTGTCTATCCGTCTTTCTGCCACGAGGCTGTATCACATGAAACGTAGTGATTCGTAAGCATTTGAAATGTTCGCAGATGATATAGTAGGGTGTTTGATATAAAAAAATTGTGTAGTCCGTCAGATGAAGTTCCAAAAAATATTGGATACGTATTTTTCGTTTACCTCTAAAGCGAGATATGAAGGGGACACTGTGGAATAAAATCTCGCGTAAATTCACTTACCAGTACGCTTTCTTCTATAAAGTGATGTTACTAACCTCCACTACCATATGTTGCATTCGCTTTTTATCTTTTTAACTGTTTAGTGATGCGATAAAATGACTACTTAGATTTTTTTAAGACAAGTATTGTCTTCTTTTGCCGGTGTAACTACAAATTCTAATAATAGAAATAACGTTTGAGGTTTACGCTTATTATGGGACACAATTTTATTCAATATATTTTTATTATGTACAGCATATCAATATCATCTTTCTGGTCGGTATGAAGAACGGATAGAATTATCCTCCTTTTTAATTAATTGTGTTCATTATGAATTAATAGTCCAACAATAATAATCTATTTTTAAATATTATGCCTTCTATTAATAGGGCTGACGACTGGGTATAAAAAGAAAAAATCTCATTAGTCCCTCAGTTAGATAATTGAAAAGTATGAGACACGTATTTTTTCCTTTTTCAGAAAAACTAGAATTGACAAAGATTAACTGTTTTAAAGTTTAGGAGACCCCGGCTTGTGACGTAGCGATATGGTAAAATGTATACACAATCGTGACGTCACGCGTAAGTTCCATTCACTGTAATTTGGTCAATTTATGTTTGCGGGATAAATTAAAAAATGCGTATCCATTATTATACAAAAAACTACAAGACGGAAACTGCAAAAAAAAATTGTCATCATCCCTATTCTATAGGGAGCCGTTAAGGAAACTTACTCAGATTGTATTTTAATACGATTGCTATGCCTGTACAAAGGGAAATTAATTTCCATGTTTTATTATGAAACTTATAACAATACCGTTTTTCTTAAGGGCGGAATTGCCTTAATAACTCTGTAAGCTAATGTTTGTTGACCTCGATTATAAGCAGCAAGCAATTTATGAGCCACGTTTAACACTCACACACTTTCACAAAACTTGACGTAACTTTGAGGACTAAGTAGAAACCAAACTGGTTTTGATTAAACTAATTTAAAATACCTGTCACAGATCATATTTTGAACTAGCTGTTGCCCACGACTTCGTCCGCGTGGTTATAAGATATAGGTTATGATTTTTTTAATCGGTTAAGTTTTTAGAGCCCAAACTTTTGTTCGTATTTGTAAGATTTTCTTTTGTAATTCTTTTATACATGTTTTTTTAGGTATCGTCAAACGTTTTCGCAGCGCATGCAACGGAAACCCTCGACGAATGAATAATTTTCCCTGTTTTTTCCACATTTTCCATTGTATCTTCGTTCCTATTAGTCGCAGCGTGATGGTATATAAAAATGGTATGGTAATGGTATATTAAAACCATCCTCGATGAATGGTCTATTTAAGATATCTCTGTCTATTACAGAATTTTTCAACTTGAACCAGTAGCTCATTAGATTAGCGCGTTCAAACAAACAAACTCTTTAGCTATATAATTATATTAGTAAAGATTCGAAAAGAACATCGAGTAAAAACGAAAAGATAAAAACTGACCAAGTGCTAGTCGGATTCACGATAGAGGTTCCAACAAATAGGCCAAAGGAATCTCTCTCATCATATATCTCTTTCTCTGTCATAAATATATCTTTTGTTGTATTAATGTAGTGTAGCCAGTCTAACCAAGGAGTATCGTGTTGCCCAGGTGACTGGGTTGAGGACGTTAGATAGGCAGTCGCTCCTTGTAAAACACTGGTACTCATCTGAAACCGGTTAGACTGGAAGCTGACCCCAACATAGTTGGGAAAAGGCTAGGCCGATGATGATTAATGTAGTGTAGCCAAAAACTGACTAACACAATCTATAGACAAAGCAATTGAAACGTTTTTTTGTACAATTAGTAAAGGCATTACAGCACTTGATTTAGGAAACTTCGACGTTACAAAAGTTAAATCCATTGGTTGGTCTAGTGGTTAGTGGTCCTGACTCGGAGATTGTGGGTTCGATTCCAACACTGGCAAAATGGTTCTCTAATGAGCATGATCATTTTACTTTGAAATAAATTTTAATTTCTACTGTTAAACACCAATTTAAAATCTTAAATAGTGTATTCAAAATCCCTTTAAAATCTTCCACAGCTGATTCATGTTACAACTCACTTGAAGCTGTGTCATTTGACTGGCCATCAGTCCAAACCGATGTATGGTGACACGAAGCACGTCGGCCTGTTTTGATTTACTGTGACGTGGAGTGCTTGATCGTATCGCTGTGATGTGTTATGTGGAGTTTGTGGCTCTAAATGGTAATTAATTAATGAGGTTAGGTATTCAAATTGGAACTGAAAGTTGATCTAAAGTTATAATGAAAAAATGCGACATAATTCGTGATTGAAATAAAGTAAAGAGAAATAAATCAAATAATATATCCTTATTTGCTCAAAATGTGGTGTAAGAGATGATAGCATCGCAGTAGTATCACACACTTTATTGTAAAACCACAGCAGGTAAAATTGATGGTATTATTTCAATATAATATAATATTCGTCAAAGAAAACATCAAAAAGTTTAAACTCTTCAGCTCCAGTAGGAAATTCAGGGTGAATTGAATATCAGGTAATTTTGCCAGTTTAAGAAAAAAAACTTGCCCTGACTAATGTAGATATTAAGTATCGCGGTACAAGAAACACATATTAAAATATCTTTCAATGATATCAGTACGGTTTAGAGTATCAAAGATCGTAGCATTAACTTTGAAATGAATCAAGGTATCTGATAAACGTCAACAATAATATTCTGTAACGAGAAGATTATTGAGAGCATCTTCTCAATATCACCTCACAACAACCAAATTATGCAAAACAATTTCCTAAGTACATCCCCCTATCTTTCTATTACATCGTGCGTGCCATCCCAATAATGGCCGATCATAACTCTAAGTCCTTTAATTACATTAACATTTGAGTTCACAAGTAAACATAGCTCGTTAATTGCCAAGCGAATTTACCACAACTTGGATTCCCATCACGTTGTCCAATAAACTACCTCCAACGGTTAGCAGGACGCGGATCGTTTTACAAACAGAATGTTCTAGAAACAAATTGTTAGGATACGACGGCATTGTTGCTAGCAGGAATATGGATGAAATTTATGGGAGCTTTTCTTCCAAATACAGGCTCTTGGAAGGATTAGTAACAAAAAAAAAAATTAAAGGAATCTTCCAAATAATTGGTATTCCAAAGGTGCCGAAAGGTTAAAGGGTAAACGGAAGCCTATTGCTGATGCTCCGCTGACCATCGATCCATTTTTCCATTCGCTCGTCTGTCCATCGTTGTAATTCAAGAACCGCGATAGCTTAACAGTGTACATTTTCACAGATGATCCATATTGTATATAAGATATATCATCACCCAACCGACTTATTTATCTTTAGCCTTTTTGTAAGAAACAATCAGTGTCGTGAGTCCGACTTGTACTTGACCGTTATTACTAAAATTTCTGGACACTTCCTAGTCGTCAATCCCCTTTGTGTTTTGTATTCGCTATGTTAACGTAACTTAAGTCTTAGCAACCATCATCCGATAGCCATTGAGTTGCTTTATGTCGACAGGCCCTGCGGTCGTCCTGTTCGAACTCGGCGTTGGTCTCCGGCTGTAACTCTTGCGGTCAATCCGAAACAGGTTCCAATTGTGGAACGTTCGCTGAACTTAGTTCGAATCGGTTGGGTCAAGTTTGGGATAGATCAAAAAGAAGCTTTTTAGGGCCTTGTGTACCATTAAAGTTGGACAAAATTGGCAAACAAGGTGTACTAAAATGCTGTTGCTAAATTATAATAAATATTAAATATTCTCATTTCTTTGGGAACTCTATGTGTCTTTTTGCATACCATGGCTTATATTTCCATTTTTGCTGATTAAGGATAATTCTCTTTCTATACCCAAGCATTTTTAAGTCACAACTATATAATTCCAAAGTCATATCAAACGTACCTACGTATCAACGGCAGTAGTTACAAAATTTAAATATACTTTTACCAATTTCAGTAAGATGTTGTTACTATTACACAATTTAGGTAAAATTGCATCTTAAATTCCCCAATAGTCTGCACATTTTCTTCTGCAGTAATTGTCCTGTCACTTCATTCGGCGTTGTTTTACGCAAATAGAAAATACGGAGCCCAATGTAGCAATGCTGCGTCTTGCAGTATACTTTAATTTATTTATAAGTCAGGTGTGTTTTCAAATTCAAGAGGTAGAGCAAAAATACGAGCCATTTGAATGTGGTTTCTGAGTGTGAATACATTGAGACAATTTCTTTTAAACAAAAAGCCTTTTTCTATATTTCGAACGTGAGTTTTTTCCTTTTTTAAGGCTTTATGATTTGCAAGTTTTGACAGCTATATTATATTTATAACCTCTTTTTAACGCTGCATGGCTCGATAGGGTGGCGTGTTTTACATGCGACAAATATTTGTTTGACCTGCAGACACTACGACTTTTTCGGGCCCGCTTCTGATAACAGAAACCGTTTATGGAAAAAATAATGTTTGTAAAATGAAAATATGTATGGTAGGGTCTAATAGGGGTACCAATATGGATAGATATACTATTAAATATACGACTATCTGCATTCATATTCGGCATAGCTGTTGTCACAACGCTAAGTGCATACAGTTCCTTATAAATAGGATAAAGAAAAACAAAATGGCAGATCAATTTTATGAAGTCTCAACCATTATTAAAGCAGATTCATGAGGTACGACCTGTTGACAGACAAACAGACAGTGGTGATTCAATTATTGAGTTCCGTTTTTACCCTTCACGCTATCGCTATCCTTTGCTCAATCTTTAACTGTAACTGATTTTAAATTCTAAAACATATCTTGTGTAAACTGGGTATAATAAACCATCCCCTGTCAAACTAGGTTTTGCTAGAACCGCTAGCAAACAGTAAGAGCTGGCAATTCCAGCAGTCAGCCGGACAAATGCCTCGCAAGAATGGTCCACAAATTTATGGCTACTATTCGTTAAGTTGAAGGGAGACGTGAAGAATGTGTCTTTATGCGTCTTCCAACTTACGACCATTATGAAAACACGATTAATGTATGACTTTTGAATTGAAATTTGGCTTCATGATTTTTAGTCTCATTGGTTAATTGCTTGATTCTAGATAATTAGCAATGAAAAAAAAATGATTTATACTGTTTTATAAACATCTATATCATAAGTAGTTCCTCCGTGTTGTGGAAGGTTGAATCGTGTCACATTTTAGGCAGTCGTTACGAGTAGTCAGAAGCTAGAAAGTCCGACAACCTTATTAAGGGGTATCATGTTGCCCATTCAACTGGGTTGATGAGGTCAGATAGGCAGTAGCTCTTGTAAACCACTTGTGCTTAGCTGTATCCAGTTAGCCTGCAAGCCGACCCCAGAATATAAGGAAAAGGGCTAGGGCGATGATGATGATGATATTATATTCTGTACTAACACTTTGTTTCTGTGTTCGGGGTGGTGAATACATTTACTGTATTCACAAAATAATATCAAAATTTACTAAAAACTTTCATATTTAAGCTGCTTAGTAGTGTGCCTTTTGGCCGTTTTAATAACATAAAACAATAATAACAAATAGAAGAACAGCTATCCAAAAGACATGAAATTCGAATATGCTAGCTATATTTAGGTGTCTATCCATTCTTATTTTCTGAGCTGTGAAAAAATAGAGAGAAAGTACATATATACATAGAGTACACAAATAAATGTTGCCTACATTTTTATAACGAAAACGAAACCTAACAAAAACAGCTGTTAAGACACACAAAAAACATTCCTGTCAAATAAACGGACATGTAATAACAAAAAGACACAAATATACGCTTGGAATCACACGAACGTCGTATTAGACATTTTTATTATCAGACACGACCCTTCAAAGTTATCACAAAAGCTAGTAAGCTACTTACTAACAATTACTGGAGAAAATGGACTCGACGACTTACCTTTAACAAATTTATAAATATGAGATAATGGATATGTTTGACCCGAGTACAGCTCTTGTATTGTATCAAAATAAAAGGCTGTAGAAGTCGCAGAGTTAGGTAGTTTAGAGTTAGGCTTCTTCATAAACGATAATATATATTGACCTTGACCGCCTACGACCTTCCTATAAAGTAATATTAATACATTTTACATTGAGAAAGAGAGATGAAGATTTTAACAGACGCTTTTAAAACTGCATTAACGAAATGAAGAACAAGCTTATCTTTGTTTAACTCAGAGAATGAAAACCAAACAATACAACTAAATAAAATATGTACTGTCAATATAAAAATCTCATCGGCTGTTAAAAGAAAATAAACAATTTTAGAATATCGAACGCTATTTTTTTTTAAAGGTTTCAATTTGTAACGAATTTTGGCTACATTTTAAATAATCTCGTTTTATAAAGAAGGCTTATTAATCATTTATCATCTTTACTTGCTTATTGGCAGTATCAAAATTATTATTTTTATTCCATTTTCATACGTTTTCCTTCACAAATAACTATAACAAAAATAATACTAAGTGTATTTGATATTTGAAAATCATTATTCGTAGGTAACACACGACCTTGTCGAAACTGATGGCTTTGACAAAAATAAATCATACGTTTTATTATTTATGCGATATTATTAAATGATGAAGATGAAAGAAAATGTTATTTTCTTTTCAAAATGAACGAACGTTTATTTTAGAGTATTTGTAAATGACAATTGAAGATATCATTTCTTTTACGCTGTTACTTATACGTCAAAAGCAGGCGTAGGTTTTGGGTACTTTTATATATATGTGAAGTAATAGGTACTTCAAATATATATTTTTATTGGGATACAAATCTAAATGTTCTAAACTTATTGTATTTATCTTGATCTCAATTGTTTTTTGTAGTCGTGTTTAGTTTATATTGATGGGGAATTGATATTACCAAATAAGGGCTTTTTTTAAAAGAAGGCTTTATTTTACTTTCTTTCTTGTCTTAGGATAAAAGTGCTCGTCGGTTAAGTCGCTTTAGCTTTGGCTTCGGCATCAGACCAGCTTTATGTCATCATATTATTTAATTGTCAGATAATACTCATATACTTGCCCAATTTGCCCAGAAGTGGGACATTACTAGGTTGGTTTTATATGCAAAATTTCAGCACAAACGAAAACCAGTAAATGGTTCAAATTGAACATGCAAAATTTTACATTTAATTTTGTTAAGTTTAAGACATCAAAATTAAAAAATCGCCGAGAACTAGCAACAAGTCAAATTCAAGATTTACAGGCGAGAACTCCAATCGCAAAGTACAAAACTTTCAAATTACGGAAGCAGAGGAAACAATTCAATACCCTATCAGGCATCCCAATCTCAACATTATCAGATCTTATTGAAACTTTTGCTCTTACATACGAGCCTAATTAATTTCCAAAACGGTCCACATAAACATCGAAGAAAAAACTTTCCGAGGGAATCTTATAAAGTTCCGCAGTAAAATCTCCGTACAAAGCAAGGAGCGTTTGGAATTCCAAAGTATTAAAGCATGAAAGGAAACTGTCCGGAACTTATTGAAGCAATCAGATTGTGCAGATTCCGTTTAACATTAGCGAAATTCTTGCCGGAACCCAATCGCATTAAGAGCCCATTTAAACTTTTTGCCACGAAAGGATTCTGTAATTCCTTCATTCCTGAAAAATAAATAGGCTTTGCAATTTAGAAGACTACGTGGATTGTATTCTTTTTTCGGAATTCGAAGACGTAAGTGTAATGGAAAAAGTTTTGTTCTAATGTTAGTGTGTAGTTTCTTAAAATATTCACCAGGTGCGCGCAGAGGTAGCAGCAGATGCGATGATCTGTTGGTTCATCAAAGTTTATGCGAAAGAATTCTAGTAAGTACTTAATCGTAAATCAAAACTCTGTACATAACATTACTATTTTTACATGTCATGCAAAAACACAATATGATGAATCAGATATTAAAAAAATAAGTTTCAATTTTGTCTAAAACTACAGTTTGATCTGTTTCGCTGTTAGTTTTAATAGCCTTAATCAAAAGCTAATTTCAATACTGACAGTGAACCAACAATTTGAACGCCGAACCAAAATCTAACTAGTACATACGAGTAAATAAATAATAAATAAATAAATGCGGACAACATCACATACATTGTTCTGAACCCAAAGTAAGTTGCTGAAGCACTTGTGTTATGGAATTCAGATACAACGAAGGTACCACAAACACCCAGACCCGAGACAATGTAGAAATGTGAATTTTTACATTGACCCGGCCGGGGATTGAACCCGGGACCTCAGAGCTAGCGACACCTTGAAACCGGTGCGTATGCCACTCGACCACGGAGGTCGAGTGGCATACGCCGAGTACTGCACATTTCGTGTCTAAATAACATAAAAGAATTCGTTAAACGCAGATAAATTTTATTCATTTTTGCGCAGACAAATTGCGTCGTATTTAATCTTGATAAATCTCAATCTTCAGTGTCAAGATTTATAAAACGTGTTTTCCTTTTAAGTAAATTGTCGCTATATCAGTCATATCCGCTCACATAAACGCCTCACGCTATTTATTTTCGTTCAGAAAAATTATTCTTTTTAATTTTTCGCTGGCTCCGCTCCGCAGGGCTGGCTGGCTTCATAACACATTCTCGTCACGAAGACCCTTTTCATAAATTCCTTTCTTAAAACATTGTGGTGCGTCAACGCGGTAGAATGAATAAAAATGGGGGACACCGGTTGCGATTTCCTCATGAATTGTATAATTTTGTTATTTCAGAACGAATATTCCCCGTTGGGGATTCAGCGGGGTTGTAACAACTAGAATGTTTTTACAGCCTCATTAAAGACGTTAACTCGCGTTTTATGTTTGGCAGGCTTCTTTGCTGCAGGCTTACAGGGGAATACTCGTTAACAGCCACTTTAGGCTGGTTATCAAATTTTTAATGCCTAGTTCGCTAGGCTTTCACTTGTCTTGGCCGACAAAGTTTTTGTTTCCTACGTCCCGTTTTTCATTGCCTTAATAAACCTGCTCTTAATTCAATCAATTTTCATAGCCTCATTCCTTTTAAAACTGGAAAAGAAATAACATAACTAAATTAATGAATCTTAGTTAATACTGTAATCATCAGGCAGTTAATGATGAATTTGTGACATCACAAAAAAATACCGAAAGTCAACGACACAAGTCAAAAACATTCCATTACAAGCTATGTAAAGTTTACATTGGAATTGTCGCGTCCACAATTCACAACGGAACACAAACCGTGAATAAATGTGAAACAGTTGTAACGCGCTACTGAATAAATTGAATACAGATCGTAACTCGAGGAATTTTAATGGAAATAAGCGAAAAACTGCAAAGCAAATTCGAATTCCAAACGATATTGGAACTGAGCAATATTTCCAAAGGCCCATCGCACACAACTCCAAGATTCATAAAATAGGAAAAGAAAATAGCATTCCTAAAGTGTATTTTAGGTTTACTGATAAAAGTTTTCTCAAAATATTTTCGACGATAAAAGTTTTGAGAAGGAATTTAAGTTTGGTTTTTAGATTATTACAAAAAGGGAAAATTAGTTAAACTTTTTAAGATAGCTACGTTTTAAGAGGAAAGTATCAAATATGTGAACTTGAATTTTGTAATAAAATGTCTGAAACTTTGTGTTATAAAAATTTCATAAATGGGGAAGTTAATTAGATTTCCAGAATAAAATATAATACTTTTATTGTCTGATTTTCAATTTTCTTGTCGCGAAACTTGGAAAAATATATGTTCAGCATTGAACCGTGATAGGTTGCGTTGACTGATTGATTTAATTGACGATTGCTTGATTCAAGTACGATAAAACAAAAAAAAATTAAAGATTTGACTTTGGCACTATTTGTATTTTCCTAAGCATTGTGCTGGCAAAATACTAAGAAGAGTACGAATAATGTTTAATTAAGTCATCAACCATTGTAAATAGCAGAATCGGAGCCCAGATTAAGTGATTCGCTGAAATGGTCTTGGGAAGGCCAAAAATAACTGTTCATATTTAAACGTTATCTATACTTACTAATATATAAAGCTGAAGAGTTTGTTTGTTTGATTGTTTTTTTGTTTGAACGCGCTAATCTCAGGAACTACTGGTTCAAATTGTAAAAAAAAATGATGTGTTCAATAGATCATTCATTGAGGAAGACTTTAGGCTATAAACCATTACGCTGCGACTAATAGGAGCAAAGATACAATGGAAAATGTGGAAAAAAACAGGGTAGATATAAATCATAACCTACATCTTCTAACCACGCGGACGAAGTCGCATGCAACAGCTAGTTAATAAATATAATTCTAATTAAAGTATTTATAGAGGTATTCAATACAGCTGTATTATCATATTTTGAGTTCTGTGAAAGTACTAATGTCATAATCCCTCTTTAAACTGCGACTAGACTGTATCAATTAAGCTTTCAACTGATTTTTGTTGTTTTACTGCAACATATACATTTTTGCGGTTTAGGTACATGGTTTTTTTTTTAAATTTACATAACATTTAATAAGCTTTACTAGTAAAATATAGCACACGTAGGTATAGACAGCAACAAAAAATACTAACGGATCAATCTCGAGTCGGACTACTAACAAATACCTAGGCTAAAGAAAAGCTGCTTACAAATAGATAAACAAATAGCCTTTTTCGGCAACAAAAATGCATCATCACCTGTGAGATTTTCAACTGTTTGGGTAACACGGTTCGTGTGATACAGTTGGGTGACATGCGACATCGGACCGAGAGGTTTTTACCCGTTGGATACAGAACCCTTAAAATTGAAATAACTAACCAAACAAAAAAAATGTGTTTTGATTTTCAAGCTTATTTTATGCCCTCCACGTAGCAACAACACACTGTATAATATTATACCTATATATATCGTTTATAAATATTTAACTGTGCTACTTTTCAGAACGTTTTCTTTTTTTTCTTTCTTTTCAGTTTCTAACTGTACCTAAGGTAGGAGCCAAGACATCACTACGCATACGTCATGATCCATACAGGTTTCTCATCTTTACAACGCCTCTAGTGACACTTCAAAGTGCCTCCAAGTGCCAGACGACACTTGAAAGGTCGACCGTCAGTACTGACGCGCCATTTTCTTTTCTTTTTTTTTCACTACAGCCTTTGTTGGGGATACATCTTTGTAGACGTATTTTTGTATGCATATTTTGAATTGCATGTTTTCTTGTTTTTTGTTGCATCAAAGAGGTTTATTTGAAAAGGTCAAGCATGTTTGATCGTTAATTCTGATATTTGTACGGTTTCAAAATCTTGCATGACTTTTTCAAATTATTTTATACTGTTTAGTTTTAATTTCCAGAAAGGCGAAACATTTAGACAAAAGAAATGTGTCGATGATGATGTATTTTTATAACAACAAATAATAAAATAAAAAATCAAGGTTAAACAATATTTGGTGTTGCATTCATGTTAGGGATATTAAATCTATTTTTTTATTTAGCCTATTTGTGCGCCATGATCCTGACACAAATTTCCCAGCATTTATTTCATTTTGTTTATTTGAAATAAAGTTGTATACAAAGTTTTAAGTAAAGTAGTACCCGTAAAACCTACGCAGTAAGCATTTATATCATCTTTGGCATAAATTATTCAAAGCATTGTTGGAGACAGCATTACATAATTATATTTAATTATACTCATTCTACCGTTTATAATATTACCTAAGGTTTCTATTGTAATATTAAATAATATAACATCACAATTGAATCAAGGTTCGTAAGAAAAACCAAAAGCAACGTAACGACAATATAAATAAAGATTAATTTCGCTTTAACTGGAGTTAAATTAGCTTCCTTTAGGCAAGATACTTTAATAATGTACCGTGTTTGAAGAACAAAATAACTAAGAGACACCCACTTTTAAAAAAGTTTACGATTTTTATGTAAGGTCGAATAAAATAGAAATTATGCTAAACCCTGATTTACTACGTTTCTCTTAACGGCCAGTTGTTACACCGTAATGTAATAAAGTGACAGCTTCAATGGAATAAAACCTTTTTACACACAATTTTATGTTTTTTGAATAATATACCTATGTTTCTATTCGAATGCTATTTGGTGAGTTCTAAAACAAAGTGGTTTTATACTCTTTGGTGTGTTAATTGTTAATAGTGAGTACTGTCCAATAGAATATAGTTTGATAGTATAGCATTTTTAATAGCTATTGCATAGCTTCTATCGCAGGCCTTGAGCGCGGGGACTAAGCCCAGAAATTCCGTAACGAAAAAACCTCACGCTCCCCACTCCGACGGGCACAGAGGTGTGGCTTGAAGGCCGTGCATCGTCTAACGTCGTGTCAGTTCGGCAGTCTTCGACGCGGCGCTGTGTGTCATGCGATTAGACGTATTGTACGACTTTACGGAACTCGCCCGAATCGAGACGAGCTGCTCCGAAATCGGACGAATACATAATCAGCTGTTTGTGAGAAAGTATATAGGTGTATAAGTATTTATGCAATAGCTTTACCGCGGCAGTCCCCGAGTGCCACACGTATTTTTTTTACCTAGTACATTTTGTTACTGCACTTACAATAGCTTAACACGTAATTGATACACCCAGTCAACACTTGACAAAATATTTCTCTCTCTGCTTTGTGATACAGGCCGATTTTAAAATAAGTTTTATGAATGTTTACATTTTAAACATAGCTTCAGGCATTCCTTTAAAAGTAATAACTGAAAACGAATACGAATCAATTGTATGAATGTAATATTGCTGCTTTAAAACACTCAACCACTCGAAAGTATTGTTTGACCTGTTATTCCGTTTATAATTGATATCTGAAACTGAACAAGTATTTTTCATATAGAATGAATTTCGCTTTTGTTTTTAGTGAACGTATTCAGAGAAGTACTGTTGTAGTTATGAAAGAGATGACGCTATAGGCGATATCGTGCGCTATCACTCTTCCACAGCGAATTAAAGTCGTTTCAGTATCTTGCATATTGAAATACTTTAGCAAAGGTGATATCAATTACAATGTGTTTACTGGTAGAATCTATGTGATTTTTTTTGCACAGATAGCTGATTGTCAACACGCAAATAAAATTGTGCGACCTGCTAGAAGTTCGAGCTCCGCATAGGACGTGTGATCCGTAAACGACTGTCGGAGTCAGAGTGTCTGTGTGCTTTAGACTTGAATGTTTGTGACCTCACATAAGGAAACTCAGTGCAGAACTTGCTTCAATCACGCTTAATATACGTCTTTATTATATGATTTACGTATTTATCGGGTTTGCCCGACTAGTGTCCGACCCAACCGGCGTCCTTAATCATGAGCTAACGGGACGGGGTCGCGAGTCGAATTCTACTTAAAAATATACGTCTCACTGATGAGCGCAGGCCTCACCTCATACAGGAAAGGTTGCGTGATAGCGATTTGAAATCAAGTGTCCCCCACTATATTTTCCCTTACTATTTATCACTGGAGTCTGTGAGGAAGTCGCATTAGTACTTTGCTTACCTTAAAATTCGTACCATACAATGTTTATTTTTTTGTTACATCTAAACAAGGAACATGAATCAGTACGGTGTAATAGAAACTAGGCAACACCTCCCTCGACCAAGCATCACAGCGTTTCATCATCATGTTAATGGCAAAAGAAGACCAATTTGCGTCGAGCGCAATCTCATTGTTTTTGATTAAAATTATTATTGTTCCCTTTTATTCTCTATCCTTCTCCCGAACGACGGCCAGACATGAATTTGCAGCGTTTTTCAGACAACTAATATACGTAAATTTTGTTAAACGAACCGACTTGGTAATGAAAAGAAAATTAAATTAATTTTATTGTTTGGAAACTGTATTACGTGTTTTTTTTTCTTTTGGGAAATGAAGAGTTGATCTGTTCTCTTTGTAATAATAAAGTATATAAGCGTTTAGAATAAAAAAAATAAGTGTAATGTATTTTCATTTTATAACACGTAGACATTGTTTTTAAGGTTTTGCTGTGTAACACTGTTGGTCGACCTCTATCTGTTTGCCTCTAGTCGTGATTGTCCGTCGGTCAATCTACTCCTACGAATGTAGTTGTAATTTTCAGAAGACATACTATAAATCAAAATAAAAACGATGGTTGACACAATAATGTATTTTGAGGGTGACGATTGTTTTGTTCAGACAAATATTATAAATGCTTGCATCTGGGCAGGCAAAGTCAGCAGCGAGAACAAGTATTAAATAACCCATACTAACACAAACTAACACACATAGCCCCTCCACATCTTTTTCCCATTACCGTCCGCAACTTACTGAAATCACAAACAAGCTTCATAGAACCACATTTCCATTTATAATAACAGTTGCCGTTACAAACGATCCAATTAACGTCCTTGGTTAAATATGACGCGAGCAGATTCCATACCAATTTCTGTAACTATACATCTACATAGATATTAGAATCTCTAGAGTAATGCAGTCCAATATTTGTGGAAATGGACTCCCTGAAGCGTTCTATGTTACGTGGTCTAAATTCTGAAAGCAAACGCATCTTGCCTTTTGTGGGTGCGGCTCGTGAATATCAAGTAGTTGGTCACGTACCTATTCTAATTTCTTCATAAATCTATGCGCGGCCAGTGTGGGGAATCCGATCGAATTGGGATTCACTCGATTCAATGTTCAGTGGTTTTTATACGAGATTTTTTTTTATAAATTTTGTGGATGTTTTCGATTTCGTTTGACGATTGTTATTGAAATGAATTTGTATTATTTTCATATTTTTGTTTAAAGCTCTTAAATTGCGTCTTTTGCTTTTATTTTTTTTTATTTATTCATATTATCTGTAATCATCTTTCCATCAAAAACCTATTAAGTTTTTTCATGAACTTCAATTATCTTTGCCAATATTTCCAAATTGTCAGCTTCCCTTAGGGTATATCGAGTCAGTCGAGGGGATTTCCTAAATAAAGGGATTAGGTATCGTGTGATACGAGGCAAGCATAGAAAACACCCTATTATTCTTTGCTTATCTTCAAGATCAAACCAAAATGCCTGTCGTTCTGTGTCCTTAATTGTAATTAAAACGAATAAACGGATATTAGTACTTGCTTATTTGGACTCTAAGTCTAGCATTTTTGCTTGGAAAATATATGTTATCTTACTTAAAATATCGAGGAAGTAACAACTACGTTATTAACGAGTTATTTGCACATCTCGTAAACTTCTATATCTGTTTGTGATATAGTATACAATGTTTGATCATAAAAAGCGTATGGCACAACCTAAGAACATAAAAACCTGGTCAAGTGTGAAGCGGACTCTCGACTCTGGTATAGACTTCTGTATAAAAAATACTGAAGAAAAAAAGATCACCTATCAAATTGCTTAACCTCGGTGTTTATTTCTCTTTATAGTGACACCAGAAATACATCATCTGTAAATATTTTATTAAAAAATTTTGAGCTATCTACCACGGTTGTTAAGATACAGCCTGGTAACGGACGATCGGACTAATTTTGTCCTTCTGTCTTTCTACCCGAGAAAGACAGAAGGACAAAATAATGGTCGGATGGACGGACAACGGACCCTCAGCATAGGAATACGTTTTTAGTCTTTGCTTATAGAACGATTTAAAAAAACCGTCCAACAGTTCCTCCATCCAGTCCTTTAATATTAAACAGTGAGTTTAAAAGAAATTCGAAATAACATTTTACTCTTTGTAAACTACATTTCGTTTCAAACGATTCAACTGTATATCTCAAGAACCCGTCTAACAGAGGTCGCGACTTTGTAACTAAGAATGAAAAACGCGTCACTAGTGCACGCTGACAAAACGACTCAAAGAACTTCGCTAACCCTTTCAGATTTCTTTTACTGGACTTAAGGCTGGGTACATATTTGGCAGCTAAAATGTTTTTTATCTCATTAAACGAAGTTAAGAACGCTTTTCGTTAAGTCATCAACATTCTACTTCAGTGCACTTTCATTTGTCCTCACTCAAGTTTCATCATTGGCCTAGCCTTTTCCCAACTATGTTGGGGTCGGCTACCAGTCTTACCGGTTTCAGCTAAGTACCTAAGTGCTAAGTGTCCTCACACGAGTATATTTGCAGATATTCGGTTATTCTTCCACACTTTGACACCCTACAAGTCACAAGAAGTCAAATGTTCAGGTACTCAAAGAGGTTCCCAATGTTGGGCACACATTGGGAACCTCTTTTACACAATTTATACCAAAAGGTCTGCCATTATTTTGTTCAACTAAAGAGTTAATTTTGTTCTGTCTGAGATAGAAACTGCATGGTAAAATGAATTTTCGGGGAATATTAAGACATAAGAAAAAATACTCAAAAAACAGATCCTAAAACTGCCATGTTTGTTAACAGCCTTACGAACATGGTTTCAGTGCAAACGGGTGAAGGTTCTATAACTTTGCTCAGTACAAAGATGGAGTAAAATAATTTTCTTAAAGAAATCTTTTTTTTAAATACTAGAGGAAATAAATGCATTTTTTTCACTGGTCACTACCCATTGCAGTAACATTCGCGATTACAAACTTTTTAAGATTAATTGTGAGCTAAATTCGTTTTCACAATGATAATACTTCTCTTCTTTTTTAATAATTCTAATCACCTATTGTTAACTGATAAAGAAGTGTTCCTAGCTTATTAAAGAATGTTGTTCTAAAACAGAGTAAAGTACGTCATATTATCTTCTAAATTTTAAATTGAAACAGATCTCATAGTTGTATAGTTGATTTATGTTTAAGCTGTGTTCTTCTTTAAGTGACAAATTTACCATGATTATCCATGTACTTACTAGTTGTCTATGTAATATGTTATAGTGAATAAGTCGTTGAAGAACCTTTATAATAAAATAAAAATAAAATAAATAATCTTAATAACTATTAAATCGCAAACGTATACGTATTAAACCAAGTTTTATTTCATGATATTGTTCTTAGAGTTCCGTACGCAAAGTTGAAAATGGAACGTCTGTTCGTCTGTTACCAGACTGCATCTCATGAGCTGTGATGGCTCGAGGGTTGAAATTTTCAAAGACAAAAATAAACATCAAGGTTAAGCGACTACAGGTACAGTCAGAAATTGATGGCTAACCATTTCTTGTTGCACATATTGTGTATTAAAATTTGAACGGAACCCTCAGTTCCCTCAGTGTCGGAAGCAAGCCTTCGTTTGACCTGTTTTATTTGTAAAAATCACCTCATGCATTTATCCATACATAAATGATTTAAAAATACAATAAAGAGAATTAAAATACTAAAATAAATATAGCACTTTATTCACATTGCATGGCATTTTTCTAATAAAGTTAACCACATAAAAGCCAGATTTAATCTTAACAGCGGCATAACTCTTTGAAATAAACCCCAGTTATTGTTATAATATTATTTTCCGTTCACTCCCTCCGATCGTTAAATTAGTTTTAATCCTGGTATAATATCCAATGCAAGCATGCATTTCATATCCGAGCAAAAAACGCACGGTCCTTTTTAATGTTTCTTTACATTAATTCAAGGCTTTATTGCTCAATAAATTATCAAAGTTCCACCCATTCGAACGTAAGGCGAAGCGTTTTTTTTTTCCAGTTTTTCCCTTTATATTCCCTTAGCTCATGAGACTGGTATTTTTTGTAATTAGAAAAGTACGAGCAATTAAAACTTTTATAATTGTCGGGATGGGGGAATTGTAAAATTTACTTCCCTGTGAACAATGGCATAGACAATAAAAAAGGGATATTAAAAACTTTCCTAATTAGAGAAGAAAATAGAGTGATGTAAGTTCATGTACCTTTTGTGAGACTTGACCTCACTTTGGTAGAGAAAATTATTACTGGGAAAATACAAAATTAAAAGGAAAAATACAAAATTAAAAAAAAACAACTTAATTTTGTGAGTTACATTCTTTGGTAAGTTATTTCTTGTCTATAATAAAACCGATATAGGTGAGTTGGATTAAATATTCTAAGAGTTATTTACAAATAGGCTGCAGAAACAACAAAATAAAATAATCACCCACCCTTGATTCCTATGGTTTTTATTATTCAGATCTACGGACAGACATTAAAACACACATTGTAAGAATGACAGAGCCTTATTAGGATGGTGTATTCACATAACCACTAATCGAACTTACTAAATTATCAATTTTAGTCGAGGTCGTTAATATGTTTGCTAAATAGTGTAATAATTTGCATTCTCCTAGACCTTTTTTCCTTTCCGATACTTTGGCTTTGTCATCTAAAGCACATTGCAGTTGTAATCGTCAGTCTAGATTTCGAAAATTCGAAACTGTTGTAATAAAATACGTTGATAACATTATCTAAGCGCGGTGAGTCTTCTAACTAGGCTTACAAGACAAGCAAACAAACAAAGCCACAGTAAACAGATAAGCAGAGCTTGCAAATTACACGTGAGAGTTATTATTGTTCAAAACAATGTATTACGGCACTCCATTCAACTGTTCCAAGCACTTCTTTATTTTGCTTTAAATTAATGTTCTTTGTTTCAAAATGTGAGTTCAGATTTAAAGTATTTTGAGTTGTGTTCGTTTCGTGTTGTTTTGTTTATTACGTCTTCTAGCGTAAGATTCTTCTGAGATTTAAGATGTTTAATATTTCGTATGATTTTGTTTCAAATTGTGACCTCAAAAACATAACAAAGTTATTGTATTTAAAGTTTTTCATTACCGTTCAGTTTATTAAAATATTTTATTATTTATTAGCTACAAAACCGCTCACAAAAGCTGTTTAAAACCCTTGATACAAAACTAAAATAAAACTCGATTTCTCATCACAAAGGGCTCAAACCAGAATCATATTTGCAGATCGCAGACCTTCACAAAACTAAACAATTCCTTTTAAACAAATACATTTTACAAATTTAATCAGTTCCTGTAACGATAAATTTTAAGTCAACAATCCATTCAATTTCGTATTTACGTTTTAAACAGGTAAAGTCGAGGATTTGTCGTGCTCAGTATAATGTAATTAAACGTGTTATTTAAACAATTATGTAAATGAAAACGGTGAGAATTTCTGTGGAAAGGTCGCATTATCAAGCGAGGGTACCGTAAGTGTCAAATATAAAATGTTAAAAGATGGTCTCTTTTCTTAAAGTCAGCTTTATTCTTTTGTCCTCCAAGATTGTAATTGCTGCAGTTTAGATTTTATTACACAATTTTTTAGGCAGTTTGTTTCAATTGAACGTGGGTTTCGAGATTTTTATTTTTTATTTTACAATAGGTATTACATACCACCTTCTTTTAAATTTGCTCATTAATATTATGAGAGTAAAAGTTTATGAGTATGTGAGCTTGTTACATTTCAAGTTAGATCAATATAATCACATGAAATTCGGTACGGATTTTATGGAAATTCTGTATTATTGACTTTATAACCAAATACACAACCTATTTTCTAAAATTATATTTGATAGCCAAAAGCGAGGTAAAACCGTTTAAGTACTAAACGTTGGTCTTTGTCAGTCATTAAGCCTTTAAATTCCAAAGTTGCATTTCTAATAAATATTTTACCCATTAATTTGGGTTATGGGTGCAGTATTCAACTGAAGCAGATTTACTGGAAGCCCTAACGGCCTATTTGTTAATCGGAGCAAGAAGGTAGAATATCAGTGTCTTGGAGTTAACCAAATGAGTATTTTTTAAGCGGATTAAATATGTACGAGTATATAGAATGTATGCACCGCGCTAAAGTCTGTGCTCCACGCGCCCCAAGTTCCATTCCCGAGTAGGACAAGCATTTGTGGGGTCTAAGAAAGCTTGTTCTGAGTTGGATTTCTTTACTCATGTGATTTTTACGCAACATGAAAATTCCTGCAAGCTTAAGTTGTTTTTTTTTTATGAAGAAGAGAATATTAAAATGGCGATCCTTTAACTTATTTTAAGTAGAGCCAATTTAAAACAGAATATTTTCCACAGTTAAATTTATTCACTTTGAACGAGTTTCCAATCTTTGTTTTGCAAAACTACAGAGTAGTGTTTGATATAATTACTTTTTAATTCTTCGGACACAGTTTGTACTGAAGAAGAACACTAATTAACATTTTTATGTATTTTCTTTGTGGAAGTATTGAAATGAGGATTTTGTTTGAGCCATAAAATGTTTAATGAAAAACTTAAACTTTGTGCGGAAAATGGCCAATATACTTTGACTTGGAGCAAGATGAGCAAGCAAGTAAAAGATATAGTAGATAATAGTATATAAAGAGAAATATATAAAGACATTTTCAAAGGGTTTCTGACCAAAAACCCGATACATGCAATTCAACATAGACACTTGAGTATGTAATACAGATGACATCCTACTAATATTAAAAACGTGAATGTTTGTGTGTATGGATGTATAAATGTTTGTTCCTCTTTCACGCAAAAACAGCTGAACGGATTTAGACAAAACTTTTTACACAGATAGTTTATAACCAAGATTAACACATAGGATAGTAGTAGTAGTAGGGTAGGATTTTATACCACTTTTTTGTACACTTGGTATCATTTTTGGTTTGCAACTATAGGCCTACGGGCAACAGCGAGTCCTAAAATTGTTACGGAGTCGATTTAAAAAAAAAACCTTGCCTAGCAGCACCTGAATTCGAAAAGGCAGAGCATAAAAAACAAATGAGCGCTATGAATCAACACACTGTCTTGATCTTCCAACTGGCTGGCCTAATGGCTGATTTTTTACCTTATTCCTCATTTACGTGTTTGATTTATACGTGATATCACTCAATTTTACGATTTCCGAGAAACGTTTTCTCATTGAGATTAAGGTGGAAAAATGTGGGAGTAACACACAAATGTTGAAAGGAAAAGTTAATGAAGTAATCCGATAGGCAGGCATTGAAGTTAAAAGTAATGACGTTATATAACGTTGCGAATTGCTTAAATATGAGATGTTTTTGTAAGACGAGAAGTTTGACCTGTTTCGTGAAGTTTGCTTTAGATTAGGTTTGACCTTAATCTGATAGATTTCTTTAAAGATATCGATGTCTGTCTGTCTATCATTTTTAGGACAATCCGTTAATTGGTAGTTATTTTGTTTAAGCTGAAGCTGAGTTTTGATCTAAACTAAATCTAGCTATTATTTTAAGTTTTTTTATGGCAATAACAATTTGGGCTTCATCTGACTTAAGCTGACCTTCGCATCAAATGGTGGGTATATGGACGCAGCAAAGGACCATAAAATAGATTCAATAAAAAGTGCAATGAACGTAATATTTTCAGTAGGTACGCCTTGAAAACATTACAACCCACAAATTAAAAAAAAAAACAGAGTATTTTCATGTTTATAATCACAGCTAAAGAAACAAAGAAGCATTGTCCCCCAACGTGTAAGAAGTGGGCTGCAAATGAAAGAATCTCTTTTGTTTCGGGGTCATCCGAAACAAGGTTTTTTTTCCCTAGTTTTTCTCAGTTGAAAAGAAACAGGATGAACGATGTTTCAGCTTGCCCCAGTAGGTTTCTTGTTGTAATTGCAGCGTGTAGTTTCACTTAGCTCTTGCTTGGACTGTTCTTAATATTTTTTTCAAGGAATTCTCTATTGTTTGGTATTCTCTGTGGTTGTTTGGTTCAACGTTGTGGTTATATCAAAGACCTATTTTCCATAATCTAGAAGCAGCCAGAATAAAGTTCTGTTTCAACTGATTTGAAATCAAGTTAGAATTGAAGACCTGACTCTAGCGCCAATTCGTGCAGTGGCACAACCTGGAACTACACTCGGTCGAACAAAGCTGAAAACACTGGATTGCTACTCGATCTTGGTTTGGTCTAGTAGTCATGATACAATAGTACCAAACTTTAATCAATACCGTTTCGAAATAGTTTCAAGTTCCTCAATTCCGTAAAAAAATATTCGACTCCGTTGGCAAACCGCAAGAAGAACACTCAACACAAAACCAAAATGTATTCCAGAAACAGTGACAGCACATCTTCCAAATAAACAATACATAATTAAACCAATAATAAAGTCAAACAGATCCCGTAAAGTAATTTAAAGCAGTAATTTAAGTTAAATATACAAAATAAAATGCGCTCACAAACAAACCGATTCATTACGGACGATAAAGAGCTTCGTAAAATCACGGGTCACTTCCCCTCAAACATCAATATTAAAACAGAGATTCGATCAGTGCACGGAAGGCCACGGATCAGTAAGCAAATGGAGTAATAATGTGGCAGACGCTAGCGACATCTACATTAACTTTGTGTACTAATTTTATAAACGTGAAAATTTGTTTGAATGTTTGTTACTTGTTTACGCCAAAACTACTCGACGGATTTGAATGAAATTTGATACGTAGTTGGTTTATAATCTGGATTAACGCATTTTTATCCCGATTGAATGAGCCTGGTTCATTTAATCGGGTTGAAAATTGTATAGGGCTTGATTTATAGAGGGCGGAGCCGCTAACAATAGCTAGTTATATAATATGATTACAGAAGATTTATGATGTACCTACTTCACGTAACAAATTTCATTGGATGTTTGTTTTTTTTTCGTTAACGTAAAAGTAATCGTGTTTTAATGTTTTGTAAATATGTATTATGACACTCCATTGATGTATGAATCTGTGTCGGAAATCAAAACATTTCAGAACTACATATCGTTCATCCATAACTTTGATATTAAATACCAATTATAATGACCGTAAATTTAACGAATTGTTCAAATTACCATTGACGAGTTAGAAATGTTATTCGCTGAAACGCTAAAATAGAACATTCAAATATTCTTGGCCAATGACCTCGGCAGCTTATATGGTAAAACGAGTTGTGCGTAGAGCCAGAAGTGGCAGGTTCGAGTCCTTTCTGAGGTTTAAAATTTTTCATTTGATTGTTTTTTTCTAATTTTTAATTTTAAAATACATATACATTAAAGCAATAGTTATTTTTTTAACTCTTGTGCTTTACTTAAAACATATCGTATCTTCTTAAATGATTTAAAATGTTTGAATAGAACCAGCGACGTTAACTGTTAGGTCCTCTTAATTGTCAGACCTTAAAAAACTTGAATATTATCTTTAATGATAAAATATGTATAATCAAATTTCAATATAAGCACTTCAAAACTAGATCGATTAATTAATATTGAAAATGTTTGGCGTATTTCCTCATTTATTTATAAAACCAGTGACCCAATTTCAGCTGCAGCTAACCTCCTCAAATTTAATATACCATTCTCTTGTGTGTACATACGATAACAAAAGAAATATGTGAAAATAATCCTTAATATCCGAACTTACACAGCCTAAATGAGCAATTGGAGGGGATTTACAAATTGCTGAACATACAAATCCATACAGATTCATACATCCGCAATTCATTCGAAATGTTTAATCACGAAAAAATGATTTTATAAAAGACCGTCGGGACAGACACACAATAAGTGCTTAATGGAAGAGGATTATAGGCTTTCATCACGTTATTTCGAAAAACGACACTTGAATAATATACGGACGAACCCGAATACAGCCATTTAGATTGTGGTTTTGATAAAATGCTGAATTGAAACGCCCTGTATGTGAATGATGATGGAGGGTTTACAGAAGTTTTCGTTCGAATTTCTAAACGATTTATCGCGAATAGTGTTAATTCAATAGTAAATAAATACAGTTTATATTAATAATAAAGGTAACATTACAATTATTTGAATGTCTAAAGTTGTATTTATTTATAATGTGAGTTTGATGCCTATCGCTATTTCTTAAAGTTATATTATTGACGGTATGGAACGGAGATGGCTCTACGCTGTGTATATCACTGTAATGCTTCCAAACATAATAATATTAACTACTTTAAGACGTGTTAATGGACCCTTTGAATGTTGGTCAAAATATTTTTTGAGTCAAACTAAAATCATATTGCCAAAGTTGATTTTCAAAATATTGTCAACAATTGAGGGTTTTTTAAAGAAAATGCTTGGATATAAACGAAATTTCTTAAAGTTTCTTATTTAAGTAGACATGCAGAGTCACTAAAGCCTTACTACCAAAACAAAAAAAAAACATCAATGTATAAAGCTCCTATAAAAACAGATAAGGCATATCTAACCAAGAACAACATTCAGAATACATAATCATAAAAACAAAAGACTCGATATTACTTTATCTATCTTTGAACATCCAAATCTTATTACAATTAGTACATCCGGGTACAGTCAGCAACAGAGGGTCTTCCACCGAGTGTTAAAGTAATGTTATTATGATGTCGAAGCCTGACAGCGCAACACACCGTAGAACGACATCTCTCTTCCCAACCTGCATTTTATTAAACCATTTCCGCACCAAGGTGTGTCATTTTTGTGTCGCGGGAGGTTTGACTAACTTTTGACTTATGACAATCGTGGATTACACAAACGCTTGTTTACACTAAGATCAAACATATTGAACTTGGGAAAAATATCGTCAGAAAACCTAAATTCTAAATATTGGAATCTGAAATCGCCAACCCTCAGTAAGCTACCATGGCAGTTCATGCTCAAACCTTCCCTATATGGCCTTTGCCCAGCTGTAGAACATTTCTAGACTGGTATTTTAATTTAATTATTATCTAGGAATTGTAGTTTCGTATATTTTATTAACTCTTTGTATCAGACCGGTGTCATCCATGTGATAGCAAAACAGCAACTCTACAAAATTCAGTTGTTTTGATAATCTTTCCTTGTTCAGTGTTCTGTTGGTGACCGTACCAAAAGACCAGCTACTTTATACTTTTCGCTGACAGATCTAATTTGCAATTCAATAGGATAGGTCGTTACTCGCATTTATGGAATCGTTAGATATTTTTGTTCTATTTACCCGGTACTGTTCACGTTTCACGTGGCAAATAACAAAATTCTTTGCTTTCTCGGTTTTCTTGATAAGGAATGCTGTATTAGAAATGATTGTTATTATATATTTATTATACAGGGTGTCTGCAGAAGTAGTGATTACCGGTTTCCTAGAGGGACAATTAGAGATATCCGAATCGCTCTCATGTATACTTTATCGGTGTTTTTAAGCAATTTTCGATCTCTATGAGCTTTGTCATTTTAAACATTGATTAAAGTGGAAAATCATCTGTAGGAAGTTTTCATATTTGCTTTGTTGCTACATCACACCTTTAAAAGACAAATTATCGAACGTCGATGTTTACCTAAGCTTAAATGTTGTTATAATAAGCGATTTACAAAGAAAATTCTACAATATTTCTGTTTCATTAAGGACTTATCGTTTTCTTTGTTAAACAATAGAATAATAGAAAACAGCAAACAGTTTTCAATAGATAATTTAGTGCTGGGAGATATTGTTTACGTATTTCATTTCGCTAATAGAATTTTCTTTGTGAAACATCCAGAACAACGGATGGACGGACGGAACAACTTGAAGGTAAAATAAAAAAATACGCTTTTTTTTTAATTAACACTAAAATGAGTTGACGCATAGATTACTATACTGATAATATTAATTGATTATTTTGAAATAAAAAAAAACTTCATTCGACATGATTAGGTTACTAATTTGGGTTTCAATAGTACTAGTGACGAGTTGTTATTGTTTTATATTTAATTATTTTCTAGTGGTTTCAGTAAAATTCACTGAAACTACCAGTCTTGGTAGCCGGACGTCAAACAATAAATGTGTGGGCATAAAACAATAAATGCTTCCGCACTTTTAGATTCAAGGTTCATCATAAATACGTACCAATAACCAAATATGTTATAGTTTCCTTTTACCTTCACTCATCTAAATGCCTACCCATACAATTGTAACCTACATATTTCTCCGTTGTCATATCAAATCTTACTTCATTCTGAAATACCACTGCTCAATACTTAAAAATTAAAAAATAAACTCAAAAGAAAAAGTATTCAAATAAAAAAAGAAAAGCAGTGTAACAGAATTCTATTTACAAAGTTCAAAAATAGTTCAAGTCATTATGCTATGAGTGTCATCTGGGGGTCTACTACCAACACTTGAAGAAAGACTTCACTATTTTAGAAAAGAAACACCGCTCTAAATCCCAGAAGTGACAGACTAGTATCTAGTATTGCCGTTGGATTGAATTCTAAAGGTGGTAGGTTCGAATTCTACCACCAATGTAATTTTGAGTTAATTTGCGTATGAAAAGGTAATTATCATAACTTGAAAATGAGAAAATAAATGGAAAAAGAAAGAGGATTTTTTTTTCTTTCTTCTTAAAATCAATGGAATGGTACACTTAAGGATTTTTCAAGGGTTTGTGAAGATCAGACGCTTACCGACGGAATTAAACTCTATATCCAAGTTGTATGTCAACCATACGATAAGAAGGCGAACTTTCTATCATTTGAAGAGTTGATAGTAGGCCCCCTGACAAAAGTTTTTCAGTTTGACGCTTCGAGTTGCGAGCTGCATAAGTTCGAGCACCATCTGCAAAGGCTTCTTCCCAAGTAATTATACGTATTTTGAGTAACACACTGCCTTTGTCCCCTAGTCATATTCTAGGCTTTCATAAGAGGTATTGAGATAGCCGTTTATTAAACATCTATGTGGCTTATATTGTAAGTGGTCAATTGCGAGAGTCTTCAGTTGCAGGGAGATTTTTAGAATAAAGGGGAATATTAATTATGTGGATATGACTTGTTTTTAAATGTGAAACATTAAATTTGACACCTTTAAATGAGATAATTTTCTGAACTAGAATTCCTTGCTCTTCACGTAAACGTAAAAAACTGAATGAAAATTTGGACGAGAAATAAAATGAAAAACTAGAATGAATTGAAAACAAACACAGTACCTATTCTTTAAATCACGAATAAAGTAAAAATGAGTAACTGATATTTTAATTTACTACACGTAAAACTTCTAGAATTCTAAATTGTGCCAAATAATAACAACAAATTGCAATGAAATATGAATCGTCGTCTCTCTTCCACACGTGCCACCTGCTTTTCAACCTCCAAGTTTTTATAAAACCAGCAACATCGATATTTTTCTAATAAATATTTATGACGCGATCAAATAAGAACAGACAATAAACATATATTGTTTTCCTTGATTACCACATAAGTAGATAACTCTGTGTTAAGAATGTTCTAAGCCTGCATAAAAAGGTTTTACGATCACTTGACTTTCTACGGATTCATGTAAAATAATATTATGATATTTTGTAGGAGAGATTTTATTTTCCGTGAATTTGATTTGTAGACTTGTTGTTTCTGCTCTCGTGTGTGTTTGGTCTTCATATTATAATGTCATGTTACAGTAATATGAAACGTCACATAAACTTCTATTTAAATACACATTTTTGAAATTTATTTATTGGACCGACCAGACCGTTACAGTTGTTAACACGTTTTCTCAATTACGTACAGATGACTAAAGTTCAAACGTGTGTTAAGAATAAATCAAAATTAAATAAAGAACGATGAATGATCGAGAATGTTTGACTAAAACTTCTGAGCTTGATTCAAACTTGTTTGATGGTTTGAAGGCAGGAATTTGATGGAATTTTATATTTCTTTTGTGACAAATATTTCACAGTTTCGATGGACAATCCAGTTTTGAACAGTCCCAAAATCACAAAAAATTCGCGAAAATGATTCTTGTTCGCGACGGCCTTTCAGATTTAAAAATCTCGACAAAACCCCAAAATTAGAAACAAATGAAAAACGCTATAAGAATGACATTAAATAAACGTTGCTTCCTGATAGAGGCAACAATTTATTGGGTACATTATCGGGGCAATACTTGAATTTGCCACGATTCGACCAAGCAGCCCCAAGAGAATTTCGGGACAATTGCCGATCTACGTCGCAGATAACCGAAACACAAATGGACCATATCACATGGTTCCCTTTGTTCTTACGAAGGTGAACGCTGAATCAGCAGTCGATAAGTTAATGTCAGTTGGGATGCTGATGCAGTAATGAGGGATGTTGTAAAATATGATTTGGTTGAATTGTACTGATTTTTTTGGGAAACTGTCACAATTTTTTGCCAAATGTGTTAGATTGAATAATTCTGTACTATTCTTGCAACGCTTACATTTAGCAGCCGCTATAGGTATATTTCTGCTATCGCAATAAGCTTTTTTTTTTCAGCCATTACTTTCCCACTGCAGGGCAAAGGCCTCCCTTAGATTCTTCCACTCTGTCCGGTCTATTGCTTTTTCCATCCACTGTTTGTGGTACGCATCCAGTTCGTCGCGCCATCTCATCTCGAGGCCGTCCTCGTCGCCGTTTTATGTTTGATGGGACCCAGAGGGTACAGACTATAAGCTTAACCATTTTTAATTTAACAGTGATAAAAGATATAAAATCATGTTTGTGAAATTTTAAATTAGGTACATAATATGTATGAATCTGTTTTTTTCTTCCTAATTTTCAGCGTTCAGAAAAGTTACATTACTCTAAGTGCAGCAAATCTGTTTAAAAAATATAATTCGATTTTAAGAATTCTATCCATGACACCAGGCTAATACGATGTCAAATCATCTAGGCCCTATACAATATGCCCTAAGTATTATTACAAAACCCTCAAACGAAACACAACAAATGAATCTCAATTGAATACATTCTAAAATTAAAAGGAGAGTCTATTCGCATAAAAACTCTACAACACGGATAAACATATTCCCAGTAGATAATATATTCTCTTTTCTTTGCCATTTCTGGTTCCCGCAATACATTACACCTTTAGACGACGTATCACCAACTTTACCCATATTTTATAAGTTTTCGAGTTTCTTCCAATATAACTTACTAAGGGAAAGTATATTTCCCGACGCTATGCTTTTTTTTGTATAGGTTTTTATGTTATTGTCGTTTTTTACGTATGTTTTGTGGTTGTATTTCGTTGGTTGCTAGTTTGAATGCTTTTTTGTTGTTTTTGATATGAGAGCTATTTAAATGGCAAATTATGTTGGTCATCCTTGTTGTCTGCCTCTACGGAGCAAAGTAAATCGTTTTGGTTTTATATTACTTCTACAATACATTTTTTTTTAGTTATCTCTATCAGTTCATTAATTCAATTCAAAAGCTTTCCAGTCTCGATAGTCTATCACTTCTTCAAGTAATACTGTTTTCAATGTGAATGACGTTATTTCTGCCGTATTTTGAATATTATATTACATTATAGTATTATAAACTGTATCTCATAGGACCCAAAATACTATAATGACAATCAATACCACGCACACTCCGGGTTCGCGCTTTTAGATTCCAATATTAAGAATCCAAATTCCTCATGATATTTTCCATCACCGTTTGTCAATGGAGTCTTTGAACAATAAAGAAAGTACCCAACTCTTTCAACAAGTCACACTAGTGTTTCGCCTGTGTTGGAATCGCACCTGTACCTCTTGTATACAAATCCATCCATGGAAATACGAAGCATACGTCAATACTATCTTATAATTAACTGGTGCTGCAGTTATACTTGCTCATGTTACCTCGTGTAGCTTCCAACTAAGAAACTCAAGCCAAAGCATAACAATCCATATGATTCTCTATCAATAATTGGAAACGGTAGAATGCAGTACAAATATTTATCGAAACCATTTTATTTAGCTTGTATTGTTAAAGACTACTAGGATATCTGCTGTATTGATTTTGTGTTATTTCTTGAAATAGAGTTTCCTTTAATAGTGGAAATCAGTTGAATTATAAACACAAGTTTAGGATTTAAAAACAAAATAAGACGTCTTTCTCGCAGTATAGTATAACATTTTGTAAAAATTAAAACTGTTTCATGGTACACAGGTGCAATTAAACTACTCACTCAAATATAATGAAATAATTAATATGAATAAATATACATTCACTTAACACATGATCAAAACAAAAGACTACATAGTTTACTTTCTATTAACAAAACCAAAAGAAAACATTATTCGAAAAACTCGTGTCAATATTTTCACAATCGTCATTCCTTTTCATTCGAAACGTAGCTTCCAAATATACACCCATATCAACCACAACATTTTAAAATAATATCCAAGAAAATATAAGAGAGGGAAGCCGCTCTACGTGTATATTGCCATCTTGCGTCCACAGTCTCCTGCTATCTCAAAGCTTTCGCAAGTCAATCACAGTAGAAATTATTCGACGTGGCTATTATATTCGTGAATCTATTTCTTGAGGAAATCTGTAGGAGGAGCACGTACTGGTACGACGAGGACTCAGGTCAATTTCCTTTAAAGCTCTGTTCACATAAAGTAGGTTTTTTAGTTTCTTTTTCATTACATTATACCGGTTATCGCTGGGTTGGCAGAATATACTTATGTTGAAAAAATCTTTTGTAACATTTGAAAAACCATGTTCAACAAATGTAATTTAAATACGTGTAATCTAACGCTCTTAGTTACACCTAACTAAGTAACGAACTAGTTCGGAGAAAATTAATTAAAATTGATGATAAAAACTTTATAAGTCACTTAAATTGAAACTCTACTTATACTGAATCCAAAAGCCAACATCTGTTTTTTCTTTTCTAAAATAACGAACCTCTTGAACCCGTTTTCTTAAACAACACCTAACAAAGCAAAGACAACAAGCAAAATCCACATTTCTCCTCAAATTCGCAATTGTGACCTCAGCCTTAGAAACTGAGAGTTGAGACAGCGAAGCGATTACTCCGAAGTGAATGTGTGTCAACAGTCGGAAAAGCTTCGACAAAGACATGGCAAAGGACTCATCAGCAAACCAATTTAGTTTCATCCTTTTGATTTACTGAACATCAAAGTTTTTCCTAAGTTTTCCTTATTTTTGGCCGCGACTACTGAGACGTGTAATGTGGATTGTATTCGTTACTGGAAACGTAATAATAGAACATGGAATAGTTAGTTTTTTTGTTAATACAGCCGTTTTCGGTCAGAAAAAGACAGTCTCAAAAATTGCCTTCTTTACGTTGAAGTCATATTATTATTTGATGAAGATTTGACATTAATTTTATTTGAATTATGTTATAAGAGCCTATTCCAATGAAACGGAAATTTAAATCGTTCAAAATAATGAAAAAATTGTGGACATACGAAAACACTTTCTTATTACACTATCTACGAGTACTACCACACACTACTAACAAAACGTTGTTATATGAAAGAAAACAATTTTAAAAAGAACTTCTAATCGCGGAAATTATAAATTAGACCGGCGAACGAGGGCAGTGGGCGCAAAGCATATTCTGAATAAACCAGATCTTTGCAATTTGCGGACAAAAAGTGTTCAACGCGACTCGAATATAAAGCGGGCCGTTTTTAATTATTTCCCTGGCCATTTTTATACGTAATTATTTATGTGTTGTCTGCCCAGAAAAAATGTAGGTAATTTTAATGTATTTTTTATTTCAATACTCTGTAAACGTTGAGTGGCGATAAACAAATAACTGTTGAAAAGCAGTCTTTAAAAACGTGTTAATTTCAAAACTAACAACTAAATGCCATTAAAAAAATGAATACAGAAAAGTAAAATTTTAGTTTTAAAACAATTTAAATTGAGCAATTTAACTGAAAACAAAGCGAACGTATTACAAAATGTTTATTATACCAACTCAAATCCGTGAATACTGAGCTTTTGCATAAAACAAAACACAAACAAACTAAAGCCTTTTTAGGCTACATTTTCTGCTATTATGACGTCGAAAGCAAGGCAAATTGGCCATTTTAAAGTACTGTATAACCGACCATAATTATAGTTTGAACTTTAACCCTCCATAATTTCTTGTTAGCACCGTGCAGATTATTTCCTGATATAGAAAATTACAGGAAAATCTTGCTTTAGTGGAAAATCCTTAATTGTAGTGTACGTTTAATGTAGTAATCATTTGTGATTAGCAATTAGTGATACTTGTTCGCACGTTGTTAACACACACACTATTAAACTGTGGAAATTGTGTTAAATGGTGTAGAGTTCGTTTTTGGAAACGTTTTGTACTATTTTCCTTTAGAATTTTAAATTTAAAAACCACAACAGTGAGCAAAATACGCAAGCTACACTCTCCCTTTTTCATAATACGTCCGTTTCGTAATAAGATATTTTTTTAAGAAACAAAAGCAACAGCCCTCAAATATAAACTACTGGGAATAACTTAATGACAAAATGACACCTATTTTATGTTAAAAGACAAGAAAAACAACAAAATCAGTTCATGCTATCCGAAGTTCTGACGTAACAAACCTTTATTTTAAAGTTGCTTCAAAAACAATATCTTGATAAGTGCTCATTGGTCAAAAAATACAAGTGTTTGTTACATAAGTCTAATCCCGTCAACATAAATCAAGCTTCAAAACGGCTTTGTACTAGAATAAACAAAAAGTCGCACAAGCCCTCTTGAGTCCAAACACTACTAGAACATTTTCGTGTTCTATAAAACAATATGGTGTGAGCAATCTCACATAATCCCATTTACGATACTGAAACTGTGATTCCTGTACCTATACAAACAACTCTTACATCTAGACTTTTAACAGTGTGGGAAAGAGACAACGCGCTACAGGATGTAGAGCGACATCTTGCTCTACAATCCCGAAGTTTTCCTCTAAAAAGCTTTTAGTACAGGTCCTGAGAACTACACTCTGCAGAACAGTCATAAGTTCCTGTTACTGTTAAGTGTATATTTTATCGGAGTGTCCATCTTGGATATATAAAGACGCCATGTTGCAATTTTCGCGAGATCCTGACTGACCAATAATGTATGAACGTTATGCTACGTCTTTCTACTACGCTTGCGACTGCACTAGATATAGGAACTTTATGTTTTCTTGCTTGAAAAGATGAAATTACATTTCTTTGATGATATTGTTTTATTTCCTTCGGTGTAATATTCTTGTCACATTTTGTATAAACTTTGTAAAATTTTAGTTTCATTAAACATTAAGATAAATATTGATTTTTTGTTATCATCAATTAAAATTTATTTTCAAAGCTTTCAGTAATCAATCAGTTATATACTTCTAAAAAAAATTGAATCATGTTATTATCCGGTTAGTGTTTATGTCTGAATTCATGGTTGTAATAGTTTTAAGCAATTATATTTGTATGCCAAGTGAGGCGAAACATAGTCAGACTTTTTTTATTTACTAAGAGCTTTTATATGTGTTACCTATGTTTAAATAAATAAATTTATTCTATTCTATTCTTATTGAGATATTGATAAAAAAAAAACATTTTAAAAATTCTATCGATCATTAAAATTTATAATATTCTAAATTGCTTTAACGTACCTACTATATTTTTTAGAACTTTAATTACTCGTAAAGTATAACAAGGATCCTTGAAATTTCCCTATTGTACTTTGTTTAAGATGAACTAAGGGTTTAAGGGGTTCTTAAGGGGTCTATTTGACGAAACTATATAGACATTAAGAATAATGCTGTCGTCGAATTAGCTAATCCTATTTCATTTTTTTCATTTATTTTTTACTAATGCCTATTAAAATTCAATGAAGAATAAATTTTGTTGAAAAATAAATTTTTAAACAAAATTATTTTATTTCGACTTTTGCGTTAGCCAAAGTTTCATTTTTGATATTTAAACTACAATTAAATTAACAACTATATTCGTTCTCTTTCAAATAACAATATTTCAAACAAGTGCAAAATTCATACGTATATTGTTTCAAGTTAAAATATTTTAGAAATATAAAATATTTTAGAAATAAAATTCAACTCAGACGTTTTACAGAAACCAACTGCAACACACACGTTCAAATCTTATAACGAGAAAACAATAAGTTTTTAATTTTCGAACAATGTGACGTCACGTTCCCGAAACCTGTGCCCGCATCGTGTGTTGGAAAAGAGAAAATCACTTTGCAATGAAGTTAGATGCGCGCAAATAGCACCACTGAACCGTAAAATTAGTTCAGAGTTTCCTTAGACGAACCGTATGAAATGTAAACTCCGTTGGCTTTTTGCATTTTCGAATAATTTTAAATTAGATTCGGATTTTTAAGTCTCGTGACCCACGTTTTAACATTCACGTATTCTATTTGTTATTGACTTTTAATGTAGATTTAGGTTTAAATTTTGCGGACACGAATAGGTTTAATGTAATTGCCCACGTTGACCACAGTGAGGGAAAATGAAAGATGTTCAATCCTAGTTTTAAATATAAGTTTTTTTCTAGAAATACACAGGGAAAAAGTACGAAACCTGCCCTGAAGACAGTAACGATATTTGCAAAGCAGTGGACAGAGATCGGCGAAGGAAAGCTGAAGATCGAGCTCAGTGGAGTATCACGGGAGAGGCCTATATCCAGCAGTGGGCTGAGACGGGCTGATGATTGTGATGAGTCTGTGAGCGTCATGATAATGATGAGTCTGTTTCTCCCATAACTGCTAGTGTCTGCTAATTGTGATAAAGTCATGATAAGCGCTCCCAACAAGCTTCCTTTAGTCATAGTCAATACTGCGTCACAGAGTATTTCTGGAAGTACGTCGAAAAATAAATTTTATAGACAAGTTACAAGCGCTAGATGGATTACATCGTTCCAACGTGTAACTTCTAGTCAATCACGACACAGGTACGAAAATAATGTTAAACATATTTGATTTTTTCTACTCGTGTTCTTTCCTTGTGCTCTGTAAAATAATCAAAGCTACCAAATAAATAAAATCTCGAAACAACGATTCGAACAAAACAAAAGACTAAGCTATATCGTAAAAACGATATTTTTCAGAAGAAAAATTATGTGAAGGTCTGATGTGACAGGAATACTGGGACTATTACTCAAGGTGTCATCTCGTTTCGGCTAAGGAAACGGGAATGACGCTTGTTTTCCTCCTCCTTCGAAGATTTGGTACAAGTTATAAGCAGGTATATTAATAAGTTGGGATACAAACAGTGAGCATTCCACATATTTTTCTTTAATTCTGAGACACATTTTATGAAAAAAACTGCTTTCTTCAAAATCGACTACATGGTTCCTATCCAAGTATTGATCATTGAATAACCTCTTGCAACGTTCTTTGGGATAGATACATCTGTGAAACAAGGTGGTATGCGTGCTTGTTTGCAGATTGATCTTTTGTGATCTAGATATCTCCATAGCAAGAGGGGGACATTAGCGGGAAAAATCTCATTGCAAAATCATCCATTTCACTTTAATATTTTGGTAATTATTCCTGTTAATCTATAAGTATTTGCATAATAACGAAGAATTCTCAAAACCATCTTCAATAGTTCTCAAGGGAACATTATCTAAATTTCCAGTACTACCTTCAATCGAGTACTCAAATCTTCGTATCACGTAACGCCATTAACTTGAGCCATAACGATACCGTCAAAAATGTAAGTACCTTTAGAGTTGTTACTTCGATGGTACAAATTAACTGACGGAAATTTTATGACTAGAACATTTTTACGATTACACTTTGGTACTTTTGTACAAGTTTTATGAATGGTTTAGTGTTACATTTTCTTTACAATATTTTAATACATGTTTTTATGACAGTTTATACATAACTTATGTTGTTGTAGTTTGATCATTATTCAAAAGATGGCGTTATGACTGTGACGTCACCTTTCTGTATCGCGGTGTTAAGATTTTCGAGCAAAGAATGACACCGCGGCTACGTTTCATTAAATTTGTCTTCTCTGGATCCTAGTGTTTTATTTATCACAAGTGACATTAGGGACGTATACAAATTTACATGGTCCTTCGAGCCGGATAAAGTGAACTAGAAGTGAGTGATCAGTGCCGAAGTGTTTGAAGTGAATCTCGGTGTGGAGACCAGGGTGGATCGCCGTGAAGCGCCGCTCACCCAAGCTAGTGTGCAAGAGTGGAGTAGGCAGTGGTGACCAGTGGTGTGCAGCCGGGGAGTGTGGATCAGCAGCCGGCGCAGGGTGGCCTGAACTGGACAGGGCCAGTGGAGCGGAGTTGGCGCAGGGTTGCTGGACGTCATCAGCACCAGCAGAGGAGGTGAAACCTGTGCGATAGCGCAGCAGGCAGCCCGTTCTTGGGGCAACGCAGTCATCACGGAGTTGGAGTCAGCGCTAGTGCCAGTGTGGTTTGTTAAAGACTAAGTCGTGAGTACTATCTATTTGCTAATGTGCAAGTTTCAAGATAGAAGAAAGTAGTCTTCTAAAATTATTGGACTTAATAATTTTTTCAGTATCGTGGATATCTTTAGTATAAATTCTAGGATATTACTATTTGTGTGCTGATTGATATTTGTGTCTGTTATTATTAGTGGAAATTTGTCTTTGGTGGTTATTTTATCTTAGTCGAAATTTTAACATTGAATTATTTCAATTATTTGTTGTTTGAACATTCAAAGTCATGGAGGCTATGTATAAATTGCAAAATGATAAAAGGGTTCTTATAGAAAAAGCTCAGATAAACTTTAAAAAGGCGCCTAAAGATCGAATAACCAAAATATATGTTGAAACTAGATTAGAATCACTTGAAGCTTTGTGGAAGGAATTTTCATCAACTCATAATAACATAGTGCAGAATGCTTCAGATGTTCAGCGAAAATCTGATAAATATTTTGTAGATGATATTTATGATATTACCGAAGAACTGTACATTTTCCACAAAATTCAATTGAAAGAGGTTTTAAATAAATTTGGTTATTATAGTTCAGATCCGAAGTCAAAGACAAATGACCACTCAACATCTAACAGTGTTAAGTTACCAAAAATATGCATTCCAAAGTTTTCTGGTAACTATGCGGAGTGGACAACATTTAAAGATTTATTCACATCGTTAGTACACAAAAATGATACTTTAGAAGATGTTCAAAAAATGCATTATTTAAAAGGTTTATTGTCGGGAGAAGCAGAACAACTTGTCAGGCATATTGCAGTCACTTCAGACAATTATAAAGAATGTTGGTCGTTGCTTCACAGTAGATATAATAATAAGCGATTTCTCTCCAATTGCTTGTTAAAGCGCTTATTAAGTCAGGCTAATATAATAGAGTCCTCAAATAGCATTAAGGGTTTACTAGACACAACTATGGAATGTCTGAATGGTCTGAAAAATCTAGGAATTGACATCAGTACGTGGGACATCATAATCATTCACATTATTAGCTCAAAGTTAGATTTTGAATCTCGAAAACAGTGGGAAACTAAATTGAGTTCTAAGGATGAGTTACCCGTACTTTTGGAATTCAAAGATTTTTTGGAAGCCAGATTCCGGGCCCTCGAGTTTTTGAATGCCGGGACAAACAAACCTACTGCTAGTGTTATTAAGAAAGCAACAACGCACCATGTCATTAGTACTGATAATAAACCTAACGAAGTGACTTGTCCATTCTGCGAGGAAGGTCACAAAATTGCACATTGCAAAAAGTTTGCAAAGGAGAGTTATGAAGCTCGTCATAACTTTGTACAAACCAGGCGTTTATGCTTCAATTGTTTAAACTCCAACCACTCTATTAAGTTTTGTCGTCATAATGGCTCATGTCGTATATGTAAGCGAAGACATCACTCACTACTACATCCTCAGTCGGTCTCAAACTCAGCTGTCCCTAATGAAAACTCCCACATAGCAACTGAAGTTAAATCAGCGGTATCCAGAGTTCAGGCATCGTTTTCAGAAGATGAATCGTCACCCTCTAATTTAGTATCATATTTTTCAAAAGGGTCTTTACCTAAACAAGTTTTGTTAGCTACTGCTCTTGTCGAAGCACAGACAAGAAGTGGCTCTACTCAACTGCTGAGAGTGCTATTAGATCAAGGATCTCAGGCATCATTCATAGCAGAATCAGCAGTGCAGCTTCTAGGACTAAAAAAGACTCCAGTGAAGACGGTAATATCAGGAATAGGCGGCGAGAAGAGCGCGTTTGCCTCTAAGTATGCAGTCACAGTGACTATTCACTCACGCCTAGACCCTAGTTTTAGTATCCAAGTGCATGCTTTTGTTTTAGGCAGCATAACATCGATTTTACCATCTAAAAAATTAGAGGTGTTCAGTTGGCCGGAGCTGACACAGATTACATTAGCGGATCCAGATTTTCACACACCAAGTAAGATAGACATCTTACTAGGTGCTGAAATATATGGCCAAGTTCTGAGAGATGGTTTAATTAAGAGTTCCCCAAACGCACCTATCGCTCAGAATACTGTACTTGGTTGGATCCTCTCTGGACAAATCTCAACAAGTGATGACCCTATACATTGTCATTATGTCATTCACAGCAACTCAGATCAGGCTGATGACAACGCACTTTTGCGACAGTTTTGGGAAATAGAGTCTGTCATACCTGATCAGAAAATACTTTCTGATGAGGAGCAACGTTGTGAGAACATTTTTGCTCAAACTACTCACCGTGATAAAGAGGGTCGGTATGTAGTTAATCTTCCCTTCCGCGATCAAGATCCGCAATGTCAATACGGAAGTTCCAGAGATCTCGCAATAAGAAGATTCCATCTGCTTGAAAATAAGTTCAAGAGAAATCCAGAAGTCAAAGCTCGATATTCTGAAGTCTTTCAAGAGTACATCGACCTTGGTCACATGGAGCCTGTACCTAGTGATGAGCTTAACAATATTTCAGCTGTTTATTTACCGCATCACGCCGTGGTACGTGAAGACAAAACAACAACCAAGGTTCGAATAGTGTTCGACGCTTCAATGAAAGGTCTAAATGGAGTGTCACTTAACGATGACCTCATGGTAGGCCCAAGGTTACAACCGCCGTTACGTCATATCATTATGAGATGGAGAATGCATCCCATAAGTCTCTGTGCTGACATTGTAAAAATGTACAGACAGGTGAAGGTCTCTTCTGAACATGCGGAATTTCAGAGAGTAGTGTGGCGTGATGATCCGGAATCTGTAATAAAGGAATATAAATTAGTAAGAGTTACCTTTGGTACAGCAGCAGCTCCTTACCTTGCAGTGAAATCATTGCAACAAGTAGCAATCGACGAAGGTGGAAGTTACCCTGACGTATCTGAAATTATAAAAAATGACTTTTACGTCGATGATTTAATGACAGGTTGTCAGACAGTTGATCAAGGATTACATCTACATGAAAGATTAACAGAAGTACTCACCAAAGGTCAATTTCCACTACAGAAATGGGTAAGCAGTTGCAATGAATTGAACGAGAGAATTCAAGGTCATGCTGAAAGGACAAAGCAGAAGGAAGAGCAGGAAAGGGATATCAAGCTGGATTCAGTGGTGAAAATTTTAGGAATTTCATGGGATCGTCAGAGTGATGAATGTAAATATTCAGTGCAACTTCCTCCACAGCAGTTTCCAGTTACCAAAAGAAGAGTAATCTCCGACATCGCCCGGCTATTTGATCCTCTTGGATGGGTCGCACCCTGCATCATTATCTCGAAGATCTTCATCCAAAAGCTCTGGCTTTCTGGTCTAGACTGGGATGCAGAATTAACTCCAGATCTTCTTAGCGAATGGGAAACTTACCGTGCAAGCCTTGTAGAGACGAATAAGATCAGCATTCCGAGATGGATTAATACGAAAGCCGACGACTCATTGATGGAGTTACATGGATTTTGCGACGCGTCAATTGCCGCTTATGCTGCTGTAGTGTATGTCAGAACCATTGATGCCGAAGGAAAAATTCATGTTAATTTAATTACTGCTCGAACTAAAGTTGCACCGGTTAAGCAGCAGTCAGTTCCGCGTTTGGAGTTAATGGGAGCAGTCTTACTCTCTGAACTTATTATTGAAGTCGCTAGGGTGATGAAGATATCACCTCCTCATATACACGCTTGGACTGATTCATCAATCGTGTTAGCATGGCTCAGTAAACATCCAAGTCATTGGACTACTTTCGTTGGAAACCGAGTCTCCACGATTCTTTCTCGCATTGACAACTCACATTGGGCGCATGTCCAATCAACGCATAATCCTGCAGATCTTGCATCCAGAGGTTTGACACCACAGGAACTTGCATGTAGCTCACTGTGGAGTCAAGGACCACCGTGGCTTCATGAAGAGACAATTGAATACTCAAGACCAAAGTCAATTGTCACTAACACGGAGAAACGAACAATCAAGGTGCACGTCGCGACTGAAACTCAACAGGAAGTTCCTGTATGGACAAAGTATTCCACTCTCCAAAGGTTAGTGCGGGTGATTGCATATTGTAGAAGAGTCTTGAGATGGAAGGATCAAGGTGGCCAAAGACATGACAAGTATTTAACTCCTGAAGAAATACAAGACGCAACAAAAACATGTATAAGACATGTTCAGAGGCAAGAGTTTGATGAAGAAATGAAGGATATTAGAATGAAAGGAAGCGTGAAACCTAAAAGCAAACTGAGATGTCTCTGTCCAGTTATTGATGATGAAGGTATTCTTCGTGTTAAAGGACGTATTCAAAATGCCAATTTGGATGAGGCTGTCAAACACCCCATCATCTTGCCATCTAACAGACATTTCACCGATTTAATCATTGATGAAGCCCATAAAATGACTTTGCATGGAGGACCAACACTAATGCTGAGTCATTTGCGTACAAAGTATTGGATATTGTCAGCCAAGAATAAGGTTAAGGCTTATGTCCGCAAATGTGTTAAGTGTAAGCGGTACGCGGCATCTACTCAAACCCCGTTTATGGGTCAATTGCCGAAAAGTCGAGTCACTCCCGCTAGACCGTTCTACCATACAGGTGTAGATTTTGCTGGCCCCATCAACCTTAGAACATCAAAGGGTCGAGGTCACCAATCGCACAAGGGTTACATTTGCGTATTTGTATGCATGGCAACCAAGGCCATTCATTTAGAAGTCATTAGTGACTTGACAGCACACGGCTTCATAGCCGGCTTCAAACGATTTGTGGCTCGTCGCGGTTTTGTCGCAGACATTTGGAGCGACAACGGTACGAATTTCGTTGGTGCTTCCCGGGAGCTTAGACATTTAGTTGCAGCGGAGAAGTCGTCCGTAGCTGCAGAAATTAGAGAGTGGTTGGGCAATAACAGCACCTCCTGGCACTTTATTCCACCTCATTCCCCGAATTTTGGTGGTTTGTGGGAAGCCGGTGTGAAGTCAACGAAGTTCCACCTTAAACGCGTGATAGGTAATTCAACACTTACTTACGAAGAAATGTCTACACTGTTGTCTCAAGTAGAAGCTTGCCTCAATTCCAGGCCGTTATCAATGTTGTCTGACAATTCCTCAGATCCTACGCCTTTAACACCTGGTCATTTTCTGATTGGTGAGCCTCTGATAGCGGTTCCTGAACGGAATTATGAACACTCAAACATTAGTAACCTGAGACGTTGGCAGGTTACTCAACGCATGTTGCAAGATTTTTGGAGACGGTGGTCTGCTGAGTACTTGGTTCAGTTGTTACAGCGTTATAAATGGACAAAACATATTCCAGAACCCAATATTGGAGATGTAGTTTTGATCAAGGAGGATAATTTGCCTCCTGCCCGTTGGCTTTTAGGTAAGGTTGTAGACAGACACCCTGGTTTGGACAAGGTTACAAGAGTAGTAACTCTCAAGTGTAACGGATCACTTATTAAAAGACCTACATCAAAATTATGTATCTTGCCTGTCGCAAAATGATGTGATTTCATTTCATGTTAGTTAAGTTTCACGTTACGATAATTTAAGAATTTAAGATGTTTAGTTATTATTTAGATTTGCCCCTGACCTCATGGTGGGTGGTATCTATGCAATTTGTGAAAGGACATAACGCCATTATGTCCTTGGTGGGTGGCATGTACAAGTTTTATGAATGGTTTAGTGTTACATTTTCTTTACAATATTTTAATACATGTTTTTATGACAGTTTATACATAACTTATGTTGTTGTAGTTTGATCATTATTCAAAAGATGGCGTTATGACTGTGACGTCACCTTTCTGTATCGCGGTGTTAAGATTTTCGAGCAAAGAATGACACCGCGGCTACGTTTCATTAAATTTGTCTTCTCTGGATCCTAGTGTTTTATTTATCACAAGTGACATTAGGGACGTATACAAATTTACAACTTTACCTTGGTATTTTTTTAGATTCGAATTGAGGAAAACGGGAATGGCGTCGTAGTATTGTCGTTTATGACCTGAACACAGAGTTTTGAAGAAATATTCTTTTGAATTTTTAAATTACTTCATTCGGGACGTACTATGCGACAACTATAGAATTTAATATACAAAAGTAACTTGTCATCGATTTCGATTTCGACCGAACGTTATATTGTAATATTCTTTATTTAAAAAATTCAAATCAAAGTCTACCCAAACGATGATGCGATCAATTTGCCAAATGTAATAGGGCAAAATGTTCCTCGAAATTTAAAATTTCTTCCAGAAAACATCGGTATGCTCCAAGGACCTAATAATCTGAGCAAACGACGATGCTGTAGTTACCTCAGTATAATCTTTTGGGAAATAGAAGCGGAACTGAGAGCGACCGTACAAAATATTAGTACATTCTTGCATTTAGCTTTGTAGAACATTTAGTGAAGCAAACACAGACTCGGAATAGGATGTTATTTTTTCTACTATTTGCTGTCTGTAACCATTGCAGGAGTAACCTTTATAGCTGTAGGGTGCTTTTGCCAAGAAGTTGGGTAGATTTTAAAAAATTTCCTGTCCACATATTTTTAATTACGTTATTATCGACGTCCTTGGATATGGAAAATGTTCGTCAGTTAGTTTATACCACGATTACCTTTATCCGTCACAGTCCATTGCTGGACATTCGAGTCTCCCTAGCTGCGACACGTAGCTTTTGTGCATTTCATCCCGCCATCCTGCGATACGCCCAATTCTTAAGTGGCCAATTACAAAATATATATCTTACAAAAAAAAACAACTTTTATATTTTTTGTGGGATTACTCAGTCACTCACTCAGTAGTTCATTATTTACGAATGAGGCAAGCCGCTGTTGTTGCGAACCCTTTGTTTTTTCAACAAAGCGGTGACAATTCCGGAAATCGCACGGATGCAACGCGTGGTGTCGCTCGGTATAAAACATGGGTGCATACATTCTTGTCCTTTTTTTAATATTGATGAACTTTGGTTGCGTAGATTTTTCGTTCTGTGGATTTTTGAAAAGTTTCAGGTTCAGAGTAGTTAACAGATTTTTGTTTTTGTTTTTAAATGTAAAGCAAAAGAGATTAATATTAAAAATGAAGCGATATTTTTTAACCTTTTTTGAATAACTTAAATCATATGGATATTGTAAAGTGTAGTAAATTTTATTATAACATTCAATAAAAATCTGTCGAATAAACATAGTTTTCAGAATCCATTGGACATATAGGTCAAAGTAAAGTTATGATTCCACGAAAATTTAATTAAAATACAATTTTTTTTTTAAATGGTACATGAATTGATTTAAAATAGCTTATTACTATGCTGTATAATATGCATTATAATCCCAAAATTAGGAAATTAAGACCAAAATTGGCATGTACACAAAGATAGCTTTCGGATAAAACCACACACAATCGTCTTAACACTCCATCACATCATATCTTAAACCAAAAGAAACACACATAGTTATAAATACGCAATGGAACGAAAAATTCAATTTGAAATTTCGTCCGTTCGTTCTCGGGGTACTGGCCTAACGCCTAAGCGATTCTCAACTGTTTATTTTTAAGCCATTACATAAGATTTATAACGAGTAGCGCCATTATCTTGTACGAAACAACGAACTTGGGTTGTTTAAAAGTAAAAAAGCACAGAGACCATTCACCATGACTTAAAGTAAGACTATTGCATATTTTGAGACAGAGACGCTCTTACGCGGTGTGTAGAGTGCTATCCCGCTTGCACGGCTACTACAATATCGCTTTTGAAGATGGCGGTAGATTCCCTGGCCATTTGTACGTTGAGATGTTCATCGCTAATACTTTTTGAACGTTGACTGGATTTTTCGAGTAAAATAAATAGTTTAAAAGTTTTGTGGACGTGTATTCGGACTATAATCAGTTATTTCCATTCGTGGACTTGAAAAATGTTTTATATTCACTTTTATTATGATTATCTAAGGTTTTTTTTCTTCAAAAATGTTCTGAGTAGGAACGAGAAAGATTTCAGATTTTTAAGACTACTTTTTTGTCGAATAAAAAGATATTATGTATTAAAGATTTCTAATGTAGAGTAAGAAGTTACATTTATATCTGAAATTTTTTAAGTGTTTTGTTTACACTATGGGTTCGTCAGCAGTCAATGTTTTTGGATCTAGTATATTTTGTAGTACCCGATTTTTTTTGTTGTTATTTTTATATGAAACAGCATACAAAAATAAAAACATAAAACACTACGATCAACCCTTATATTTAATTTGCGATATTTTAGTTTTATTTTATCACGAATATAAATAACAATATATATATATTTTTTATACATCATATCGCATTATATCCGCAATAAAGAAATCAAATATTATAATTTAGTACACTCAATTCTTATGTTATGTTTTTGTTTTAATTCGATTTGGTCTCCTTCCCTCGCTGCTAGATTACGTGGTATTATATGTGTCACCTTTATCCTGCAAACATCATGGAGAAGAGGTGACTACACATTATTCAGCCATGTTTTGGTTTTATCAATCGTAGCAATGATCGAGCTGTTACATCTATTATTTTGTTTCTTCTGTGCAACTCTCATGATATTTTTACTATCAGTTGTAGCTGTCAGCTAGTATTAGATAAGGAAATCAAAATGACAAGACTTACATACATTACTATTTAGGTAGCCAATTTAAGCTGGTCATGCTCCCCACTTTAACCAGAAATTCAGGTAGTTTTTTGCGGATGAGGAGCTCGTGGCTGTGCTATGACCGCATAAGTGATTCGATCACAGGTTAAGCTATGCTTGACGCGGTTGGTCCGTAGATGGGTGACCATCTTTGTCATAGCGTGTTTCGGAAGGCACGTTAAATTGTGGGTCCCGGCTGTTATTCCTACATCTTTGACAGTCGTTACAGGTAGTCAGAAGATTGAAAAAGTCTGACAGCCAGTCTAACCAAGGGGTGTCGTATTGCCCAGGTAACTGGGTTGAGGAGGTCAGATAGGCAGTCGCTCCTTGTAAAACACTGGTACTTAGCTGAAACCGGTTAGACTGGTAGCCGACCCCAACATAGTTCCGAAAAGGCTAGGCCAATGAAATGAGGTAGCTTTTTTGCATATAGCAAAGCAGAGAGAAATGAAAATTCTTTCAAATAAATTTGAAAGAACTTTCAAAAAAATAAACGTGGTTTTTAAAATTATTCTAAATTAATGATTTTTACTATACAAAGAAAATAAAATGCATTTTTCAAATGTCACAGAAACAAAATCTAACATAAATCCCGGAGTTGGAGGCGCCGGGTATCGATCCCGGTACCTCTCGCATGCTAAGCGAGCGCTCTACCATTTGAGCTACGCCCCCGGTGTCAAGAACGGCGAACTAGTTGATCGGTATGTGGTGTATGTGATTCATTTGTTAAAAATACTTTAGCGATCGTCATGTAACTTTGCACACATACAATGTACTTGGAAGTAGTAACATAAGGATAGTTTCATTCTAGTCTATCGGCCATCGGCTATTTTCTATTTTTCATACTACTGAGACTACTTTTTACTACTTTTTCTGTACTATGGCAAAACAAACCTTTTTCTGGGACAGCTATTAATAATATACGAATAAGTCTAGGTAGTCCCTTATGAATCAATGTTTGCTATACGATTATGTGACGTAATTCATATTTCGGCAAGGAAATGAAATTGAATACACCTTTAAGTATTTTAAATGCTAAATTAGTTTAAGTCTAAATTTAAACCTGAAATATTGATTACTAAGAACAGATTCGACTAGATTTGGAGATATTAGACTGTCTTGATTAAAATAGATTTTAAATGAAAACTCCAGATTCCTATTCATTCATCTGTGGAAATTAATATTGGGCGTTGTACGAACTATTTGTAACTTTATTTTCAAGAATTTATGATTTTTTCCGTATATTGAATGTTCAAAAGCTTATTACCGCGCTATCTCATTGTAGACACTGCAATAATGTCTTTTTAGATTCATTAATACAAACATTTTATTACTTGGTAAAAACATTAATGCAAATCTTCATAAGGCAACATCCAATCATGTTTCAATTAAATTTTAACAAACAATAAATTTTGGATCTTATTTTCTTCACCGTATGGTTTACTTTTGCTATCTATATTGTTCAGTATTGAAACTAAAGGAGTATCAATATCTTAGGATTACATAAGTTAGTCTATTTTAGACTTCCAGTATCAGTAACGACTGTTCCAGGTATTCTAATGTAAACTGAAACCGGCTTATCTGAGACTAGTCTAGAATTCTAGATTTCTAATTAACTGCCCTGATGTTGGTGATATTGTTGCATTTTTATCAGAATTATGATTATAGATCAATTAAGGTCTATAATTGGGTTTTGTTTTATAGTCCAGGATTATTTAATAAATGCATAATTATATTTTCATTTTGATTGATTGATTGAATTTTTTTTAAATAAAAACGAGGGCTGTGTCTTGAACCTCTATAAATTATTCAAAACTATTTGCCGATACAGTTTTGTATAAAATTAACTCGAAAAGACAATTCAAACGAATGTTGACTCGATTTTGATTTTTAGAGATTTTCCTTAAAGCTCCAGCTTCAGATCAACTCTAATGTCATAACATTTCATTATCACGAAATATTCAGGTCCTTTAAAAAGTTAAATCGGAAACCGGTCTATGGGACAGAAGATTTAATTACAGATTCACTAACTGGCACACAACGGGGCTAGTAAAACTAAATAAAAGATAGTACAAAATATAATTTCCTGATTACATTTTCCTAATTCATAAAAAAAAACTCCCATAAATTTTTGTCAGCTGATGATACTAGTATATGTATTTTGAAATGAACATTCATTTTTTGAAAAGAATATTATTTTCTTGGAAAAAGCTTTACGTCCATGTACGGTATGGAAGGATATTTAATATGACAAGGTTCCACGTAAGAACTTATATTTTCGATCACAACCTCTCCTGGACTGAACATTAACGAAACAGTCTCCTGATATATATAGTTCCACAAAGGATTTCATCCTCACCCCTCTTTCTAGGTACACTGTCTAATTACGAGTCTGTCGCCCGCACACAGCTCCCGAAACTTTTGCTTTTGTATGTACCAACACCCAACACAGCTGTGGTACAGCTCTGAGTAAATTTACTTGAATGTCAACCAAAAAGCTTATACCTGTCCTGCTCTTTTGTGCGTAATTGGTAAAGGATAGCTAGCGTGTAAAGATAGGTTCGAAGCGCAGGGACACAGTTTAAATTGAAAATGCTACGGTAGTGGACATGATTGGTTTGTTACGCAAATTGTTTTTGAGGTACACCTACCCCTTTTGTTGTGTTTTCATATTTTTGTTAATTTAAAGTATTTTACGTTAATTCGTATTTAACTATAAACATCATGACAAAACAAAGCGAACTTTTGACAAAACCACTCATCTCAATAAGCAAACCTAATTTCCCCTTTTTTTTAAATAAAAAACCTAAGGCAAATTCGAGATGATAATATAAAAAATAAAATACCAGACCAACACACTCGCTGCACCCAACGTTAAGCAAATACAACCTCATAATTTCATGCCCCTTTTCAACTTGGCGTGATGAAAAAGAAAACTATGTAATTTTAACTTTGCATAAGTAAAAAGGGGCAACTTGTTACCATTGGGAAGCTGGAGTTCCATACATGTTGGCTACCAGTACTAATTAGCAAACTTAGATCTGGGTCATACTGGACAAAGCGAATGAGTTTTAAGGAGAAACTTTTTAATTCTTTTTTTTTCGGTCGACTAGTAACGTGACTTTTGTTACTCAATGGAATTATGGTTTTATGAGTGAATTATTTTTGTAGAGCCATGTAAGAGCTAATTAAATTTATTTTTATTAATTAGTTTTTATATGAGTTGAATGAATGTTTATTTTTCGAAGATTATAATTATAATTAAAATGGCGCAGATTGGGGGTGGCCTATGTCCGGCAAAGGACATAGATAGACTGAAATGATTGATTGAAAAAATGAAACCAAATTATAATTCTTACTTTCATGGGTTACAATACTGAAGCTAACAAATATTTAATTCGGCTCTAATATTCAACAGTTTAAATCTCTTTGTTTAGAATACATGACTGTTCGTATTTGAACAATCATAAACTTTACAAAGCGACTCTTTAGTCAAACAATACCGTTCAATCTAAATAGCCTGCTTTTATTTAAACAAACTTAAACATTCTCTTAAACAGTTTAAACTAATTGTTTTATTTGCGTTCGTAGATTTATACGAGAGATAATTAGTGAAACAAAGGTAACTAAGTTTACAAAGACGAACTTTGTCAACGAGTAAAAAACTACTCCCTGTAGATAAGTTCAACAAGACAGGGAGACCTCAGCTCCTAAAATAAGGTCAATACAGTGAAAGAGACGGCGCTCTACATTGTGTAATGTGCTATCTCACTTCTACTACTGCAAACAGTTTTATTTAATAGATGATGGTGTACCCCAAGTTTAACAAAACAAGAAGTTCTTGTCTTGTTCCTGACTAATGTACCTTGATTTGATTAGTGTATCTGTGTAATTATTTTTAAAGGATTTTATTTCCACTTCATCATCTCAGCCTATCGCCGTCCACTGCTGAACGTAGGCCTCCTCCAAAGAGCGACAAGCATCCCTAGTCTTGGGCAGCATGCATCCATCCGCTTCCAGCCACCTTCTCCATCGTGTCGCAGGGCGTCCTACACTACGTTTGCCTAAACGTGGTATCCACTCCAACACGTGTCTGCTCCATTGACCGTCTGTCCGTCTGCAGACATGGCCGGCCCATTTTCACTTCTAGATTAACAATTTTGTGATTCCTGAATTTTGCCGCTCAGGTAGAAGAACCAAATAACATATATACATACCTACTTTTTACGATAGCTCTTCACTTTTAGCTGCTGCATAACTTATGTGGTAAAGATATAAGTTGCAAGTCCGACTCACACTTTACCGGTTTGTGTTTAATTGGTAAGCAAATACTGACAAACAACACACTTAACTACTCACAATCACTTAAAACGAGGTCCTGACTTTAACATACCAAAATTTGAGAACTACTTATTACAATTTTAACAACAAAATAAAACTAAGTGAACCATATTACTCAGTACACAGTGTAACATTTGATTATCCCCAATGCGTTCTGCTTTTGTTAAAATCTTTTGTATCAGGTGCGTTTACGGTAATAAATCTCGGACGCACAAGCACTCTGATTTCGGGAGGAATATCTGAATAAACGAAGCCTTTGTTCTTGGATACGATAAATATGATATTTCTTTCTAGAAATGATTTTTTATTCGAAATCAAACTCTAATTGAATTTAAGTTTCTGTTAGGTCAATGGTTTTAAACTCTCTACTAATAAATGAGTTTTAAATACATGTAATTCTGTGCCTTGGTAATAGGGTTTCGTTCATATATGACTTTTTAGTTACGGAACAATAAAGTAACATTATTTAAGTACATTATTTTATACTATGTGATGAATGTAAGCCGAAACGTAAAGTTGCAATAACGTAATGTACCGATAACAAACAATCCATACTACCTCCAGTGAACTCCAGTTAAATCAAACAGTCAATTCAATCTATATTGTGAACCAGTGCGTAGATCCGCCCGCATCACAAAAAACGGACACAACACAAAGAGACACGAAAAAATACTATAAAACTTATATAAACAACGAAAATAAACAAATTTGTTTTAGCACTGCTCGTGTTTACCAGCAATCGTTTTAAAATGACACTCGTTTTAAAGTATTTCACTTTATTTTGGCGTTAGAATTTGTTGAAATCACTGAGTGGACAAATGAACATCGAAATGATTCGGACACTATAGGGGTTTAAAATAATGACATGGAATTAACGGTTTTTAGTGTAGAAATATATGTATGTAATCAGATACAACTACAGGCACAATATAAGAAAGAAAATCTAAGAAAAAAGCTTCTCACGCATTGAGGAATTTAATGTTTGTGATTCGTGGAGTTTCACAAATATTCAAGACACCCAGTCACAGGACAAGCATTCATAGATCACACAGCAAAAGTTTGTTCTATTCGGGGATCGAACCGACGACACGTCACGTTGCTTACCGTGTTTGTTAATTCCTTTACACTTCCGAGAAACCAGTAAAGAATATGAAGAGAGGCCACTGCCCATTTGTGAGGCATACACGGCTAGTATTAATTATAATGATATTTATGGTTGCCAATATAATATCTCCGGTAAACTGTCGAGGGCCAAAAAAAGAACACCTATTTTTGGTTTTGGTTAAAGCTATAACAACTGCGAAAAACTTTAAAAGTTCATACGACGTTTACCACAAAACGAGGATCTATTAAAATTTTTCCTTCATAATTTTCATGAAAACGAGTCTATGTGCTTGTTTGAATATTCTACCTTTGTGTCAATTTCCATATAATTCCGTTTGCGTTACATTCTCTCAGTAATTACCATTTTGGTAAAGTTGCACTATCTAAAGTATAGTACTAATTTAACTCTCAATAAAATGCACTTGTTTTTTCATAGTATGTTAAAATTGTGCGCTTATGTTATATTTTAACCGTGGTTTAAAGTTGCTTTATCGCCAAACTAAAATATAGTATATATTATTATTTTTTCCCCAGATGTTAATCTTTTAAAAACCTAACTCATAAAAACGAACGCGGAAATAATTTATTAAACACGTTAATAATTTACAATTTAAATTAATAATTTCCCATCTATAAAATTATCTGTTTAATTGTTCTTAATTAAAACTCTTGTACTATTGTTGCCACCAAAACTGTCTGCAGTTTCGATCAAATTCGATCAAATCGATTAAAAATCCTAAACACACGCGAGTAAAACGTTACGTTATTCAGTATAAATACTCTACCTCACGAAATATATAATAATTATAAACGAAAATAATTCCGAACTCTATTTCGATCACAACAAATGAGTGAGAAGTTCAACGTATTAGAATATTCAATAAACCCAACAATGGCATTGTTCGAATGCTACTGATAACTCAGTTGTTCCTAATCTGTTAACCAGAACACGATTTTCTCATCACAACTATAGATAAACCTTGGGATAGAATAATCTGGTTGTGGTAGAAGCTTATAGTTAGTTCCTGTTTGACTGGTGCGTTCCACTTGGGGCTTTTTAGATAGTTGTTTTAATGTAATCGTATTATGATGTAAATGGCTTTTACTAGTTACTTAAGTGGATCATCGGCTATGTCAAACTAGCCTCAAATGCTAAAGCACAACTTTAGAATCAAGGCTCCGCTGTTTGCAAGTATGCGTGTAGCTCATAAATAGACAGAGGTTGAAATTTTCGCAGGCAATGTACATTATGTCCATTATATAAAAATAGGTAATGTAGATCTGATTAGCACTTGACTGGATTTGGAGTTGAAGCTATTATATTTCAAATTTCATCAAGATTGATTTTATTTTTAAGTTAAAAAAAAACGCCAAATATTACAATTATAACATACTCGTAACTAACAGCTGCCATGTGGATGAAAAAAAGTTGTAGTAAAACTTAGTATATTAGATTTCAGCTTCTTAATTCTTATTGCATTCAGAAAAAATTAAATACTGCTACAATTTTTAAAAGACTTCAGTATATAACACCTTTTCGGTTCAACAAAACGTTTATTTTAACGAAAGTTCTTCCCTTCGGGACTCCAATTCAAAACGGCAAATCAGTGCTTCCCCGAGCTATTATTCTTACCGTCCTGTCAGTAGCTTTTTGTTTTTATTCTTAAGCTCTAACGAAATTTTCCTGGAAATACCTTCTGGTCAAACGGTCAAGGTTTACTGAGTTTGTTAATAACAGAACGTGATTTTTAAATATCATGAAGTTTTTTTTTTAAGCAATCCTGTACCAAGGATGAATTATTTATTATAGATATTTGAATAAAAGAATAGCCATACGGAACATCGAATTTTCTGAAAATAAAAATACTTTTGTCCGCTTTTCCACATTTTTACAGAAATATATCTATATAATCTTATCTTCAATATGTTCCTTAATAAGCCACTTACCAGTCAGACATTTTTAGTAAAAATACATTCTTATCCTATTTTTAACTACCGTGCATCAAGTTCCGACTTAATCCATTCAGTGGTTTTTGTGTGAAAGAAAAACAAACATCCATACATACAAACTTTCGCGTTTATATATATAATATTAATAGGATTACAAATAAAATATATTATTTACGACTCAGAATATCATAGACCGAAGTGCAACAGACCACCTGAATTCGTATCGCCACTAAGCAGTTTGACAGTTGAACATAAATGTTGAACAGTTACTAACTGTTCATTTCCAAACAAAAACCTAATGTCTATGTTTTGGAAATTGTAAACAAGTTACAAACGAACTGAATTCAATTGTTTAGTTGTGTTTTCTGAATTTATTATGCTATAATTTGTGTTACGAATGATGAAGCAAATGAATAGAAGGCATTATGCTGGAATTGTGATTAATTATTAATTTGTGTAAAATACCCAACATAATTTTATTACTCAAATGATACAACGGTTTACTCACGCGTATTTATCGTGTTTCCCGTCTAGTTTTGGATCCAAACATAGTCTTTAATCATGAGCTGACGCAGTGGCAAAATTGAATACTTTGTTCTTTCAATAGGTTTCAGAGTCCTTTGATCGCGCTGATGCCGACTGGTATCGCTGATCTACACGACACTAGCATAGCTCTAGCTTATTTTAAGCAGAATATTTTTGATTATTAGGATCTTTTTGAAAATCTTATGTTGAGAGAATTTTTTGTCTAGCATAAATTATACCTAAACAGAGTTTTTTATTCACACTCAAGTGCCGTTGTCATAGCATGCAGAGCTAGCACACTGAAGTGGCAGAAGGTTATATCTGTCGAAAGACCGATGGCAGTTGGAGCAGACGAGTTCTTGAACGGAGATCACTACTCAGCATACAGTTTTCTTCGACTGGATGCGGAAGGCGGAGGACTGGGTGTAGTGGCACAACATTGGGAAACCTTGTCTAGCAGTGGACCTGATTAATGTTCATTCTATGAAAGTGTTAGGCAAATTTTAATATTTTATCATGATATTTTACTACACCATTTCCGTATTAGAAACATCCTAAAAAAGTCCTAAAACAAAACGCTCCTACCATTATTTCCAACACGTTGCACTTTTGTTAGTATCACATCACCGTTTACATTCTTATTACTCTCCAAGTAGCCGTTTAAGGCTGTTATAAACTCGTTCACTGCAGTGTTAGTCTAATGCTACGGAAATAAACAGCTAGACGCCTTGATGTAGCTTGTCACGTCAAAGTGCAGTTAATGTAAAAAGTACAGCTAATGTTGGTACTTTATGGGCTGTTTTTCTTCTGTGGTTCGCTTTTATTATGGTAGTGTTGTTGTAGTGGATTATGATGTTCTTTGGGAATTTACTGTATGTTATTGTTACAAGTCATTAATTTATATAATTCGACCTCTCCTTTTGTCTATAAGAGAACCTTTCTGTATTTTTTTTTTTAATTCCTATTTAAAGGTGAACTTTAAAATTGTGTGACAAGGCAATATTACGTTATGAGTAGATTGATATGATGCCGAACCTTAAAAATCAGAGAAGCCGTAGAAGCGCTATTAAAGAATGAAAGTTCTGAGATTTTTTGTAAAAAAAAGGTTAAGATAAAATAATTATTTCATGTTAGTACTTAACATATCCATTTACTAAAAATGCAGAAATCTATAGCGTTATATTCACCGGGTAAAAGTTCTATGTCTTCAGTCTAAGCTGAGTAGCGTGGGGATATTTGGGACTTACAACCACTAAAGACACAACACGTCGACAGATTGCTCTTGTATTTAATACTCTGCTGAATTAAGATGTTGGTTTAGTATGTGTTTTAGTCATTGAAGTAAGATGTTGGTCGGAGGAGGTTGATCTATGCAATTCAGCTCTACATTCAATACGAGAGTTCCATGCATATACAATAAAAAAATAACTAATATTGGTCTCTCTTCACGCTTATAACCACACCAATCGTTGTTTAACATCTTTCTTAATTTTATTTGGAGGTGACACCGTAGGTATTTATGAATAGGATTTCATTTTCGCTTTTTGTCACTTCAAGTGATAATTAAAACATTTGTCATTTATATTACAAATGTCTGACAAATGACGTCATTCAGAAGCCCCTTCATACTCACTAGAGGCTCTTTATCTGACCACACATCTCAGTACCCTAACCCCTTACGTGGTCAGTAGTACCGTAAACATTAATTTAAACTAGTACTCTTTGTTTTACAGTTGTGAACTTAGCAACAATGTATTGACGTCACATACTTAACAAGAGTAGTTAGTGAGGTTAAACTGAGATTAACAGTTTCTCGGATTTTGTACTACGATGCAGTGTTGAATCTCTACTACAGTATCGTGAAGGTAGAGTGTTGCGGTTGTGGAAGCGAGATGCGGCTATACACGGTGCAGTGCGCTCTCTCACTTCCACTTCTACAATCTTTGTTGAGAAGTGGTGGTGGGTTAAAGTTAATTTACAACTTCATATTGGTTGTTTCGGTTCGATGTGTGTTATTGAAGCCATGTTAATATTTATTTGCAATTATTTCGAGTCATCGGCAAAATGTGTTTATTTGCTTTTGATTTCAGGTGTTTATTTATCCGTTCTGCCGTCACGTTTTCTTTAACACTGGAAATCATCAGGAGATCAGCAGGAAAACAGTTTTTCTGAATATTATAATTGGAATACATTGAGGTGAAAGTTTGCCTTCGCGTTTATTTTCTTGGGCGTTTTTTTTAATTGGTTCCCTGGATTAACAGCATTCTTCTTGCTATAGAAACTGATACCTACCGCATCGACTAATATTTAGAGCCGTTTGATTGGGCATTTTCACATTCGTGGATATTTCTAAATTATTTATATTATCTATTTATTTATACAGCATGGAAGAACTACAGCTGACCCCTTGAGCCTTATTTACTTCTTGTTTACAAACACCTCACAAATCATAAAACCTTTTTTATCAGTCTCAAGCATCCTAACTGCAAGCTGAAAAGAGACGGCGCATAATAAGAGTATCATATTCAGTATGACAGAAAGAGAGAACAGATTTTCTTATAGCCGCTAGTATTGATGGTATTATTTACGCAGCATATAAAAACATATCAGGTGCTTGTGTTTCTTATTGAGGTGTTCAAAATGATACGTGTGGTCGGAAAGCCATCAAAAAATGCTTACCGGACTGGGTATAGGGTTCATATTCATTCTATTTAAACATAGCTGATGTACATGTACTGACGTACTGCAAGCTAGTGGCGTGTTTTGTGTATAAACAAGGCACACACACGCACGATATTTTTAAAACTCACACATACACAAGTAACAAGTTTCCTTCTTCATGTTCAGGCGGGTTTGTTAAATAAATAACAGTTTTTTTTATGGCTTTAAGTAAATAAGCGTGAATTGCTTTATTAAATGAAAAAAAAATACTGTGTTGTGTATACCACTTTACTTACATGTGCCTATTTGTTTTTAATTCGCTGATCTCGACTTTTCCTATATGACAACCCTGAGAATTGTCGAAACAAACTCAGAAATTCTATTTTTAGTCCAGGCAATAATTGTTGAGCATAACAAAAATTGCATTACATTCTTTTTTCGGCTGTAAACACGTAACCAAATTCCTTTCCCAAACGAAACATGTCAACCGTCTTTTGTTTATATTCTCGCCTTCACCTAATACATAATCATAACATTGTATCTGGCATTTTCCCGTTTTATTCAGAAACAACGACGTGTTATAGCTAATCATGGGTGTTACCGTGTTTTCGAAGTCGGTATACTTCGGTTATATTCGTGTTTCTTCGTAAATGGTCTTGTAAAGGGGAATTATTCTATCGGTGACAGAATTGTTTAGCGTTTATTATGTTGTTGGATGGTTGTGTATGTTTAAATAAATTCTGTTCTTATCTTTGTACCTTTCGCCATATTTTTTTTAAGATAAGCGTGGATAACGTTATTTTTATCTAGATTTATTTTTATTTGCATTACGAAGCTAGTCAGTTAAATAAAATGAGAAAATTTAAAAATAAATAAAATGAAAGGCAAAATTATAAACTCTCTCAGTTCTATAAATTTTTATAAGGATTAACAAAATTATTATAAATACTATTGTAACTTGACGTTAAGAGAATATTGACGTGCAATATGTAAAAATTAGTCATATGCAAGTGGGAACCATTGCACCGAGGATTCTTTACAAATGGTACCCTCAGATTTTTGACCGTATCAATCGTTGCTTAACCTTGATTTAGTTTTTTTATGTAACAGAAAAAGGTACATCATTTATAAAAAGTCTGTTTGGCTATCACAGTTCATGAAATACGGACTGAAGCCTTAAAAATGGTTTCTGTTTTTACCCTTTGTGTAAAGAACCCTAATACACCAAATTAATAATACACACGTAACTATATTTGATATCAACACGACAGGGTGCCGGAACTATGTCCCTGGAGAGCGGAACACAGCAATGCTTTGAGATAATATTTAGCAGCGCAATCAAATAAGCTGTGACGTCATTAGCCGACTGGCTCCTTAATTACACCGCTATGTGGCGCTACTGTGTCTGTATTGTGTGTCAGATTAGTTTAGGTGTGCGGTAAAATACTTATATGATAATAAGATTCAAGGGAATTGATTTTTTTCGCGTTTTATTACAAACTAGCTGTTGCCCGCGACTTCGTCCCCGTGGGTAGAAGATATATTATAAGTTATTAAGATTTATACCTGACCTGTCTTTTTCACATTTTCCGTTGTATCTTCGCTCCTATAAGTCGCAGCGTGACGGTTTATAGCCTAAAGCCTTCCTCGATGAATGTTCTATTCAACACAAAATATTTTTTCAATTTGGACCAGTAGTTCCTGAGATTAGCGCGTTCAAACAAACAAACAAACTCTTCAGCTTTATATATATTAGTATAGATAGATTAACATTTTCGTTATATTTTGCAGTCGTCCTGAACGGTACAGTTTTCGGTTTCTTTTGTAGTATTCTTTATGGAGTAGATATGTTTGAATTTCTTTCCATATAAATTTCATATTGAATTGTGAACATTAATTAATTTATTTTAATGCTTTCTACTTAAGAAATACAAGTTTAATTAACTCTTACCAAAAGTTAAAAACGGAACCCTATTACTAAGGCTTCGTTTGACGGTTTGTCTATTTGCCTATCACTAGGCTTGATCTCGTGAACCTGATACACAGTTGAAATTTTTACCGATGTTGTGCTTCTATTGTTTACGCAACAATAAGTATAGTCATAAATGTGATGAATGAACAATATTTTTTGGAAACTCGTTTATCCTCATTCAATTTGTACGGCACTTTCTAATCGCTAGTCGGACTAACGCTTAACTCATTTTTTATTATATTATCAATATGTATGAACACTGACTTTAAAAACCACTATGTAGTATTTACTATAAACAATTTTACTACCCTGACCGTAACATCTTTATGTCAAAGCATTAAAGTCGATTTTCGTAATTTACCTTGGCCACAATGTATTAAGTTTGTAACTAAACAGTCTAAGCGGCGACAAATTGCTTTAGCACACACAATGTAGTATCAAACTGTCAATAACGTAATATTGTGGCAGACAGGTGATTATAATTGTTATATTGTTATAGTTGTTATATAACGCAACTGTGCATGATGTAGCCGATATAATGCGATTTAAACTGACTTAACTAACAATGGTCTGATAAATCTATTCCGCATCTTAGTGCATGAGGCTTAATCATAATAATTAATTATTATGAAATGTGAAGAGGAGAGGAAAATTTTGGATAAACGGCAGCGTAATATTACGATTCGGAATATCTAGTCCTAAGTTACGTATTTGTACGTTTCGTTTTTTCTATAACGAAAAACCAATAATTATACAATAACCAAAAAATCGCTGTTATTTTTAACATGTTTTGGCAATACAGTATTTGAATTGTTGTGAAACCGTCCACTATGTAATGAATAATTTTCTTACTACAGAAGGAAAAGAGTTCGAAGATCTCGTGGCCAAGCTACGCTTATCACGTTCGCTCCGTGCATGGGTGCACTATGTCATAACGATTTCTTCGAGTTTCGAGAGATTTTTTCCAAAACTACGACGATTGATAGGTGATCATCAGCTTCGTCTCTTTCTAATTCTAATAGTTATATCATCGGACTATAACAATTTGAAAACGTACCGCAATAGTTCTCCGTCCCTGTCCACTTAATTATAACCTGCGCTGATTTTTACTTATCATGACTCCGTTGAGTCAGTCCGTCGTCAAAATTTAGTCAACAAGCCCACATAATCCCGTGTTACAACAAGGAGTTTTAATTAAACAAAGATCAAATCAACACAATAGAAATCAAGGGATGCCAACGGATAATTACTCGTACCCTCATTATACACAATTAGACGTCCTAATCACGGACTTTGATAAATTACCAAAAAATAATTTGGACGTTAATTTCACACCTACGTCACGCATCCATCTCAATTTCGCATCCCTCGCAACGCGACGTGAATACAACATAATTATACGAACAATACATGGTCGTGCTTGCCCGGAGATGGTTGGGTTAAATTAATATTATCTACAATGTGTGCTTGTGTTAAAATGTAGGTAGGGCAGTAGGTAAGTGTAATAAAAGTTATTTTATTATTTTTTGTATTATATTAAATATTTTTTGATTATAATAAAAAGTATGCGCCATAAATGTCTAAGTGAAACTATTTTTCTGAAAACTTCAGAAGTGGATTCGCTTTAAAAGTATGTGATGACTAAAATGGCGTAAATCCAAAAAAAAATAAGTCAAATTTTCGACGTGCTTAAAAAAAAGCTGACAAACAAAAAATACTTAGATTTCTACAAATACGTATCTATGCCGTTATGAACTGTATATGAATACATAACATGTTTCATTTAGCGGTTTTCCCTTCCACACATAACAATACCCAAAAACGCATTCCCAAAACAAAGGTCGTCAACCCCACAAAAACAAACGAAATACAACACTCATTTGAATAATTCGCAAAATAAAATTACAAGTCGACACAGACACACATCTTCACAATAAGCAAGGTTAATTTATCCGAGGGCATCCCTTCATCGCGGCCCGGACGTTAATTTTAATATATACGTCTTGCGCGACGCTGTTTCCGTCATTATATCGTTATTGCGCGATAAATTTTGAATGTAGTAATTGTGTATGTGAAATATGCTGTGAGCTCGTAACGCGTTTCCTTTAGGATGTTAAAAAGAATTGGCTTCGAATATCACTTTCAATGTTTAATATGGAGATGTCGGTTTTGGCCGATAGGTGAAATATTTCATGTAATGTAGAGTAAATTGTGGAAAGATAAATTCCTACGTGCAGTAAAGTAAAGTTTTTAAGTGATTACTGTGTTTTAGAATATTGTTAGAATATATTTTTTGCTGGATGCGAGCAGCCGAAGATAGATTTCGATGGCATGTTATTGGGGAGGCCTATATCCACCAGGGGTCGAATATGGGCTGATGATGATGATAATGTAATTTTTATGGTATATTTACAGTATCGCATTTGCTAAGCAGGACATGAGAAAACAAATCTTGAACAGTCTTGAAATAGTGAGTTCTGATTTCAAGTGCATAGAATAGGAAATTGTGGAATGGATTGAGAGACGGACCCTTGGAACAAAATAAACTCCAACTTAAAGCATACTCAAACCCATGCCACTTTTTTACCGCAGATATCAGAACATCAAAGAGCTTCCCAGATTTGGAAAACCGCTCATAATACGTGAGCTACAACAGTTACACTAAATATAAGTTACATTCAAAAATAGATTTGCGGTTTCTCGCCTTATAAAACATTCATGGTCGGCGAGCCCGCTTTATGGACCTTAATATATTTTTTATTTTATCTCACAACCATTCATCGTTTTCATGTCAAAGTTCCTGTATTAATGCCCCGTTTGTGGTTATCGTTCTTGTCTGGTACTTCAATGTTCAAGTAATCGTTCGTAATGCTTTTTTACTTTTTTTCCCTACGTTTTATTCGACTGTTGTACAGTGAAGAGTTTTGTGGGAATTCAGTGATGTTATTCATATATCAGATTATATTGTGAAGTCAAAGGTTCAAATCAATAATGTATTTTTAAATTCATGTCCGTATTTATAAGTGCTTATCAATTGCTAAATACGACCAAAAAATATAGTGAAGAAACCATGCTTGACGATTTTTTTCCTTTGATTAAAGAAAAATAATTAGCATAAAGTTACTTAGGAAAGTATGCGATAACAGCCATGTACCGAAAGTACTGACAGAATGCGACGCCTTAGTTTCCATTCTTTCGGGGTTCCATTTTTAGACTTCGATAACCAACTGTTATTAAAACCTGAAATTTTCATACTTTATTATAGGAATGTTCTAATATTGCACCTCTATATTTAAAAGTCAGTTAACGAGGCCACTGGCGACAGTTGATCGGTCGGTAATCGGTCTAAACTTTTCCGGCTTCCATTAATTGTTTCAAGCGGTTTAGGAACTGTGATTCAATATTGTGCTGATTTTTATTATAAGCCTAATAGGATTTGTTGATAGGTCGGTGTTACCTATATTAATTAGTGTTTGAATTTAGGTAATTGCTGTTTTGTTTTTGATGTTGTCCATTGCCAATGTAAAAGTCATAAGTAAAATGAAAGCAGTTGACTAATGACACTGAATTTAAAATCATCCAAAATTATCGTGAACATGGATGAGTGATTAAATTTGTGAAAAAGTGATCTTCGCTCCTTTACAAACACTAACACGAAAACACTGAAATGTATGAGAACGATATTTCATTTCGATAAGTCAAATCAATTTGACTTGTCATCGCTATACCTTCGAGCGTCTTCTCCAGACTTAACGTAACCTTGTAGAGATGTTTCTTGGCTAGAAGGCCAGGTTTACATATTTAGCTGCTTGCTTTAAAGAGCCCAATAGTTCTAAACCAAGTCCACTAACTGCCCACAATTTTCCGTCAGAAACTTAAACAACACAACAGACGTTTTCACTTCCCCTGTCTTAAATAAATCATGCATTAATCATTGTCTTCGCCTTTCGTCGTTGACAAGTCTTTTATAAACTCCGTAAAACATTGCCTCCTATCCGTCGACGATTTCCCTTCAATCATGTACCTCAAGCAATGATGGATAACCTTCGAGAAGTTTCTGAAGAATAAATTGTCAGAATATTAGGGTATGTTTTGTACTCGATAAAAGTATCTGAGATTACGAGTAATGGTGATTGATAAGCGTTTGTATGAGGTATCGACAAATTATTGTTTGAGATATCGTTAACTTTTGACAGTGAAAAAGATTATTTCAATAAGTAGACATAAGAAGTTGTGTACTTAGAGGCTAGGTATTGCCAATCCCATATCAAGGATGAGGAATAAAACTGGTTTCTAAACATCTCAAGGACATTGATATATAGTGTAAAGCTTGAGTGTAATACCTGTATAAAACGTTAATCTCTCAAATTGTCTAGCATGGATTTTTTTTTTCGAAATCATAACTTCTTCTTTGTAAAGCCTTGTTTCCTGCTTTCGTCTATGGGATTCTACCAGGTAAGTGTTCGACGCATTCAGAAATCCATGTCCGATTCTAATCGTGAACTGAGCGTGTTTTAATGTTTTACTTCCAGAAAGTGTGTCAATACACGCTTGTTATATTTACGTTCGTCGTAAACGATTAGTAAACACACGAAAATGTATAACACAATGTAAGTTACATTGGTTCCATAAGAATTTATGTAGTAGTGTCGGGCCAAAGTATATACCGTAAATTTTGATAGCGTGGATGGCCGAGTGGTTGAGGGCACCACACTAAACCCACTGAGCGTGACGAAGCGCAGGAGCGATCCCAGCTTAGGACAATATTTTGTCTGATCCTCGAATGCTTGTTACAAGTCTGGGTTTCTTTTTGCGTGTGACAATCAAATTACAACGTATTGTCAACCTCCCGCGATGCATAGATTCAATACGATACGCTTCGTATGAAGAAATCGTAATTTTAAAGAATATAATCAACATTATGAAGGACCAAAATATATGCTAAAACAGATATAGTTAAAGCAAAACAAAACAAAAGCAATTTAAATTCTGCGTCGATGGCAACAAAAATGTAACTAAATAAGACCCAGTCAAAAATATGTCCAAAGTTTCCAACAAAAATCGGCCTGATGGATATAAAAATAATTCATAAAATGAAGCAGTTACTTAGCCTACTTAAAATTCATTTGTACCCGAAAAGAAGTTCAGTCAAATTCAGTACGAAAACGTCGAAAAGAAATACAGAAAAATACAAGTTTTCAGACTCGAATTGGCAACTTGAACGCTTATACCAAATTTAATAAGACGCCTCTTAAAGAGGATTTCTTTAAATATTTCAGTCAAATATGCAAATGACTAAAAGGAAGTTATAATCTTTTCTTGAATAATGAAATTTTAATTAATTCCTCGTTCAATAAGGGTGGAAAAATGTGGTTTGCGGCACAATATTATGCTACCTCTGCAAATTGGTTCTCGAACGATTTGAAGTCATGGTATTTTGTAAACATCTTGATTTACTGCTTTTTGTCTGGGTTATGATTTATTTCTTGTTAAAGGTTTCTATTGAGGGTTTGAAATGTATTCATGCGATTTTCTTTCATTAATTGGAATCAAATACCTACGAAGTAAATCATAGATTTTTTTGTAGTTTAGCGCCAGGTTTCTCAAAGTGGTTTACAACCAATTTAGGTTGATCCTTTTTTGATTGATAATTCTCTACATGAGATTTAAGAAGCCACTTAAATCAGCTTTCAGAAATCAGGAGTTAGTGACTTTTGTATCATTTCGTAGAATTCCCGTGTCCTGTGAAAGCCGAGCCATAAAGCCAGGAAGCAAAAAAATATAAATTAACATAATTAAAGATAAACAAAGTGGCAACTTATAAATTTATTTTCATAAATTGCTTGATTTCAAAAACGGTTTAGCTTTCACGGTTCTTGAGATGCAGCAAACGGACAAACAGACAAGCAGACGGACAAGCAGCGGAGCTTATTCATCCTTTCTGAATAGAACCCCAAAACAGACAGAAAACAGATCTTACCACGAAGTACAACATAAATATGGCTTATGTTATTAATATTTACTTTAGGTACACTAAATATGTAGGTATATACTATAAACACAAACATACATACGACTAAATATCACAGCCTGAACTAACTACGCCCACAGCGTCTCTGTTACATTTGCTTAGGGATTAATAAAATCTCATGATTAAGTAACCAAGGCTGCCGCTTGGCTCCTATTATCGCGAGTAGTTAGATTATATAAACCTCTCAATATGAGATATAAAATCGGAATATCTGGAACGAAAATGGTTTTATGAGTGAGAAAGTTCTGGATTCAATATTACGATTCTATTTTTTTTCCGAGTGTCGATTTTCTTTGGATAAGAAGTAATTGAAATACGTTCAATTTCATTATTACATATACGCTTCATTTTTTCCATCGATCCTCGGCAAGCAATATAGTATGCATCTTTACTTTCATTTTCAAAAATTTAATTCGTTCAGTCATCGCTTGCTTGCATCAATTCCATACATTTGTATTATTATATTTCATTTGTACAGGTATTTTCACCGTAACCATTTCATTGACCCGAAAACTTATATTATTTAACTATTGTGTCAATTGGCAGGCCAGCAAACTGGTAAATATTTAATCCTTCCAATGTATAATATTCAAAACAATTAATAAATCAAACATATTCACTGTCTATTTATTGAATAACGTTTTACTCATTTGTTTTATCGTTATCGCCCGACTAGTTTCGGACCTAACCTCCTTAATCATGTGATGACGCGTAACGAGTTCGACTCGTGACCCCAGTGCTACCTCAGCTCCCGGTTTGAGCAGTCGCTACCGATCAATACTCGTGAGTGAACCGTTAGTACACAAATAAATAATAAAGGACTCACCTACTAAAGTTATTATAACAAAATAGAAACTCCTCCAAGAAATATGTATTATCTACTTAGCACGTTCCCCATTACCCACCTAATCTTAATCAACATCTTAACTATTGATTACAATAACTTATTTATCGTTAATTACGAAACAACAGGATTATCCAAAGGAACAGTATCTTGGCGGAGATAACCGGAATTATTAAAATTAACAGCTGTTTCTTTGCCGCTTATTAAAACGGGATTGTTTGAAGAAGGTACTTGTTGTTAATTCGTTAATTTGTCTTGAAAAATATGGACCGCAATTTGTAAATTTGATTTTATGTTTTGTATTGTGATTTATAATTAAACACGTTTATTGCGTAGCTTGGGTATATGTCAAAGATTTAATATTGTTCGCGTTAATATCTGCTATTAAATATAATTATTATATACGTTTGAATGTGAAGAAGCATGTCACTTTTTTATATTGATGTGATACATTGTAACACAAACTTCCGATTTTCAAGAAAACCAAGACTCACTTTACGTTAAAACGTCACAGTATGACATGACAAGGCAAGTTAAAACATCAACTTAATTTTGTTGAAAATCGAACATCGAAAATTCATGGTGACATTTACATCACAAACAATTTAGGCATTATAAAATTAACATCAAAATATGATATCAAAGTGAACACAACTGGTGTTATTCATGCATCGCGTATGATACACCGCAGAGAACCGGTGTAGAACACATTGAATCTTTTATGTTCCCGCAATTGTAATGTGTTAGTGAATTGTTGACTGGTTCATTGTACTGGTGCATTGATAGGAACTGTATTTTGTAATATCGCGAATAATAGAAGCTGCTAATACAAGATGGCTGGTAGAAGCTAGATGGGAGCAGCCAAAAATAGTTCTCGATGGCATGAAATTTGGAAGGCCTATGTCCACTGAGACGAATATGAGCTGATGATGATGATGAATAATATGGAGTAATGTCTTATAAAGGAGTATCGTTAGGGTCAGATAGGTAGTCGATTCTTTTTAGACATCGGTACTTACCTGTATCCGGGTAGACTGGAAGCTGACAAAACATATGGGAATTAGACAGCGCATGATGAAGATAGCAGGAAAAAAGCCTCGTCTAGTTTCTCGGTTTAAACAGCCTACATAAGGAAAAGGGAGTCCACCAAATCTTGGCTTACCTTATATTAAAGAAAACTCTAAAAGACCTGAAGAATAAGAAGTTTAAATACTCACACCTTTCTACCCAAATTCTTTTTTGTGTAATATTCAGTCAAACCGTCTCTATAGTTTACTTAAACAAATTTATGATAAAGCTTTCCTTTAGTTCCTTTAGTCATCCCACTTCCAAGATAGCGCTGTCTGTTGCTGACTCCTTTAGGCCCCCAGCCGTCTCTACGCACACATATCTCTAGACCTCCACGATCATCCTTTAGAGCAGTGAAACTTACACTCAGGCATTAATCGCTATTATTGTTTTGCAACTTCTTTAACACAGTTATTCAACTTGATGACCAAAAAAAAAACTACAGTAAAGTACTTTAACTGTAACATGTTTAAAACGTGTCATAATCGAATATTCAATTTTGCACACAGACGAACCCACAACTACACGTAACTTCCATTACATTGAATAAAAAAAATGGCGTCCGAAGGTGCCGGAAATAAGTAGATCTAGCTGTACGTCACCGTCGTCGAACCGACTCAATTATGCAAGAGATCAGCAGCGAGATTTAATTGGTCGCGGGTTGCGGTCTCGTTAAATCTTCATTAATAGCTGGAATCTACTCGTCGCAAAGATATTGATTTTATTAATTAATAATCTTTTGTTTGTAGATTTATTGTTAATTCCTGTTTTTTTTATGCAAAATTTATTTTTGAGTGGTTGTTAGCTATGTCGTAGTTTAGAGGAAACAGTTTTCATTGATGTAATCAATTGCTGAATATTATTATATTTGCGTCGAAAATTATTTTCTTATTTTACAAAGCAATTAATTTAATTATTAGTTGTCTTTAGTGTTAAGTGAAAACAAATCCCATTAGATTTCTTATTTTA